>NC_079364.1:18374884-18974884 GCF_021018895.1 Seriola aureovittata
TCAAACATTAGCAGGTTGCTTCACCTACTGAACTTGGACCATTACATTTCAGCAGCATTTTGTCAGTGTGTGCTGCCTTCTACCTGAGTGTTGTGGGCTTGATCTGCAGCTATTTTTAGTTTAACCCCCGTAAATAGATACGGCATAACATTAAGTTTCAGTCCCCGTTTAGTTGTGCTCTGCCGCTCGCCCACACTTTCTCAAGTGTGTCCTCCCTCTCCTCTCTGTTTCTTTTCTCTTTGTGTTTTTTAAACAAAATTTCCATGCCTACTCTCAATTAGCCGTTAAGCCAAACGACTATTTCTCAGGTGAGGTGAGAAATGGAGAGAAGAGACACCTGAAAAACACATGCATGATTTTTGAAAAAGCAATGCTATATGACAAATACTACATGCGCATCTTTTCCAAAATACATCAGGAAATGCAGAAGAGACATGACAAGCTCGCAGTTGAGCTGGTGCTCTCTTTTAGATGTGGCTGCTGCCCTTTCAGAATCTTGGTGCTGCCTGTTGGCCGACCTGTTTGTTTATATCCGTGTGTGTATGTATGTGTGTGTGTGTGTGTGTGTGTGCGTGTGTTAGTGCATGCATCTGTAAGTGCTTGTGAGCTGCGAGTGAAAAAGAATTGAGTGGAGAGGAGGCGACCATATGGTGGCAGCTACCGGTGTATACTGTGTCAGTTTTCAGTCATGGTGGCCTCTCATGCATTGAGGAAGAGGAGGAGGAGGAGGAGGAGGAGGAGGAGAAGAAGGAGGAGACTGATAAGACAGCTCAGGCCATTTTCAAATTCTACTGAAATTATTTTAATTGCCAGTGAGAGCAGCAGAGCTTTGAATTTTATCTCCCTCTTTCTCTTTGCCTGCATCAGTCTCTTTGTCTCTCACTATCCTGCCCCATGTGGTCCCTCTTCCCTCCTGACACGTTTCACCTCATTCTCTATCAGGTTTTCCAGAAAATATCTTTTTAAACACAGGCAATCGTCAACCCCCACCTGGGGCTGCTGAGGAGGGAGTGTGAGTGCTTTTCCCTGTCAGTGTTTTTTATGTGTGTGTACCTGTATCTGCTTGGAGCGTGTTAATACAGAGAGCTCAAAGGGCCGGTGTTTAACACCCAGGCACAATATGACCAAGCTTTGAACCAGAAAAGCGAACCAAGAAATCTTGTCTTAGTCGATTTGTGTGTGTGTGTGTGTGTGTGTGTGTGTGTCTGCGTGCGTGTGCTTGTATGTGGGTGCATGCATGTCCTGTGTGCACTTGTGCTTCATGAACCAGAGAGCTCGGGTCAGATGCCTCCAGTGTTGGGCTTAAAGCTGCTTTGAATGGGCCAGGCTGTGCTCATCTTCTGTCTAATCTTCCTGCTCTGGTGAGTGTAGGGAGGAGGAGAAAAAATCCATAGTCTTTTCATCCTCCTGTGACCACTGTGCCTGTGAGACAGCAGCCGTGGGAATGGAGATGGATACAGGCAGCCCTGCCTCTGACCTCCCTCTACTCCAACACAAGGGTGGAGATAAACAGGGCCACAAGGATCGCTAACATCTTTCTTTCTCAGGCACACACAGATGCATGCACACATACACACAACGGCACAGACATCTCATTAAAGCAATAGCAGGTGAATGTTGCAACAGCAGTGTGCCACTGGGAGAGAGGTCTATTAGGGATACTATCAAGAGACGGGGGAAGGAAATGAGAGTCAGTGTGCTGGTCCTGTGTGCATCTGATTCTGGTATGACATATGTGTTTGACGTATGTCTAATTTTGACCCAGGGGATCCGGCCAAGGATCCAGTATTAATACTTATTGACTGAATCATTATGATAATGTCGTGACTAGAGGGTTAGTAAAGAATCCCTACGATAAATATCTATTACCCAAAGTGTGAGTGTGTGTCTGCGAGAAAGAGACTTGTTCGCATGTGAATGTCTGTGTGAGTGTCCAAAAAGAGTGCGAAAGAAAACAGACAGCCTGAGAGTGAGCATACAGCAGGCACTTCATCCTAAATTACTCTTCCCTCCTCTCTGCTTCCCGGAGATTTTGGAGTGATACTCCCCTCTTGCTCCCTCGCTCCCTCAGCTGTCAAAACCCGTCACCACAACTATTCCACTTCAGCCACAGGGACGGAGAGAAAGCTTTGTCCCTCTCCATCACCCTCCTTTCACATCCCTCTCACTAATGGCAGTTGTGGCATACTGGGTTGTATATTGAGAATGCATTTACTTGTATCCTTACTTTTTTTTTTTTTTTTTTAACCATGAACTATTGGTTTAAGGACACGACAGGAAACTAATAATGTTTTAGTTTTTGCTAACAAGAGTCTCATACTGCAGAATGTCAAACAGCCATTCCTTTGGTCATGGCTTGTATCCATAGAGATGCATGTGTCTTATTATGGTTTGTCAGGGGTCATTAGTGTAATCCAAGCAGACAGAAGTTTATACTGAGAAAAGTGCACCATAGTATTCTCTTTCTGTTTGTGTGTGTGTGTGTTTTTTTAAGCATCTATATGCAGCCACTTCCGATAATGTCATCCTACACTGCTCTCCGCTCCTCGCAACCAGAGACTATCAGCTGTGAACTCATCGCTCTCCTTTAATGGCCAGGTCTCTTAGAAGAAAAAAAGAAGAGGCACAAAAACTAAGAGCATTTCAGAGCAGTGAAGATGTTGTGCATGTTCAATAAAGAGGCTTGCCCGAGTGTGTGTGAGGGTGAAAAGACAGTTTCCTTACTTCTGAGAAAGAGTGAGCCAACCAGGGCTGTGGGTCTCTCTTGATTTTCTGTTTTTGTCTCTGCCACAACATTCTTTCCCAAGGGTCTCACACCCTTCAAAAAAAAAAAAAAAAGGTCGACCAGTGGAGTTCACAGCTTGGTCTGGCCTGGCATGCCTGTGTTACACTTCAGAGAGTAACCTCACGACACAGGGCCATTAACCGAACATGCCTCTTTGGTACAGCGGTGACATGCAGAAGTGTGTCGCTGCTCAGCCTCCACACTTTAAGGACCAGTCCTACAGAAAGAACCTCCTATGTCAGGTCTCTGAGGCCATGTGCTCTCCAAGGGTGACACTATACCCAAACTCTGTAATTATAGAACGCAAAAAGCATTCTTCAGCCTGGTTAACCAGAACTATGAGAGAGAGGGACAAATATTTACTCCCCCCCCCCACCCCTTCCCTCTGTTCCTCCTCCTTTAACATGCCCCCACCCCAATAATTTAACAGTAAGAGCAACTCAGCCTTGTAAACACAATAGTTATGTCTGCGCTCACAGAGCCATGAAGCAGACATTCAGGCTCCACTACCCCACTACCCCTGCAGCTACTACTAATACAGCCTCCTCTCCTCTCCTCTCCTCTCCTCTCCTCTCCTCTCCTCTATTACACTTAATAACTCTATACAAATATAACTTAATGTTTTTATCTTTCTTTTTCTATCAATATTTATCCTCACATGCTATATATTTAGTGCACGGATGGTGCAACAGACCCTGTGGGAATCCATTAACTGCTAAAGTTGTCAAACAACAACAGTTGTCACAAGTAATACCTCAGACGCTGAAATACAGTGCAGTGCAATACAAACTGGAGTTGGGTCCTACACACTTCTCTCTATGAAGTTATTCCGTCTTGTCTGCACAAACTAATGTTCGAGTCATTTTCAAACTTAAAGGTCAAAGGGCAGTCTTTTTCATTCTACTCTACACCAAGTGTGAGGAACAAAGAACTTTATCTATTATATGCAAATCAACCATATAAAATTTCTCTCACCATAACTGTTTGACAGTAACACATTTGTGCAGCACACTGATTCAGTAGGACAGTCCTTTGCAGCTGAAATCAATAATTAGTGAGGTGTCTGGAATACACCGGCAAATTAAGGAGGTGTTAGCCCTAATAAAATCTGCATGTTTATTAATATGATACCAAATATTGTTTTAATTGTCGGAGCCAAGGGGAACATAAGCCCTGTAGCATGTGTATGTGTCTCGGACATGTATTAATAGGATACTCCAGACTGTTTGTATTAACACTTTGTAAACAATGCGATGATATCTCAGGCTTTCATTTCTGTGCCTGTGCATGCATTATGGTGATCCTATTTGATTGATTAAATATCCTAATTCATTTTCACTAAATACATAAAATAGAGAATAACAACTTCCGGTGCAACCGTTCCTGTCAGACAGCGAAAGCAAAAAAATTAAAAAATAAAATAAAAAATGAGAGAATGGCATTATCTCAATTGCTATTTGTGAATTTTTGTTTGATGTTAACAGGCAAGCTCAATGCATTAAGCCTGGAATGTAAGTAATGTGCACTTAGACATAGAGTGCCATCCACACTGTGCGGACAGCATCGTTTAACATGCGGCAATAACTCTGTTAAGCTGCTGCCTCTCGTTGCCTCTCTTTCACCCTGCATCTTCTCTAATCTCTCTTCCCATTGTCACTCGCTGTATACATTTCATAAATGGTGCACTAGTGTGAAAGATAAAAGATGAGACAGGAAGCTGCAGGTCTCTTTAGAGCTATTTAGTTTGTAGCGTTCTCTCTCCCTCTGGTCCTGTTTGTCTGAGTGAAGCAAGATACTGAAAATACACCAGAAACATTTGATATGATGCAGTGGTAGCGCACGACTTTTACTCTTGCTTTGAAAAATACTGAAACACGTTGTGATTCAAGAGTGGAACTGAACTCTATCAGTACAAATGCAGGCCTGGCCTCCACAGAGGACCCGCACCCTGGGTGAATGACTGTGAGAGTTGCTGTATGGCAGGATGAAGTGTGTTCATTTCCTTATTTATTGACTCACTTGCTTTTCTCTGAGTGTTTGAAATTAATAACAGCCAGCAGAAATCAGACAGAGGGATGAAAATCAGCACTTTCCCCGCAGTGAAGCCATTCATCAAGCTAACGAGGGGGAGAATAGGAGTGGAGGAGGCGAGGAGGGGGAAAAGTGACGTTTGGAGAGGGAGCAGAGAGAGAGAGAGAGAGAGAGAGCGGGAGGGAAGCAGGTGCAGTGTGAGGCGGAGGGAGGGAGGGAGGGAGGGAAGGAAAGTGACGTTGGGAACAGAGGCGAGGGGAAGGAAGCTAAGTTTGTTTGTGAGGAGAAGGAGGAGAGTCATTTGGAGAATAGCAGGGCAGACAGGGGAGGAGGAGGAGCTGTGTCTCTCTAAAAAGAGGGGTAGAGATAGACAGAAAGACAAGTTTGACATTGGATTATAAATAGAAAGGGAGGAGAGAGACAGAGAATGTTTCCTCTGGACTGAATGACTGAGGGATTGGCACAGAAATCAAGGCAGTATAAAGACAAACGATTATGTGTTTGTGCATTTTAAAGTCTGTGTCTTTGTTTATCGCTAATGAGTGGCTTTTTACACTTTGATAACAACTACATCCACAATGACTGGGTCCCTTAGGGCTCAGCAAGTGGCATCTGGTCTCCACATTCATTCAGCAAACTGCTCTAACAGCAGTATTGCCTCATGATGATGAGGACTGAGGAAGATACAATGCAGAGCTCTTGTGGACTGTCCCCAACAGTAGTGTTTTCCCCCACTTCCTTTTCACTGATGGGTGATGATGGGCCTGCCCTGTCCTGAAAGCCTTCGCCCTTGCGATGACTAGGTCCCTTGTTGCTCCGCCCCCCCGACCGTCCACCAGAGACCCAACAGTATCTCACACCCAGAGTCGGGCTGACTAAGCACTTACCACTGAGCCTCTCTTCTCAGAGCGAGAGAGGTGTGCCATGCTGAGAACTCTGCCACAGGAAAATAATTAGCAAAGTGGAGCTCTGCCCAAACACACTGGGCTAAATCTAGTACCACTTCACATACAAATGCAGCCATAAATCTTTCTTCCTTTCTTTCTCTCTTTCTTTCCTTCTTTCTTTCTTTCTTTCTTTCTTTCTTTCTTTCTTTCTATCTTGCTTTTACTTTCTTGTTTAGGTTTTACGTTTATGCTTATATAATTGTAGTACTAATACTACAGGATAAATGTAGGATAATTACAATGAATGTGATTCCCAGTAAATATATACAGTCCTCTGTGATGGAGTAAAACAGCCAGCGAACGCTACAAGCTGCTTTGTACTCTTTCCTCAGTCTGAGTCGGTCCAAGCTGAGAAACTTGTGCCTGGTGCGTCGTAGTGACGCAAACTGTGCCCATCTCACTGTACATGGATATCTGTATTTTTAACTTTAAAGTTAGACCATGGTGTCTTTGGTAACCAAAGCTAAATATAGTGAGCTCCTCCTGAGCAGTCTCCAGTTTCTCACTCCTTTCCGAGAGGCAGGTGGAGCAGAGAGGGGGAGGGGGAAGGCGGGATAACACCCAGTCTTGAATAAATCATCCCTCGACTTTTGACCCATATGAAGCAGGAGGTTGTTTTTGTACTTCTGCACTGCCACCCCCCCACCCCCCCACCCCCCCTTTCTCTCCCTGGCCTCTGCACCCCTCCTCTATCTCATTCATTTTCTCCTCCACATGACAGGTCAATCTGGATCGATTTCATCTGTCCTCAACCACTGAGACCAACATCCTGGCACCCAGAAATAGAGCTCTGTGTGATAGAGGAGCATCCGACCAAGCGTTACCGTTAGCACGCAGCTCTTAGAAGAAGTGAGTGGGAAAGGATGATGGAACGGAACTATTTTGAAAACGTTCAATTCACTGCACAGATGAACTACACCAATATAGGTGAGCAAAATACGCTTGTGAAGATGGGAACTGGATCGTTATGACTAGTTGTGGTATGTGGATGACATTGGTTCAGCAGGTTTCACCCAAACCACCCTATTGTACATCATTCACATGGTTGGTGGCCTTGCTTACCTGTTACATTATTCTTATGCGATTGCACGCACATGTGCACAAGCACTAGAAAAACCCACACGAACACAAATCTTGCAGTCCCCCCTCTCTCTCTCTCTCACAGCCTCTTTCACACACTTTGCGGTGCATATACACACACCTGGTGTTTTATCTTTGTCAGCATATTCGGGGTGCCTCGGCTCCCTGCTGGGCTCTGAACTCCAGTGTGTCTTTGCATGGCGAACCCCTGAGGTGCGCCTTCCTTCATAACATACACACACACCAGTCGCAGGTGAGACACACTAGCAGTCCCATGCAATGTTAACCTCTCTTTATCTCCTCGCCAACTCGCAGAGTAAATACATTTGTGCCTAGGAAAAAAAAAAAATCTTTTTCTTTTGCATCAGTGGAGTAGTATCGCAGTAACGCCGCGTCCTGGTGGTGGCTGGGCTGTACAGGCCGGAGTCAGGACACTCTTTCCCCAGGCAAGGACACGGAGACCTGGCTCTCCGTCTCCATCACTCAGCCTGTCCTCCTGGAGCTACGTGGCCAGACTGCTCATCACCCATCCACCCCCCCTCAACCCCTCCTCATATGCATGGATTTGCATAAAACAAAGACATGGCTCTGCCTGCAACGTCTGCCATGGTTGAAACCGCTAAGAACACGATCGACCAGACCACACCACACGCAGCCCCTCCAAGCTCGGCTGGCAGGTTGTCAGAGCGCAACATCACTGTAACGCAGCGGCATGGCGAGGGAACTGAGATTTACGAGGCTGACTAAGATAGACACCCTCATGGTTTTCCACTTTCATTCGTTTAACATCCGTTCCCTTGGCATTGTTTATATTCTACACCCCTTAGCAGTGAGCAGAGGGCACCTAATTCACAGTGATGACGTGGGAGGAGAATCAGAGCACTTAAAACACTTCATCTAAAGATGATTTGTCCTTGTCTTCCCTGATGGCTTTTGTCCTGTTTCCCCTCCTAAAGTTAAGTGGAGCTGGAGAAAGGCCAGCCACTGATCCCACACTTCACTTAGACACAATCAAGTAAATAACACTGGATGCTAATACATGTACACACGAGCACGCACGCTCATACACGAATTCTACTCCACCAAGGTGGGAAGTCATGAATGCGAGCTCAAACCGTCTCTCATTCTTATGTGTCATGACCAAGCACATCGCGGGGGTTTGCTACGGAGCAGTCACTGAAACCATTACAAGAACAATCGGGTTTGTAATATACATTTGCTCAGGTTCCTCTCTGTCTCCGTGAATTGATTTTCATGACTAGAAGCGTATTCTTTCACTCTGCCTCTCTTCTGTTGTCCGAGACACTCGGACGCTTTTCCTCTCTCTGCCTTTTTTCACACAAAATCTGAACATGTAATTTGCATTTGAATGAGTGGTTGTAATCTGCTGGTTGTGTTGTTGATCCAGGACGACTGAGAACTTCTGTATTGTGTGTGTGTGTGTGTGTGTGTGTGTGTGTGTGTGTGTGTGTGTGTGTGTGTGTGTGTGTGTATATATGTGTGTGTGTTTTTTTTTCTTCAAGGAAATACATATAGTACTTGGCGAAGTTAGGGCATTGGGAGAGAGAGAGAGAGAGAGAAAGATATGATGGAGAGAGATATTGTAACAGTAGAGTAAAATAGAGTAGGTGAGGGCTGTTTAGCATATCAATAGGAATTTACACTACAATACATCATGTATCTGTTATGGAAGCCTTGTACAATATGCTATAAAACACAAATACTCTATGTTGTGACTATATCCTCTCTCTATTTAATATGGGAGTCTAATGAATAATTAATTAATAATAAATATGAATTTCATGTGTAGTGATATAATAGCAAAATAGGAACAACATGATCAGTAACAATACTCTGTCTATTATTGTTGTGCTTGATATTATACACACAGCTGTGGTTGCTTTTTTAAGGACTAATATTTTGTGAACTTGTTTTACAAGTCTGACTTCACTCACTGTTATGAAGCTGAGATTACAGAAGAAAGCAAAACAAAAAAGGCTTAAAGAGATCAAGCGAGAAGTGTTTTACCTCAGGAAGCCAAGGGCACGGAGGAATGGGGCTTGAAATCACAGATGGAGGAATTTTCTCGATGACCTAAGGGAGCAGATGAGATTGGACAAAACATATCAGAATGGATAAATGAACATCAAGGTAAATTCACATGGCGTCTTCCGCGCTCCCTCTTCTGTTTCTTCTACTGTTCGTCACTCCCTGTCACCCTGTCAGACACACACACACACACACACACACACACACACACACACACACACAAACAGACATACAGACACACACAAACAATCACAAAGAAACAAGTAGATCCATTCTGAGTGGGATTCACTCTCACCTTGTCTGTCTGGTGAAATACAGTACATGTATCACAGTAAGTGTTTGATGCGGAGGGAAATGTAAAAATTTGCATGCAAATAGATTTTACAGGCAGAACCCATGCATCAAAACACTGTAACCACAAGAGACAAAACTAAAATATCTAAGCATACAGTGTGCCGCTGCACAGAAAAGGCAAAATAGTTTTATGCCCTTTATTCCTGCTCATTTCATTAAATTGCATGATTAATTGCTCTAAAAGGGAGGGAATTTATCGTTCAGACAAATAAACAGAGGAGGATGGTAATGCTTGCTTACTCTACTACCTCCTGAGTGACACTTTCATAAGCCCCCCCCCCCTTCAGAACACACACAAGTAAGCATGTTGCTCTGGGCAGGTCCTAATAGATTTATTCATATTCCCTGTACACATTGCTACACAAGTGAAAACATTAACTCCGCTCTTAGCCTCCTGTGCACAGATGCCAAGCCAGGGTCCCTTTAAAACGCTGTGGAAAATGAATTGTGGAAATACTTTGCCCATACACTGCAGTAAAGGAAATTTTAAATCATTGGATTTTCAAATAAATGCCACATAACTCAGTTCTACAGAGTATATAGAACTGCAGGAAAACAGAGGTGATGCAGCACGATGATATTAGTACTGCAGCAGAAAAAAAAAAAAAGTAATTGCATCTGCATCACAAAGTATAAGCTTTCGTCAGGGTGACATATCTTGGTTTTGAGGAAAATCTTAAAAGGATGTTAACTGTGCCGGAAAAGCGAGAGATTGTGTTGAAAAAAGAGAGAGTTGCCTATTCGCTAACAGGTGATAGAGAGCAGACATGATGGTGCAGGTCACCTGTTAGAAATGTATGGAAATATCTCAGTTATGTTGTAAGGCATTCTTCATTTCCCCTGTCATTCATGTCATTCTCTAATACTCATTATACAATTGAGTACAACTGTAGGCGCTAAGGACAGAAACTTATAAATAAACACTCTCTACTCTATATACAAACATTGCTGAATATAGATTATTGTTCCTCCCTAAATGACTAAATCCTCGTTGGACCGGTCTCTCGTGCGCATTGCTGTGCTGCAGCTCTACATTTTTAATGAAAAGCATGCTTTAAAAGTTGCAACTGTGGAAAAAATTAACTTACAGTGCTAGTAAAACCCTGGCAAGCAAAACACGTTCTCGAGTGAAGCTGTGATTTTTGGTCATCACTGTTGTGTTTTTTACTTGTAGGTATTTGAAAACTGTAAGCCATTCTGAAAGACGATAATCACTCTTAATTTTTTTTTTTTTTTAATCTGTCACCTTTTATACAATGGGACTGCCGAGAGATGGAGTTGCATTTATTTAAGTCAGAGGCTCTTGGTTTGGGTCCATTTACAGACGTATAAAATTACCCTAGCAAGTCCTGACCACCTCATTACCAACATAACCTGCAGCCAGTCTTTCAAGGACAACTCTCTAATGACACCGCGCGTATCCGCTTAATGTCTATTTGAAGCACATAGTGACTTTCTGCCACAAAGAAAGAAAGGAATTTAAAGAAAGAGCAAAACGTACTCTGATAAAATAAGCATCTTAATTGATCCCTAATGTCCGTTTAATTCTGCAGAAGTTAGTGTTTCTGTGCAGTGCCTCTCATATCGACACTGCAAAGTGAGAGGAGTTTTTCTTTTGTCTCTGTGAATCTGGGCAGACCATTTGCAGATGGGGCTGCCACCTGGTTGTGCTGAGACACCTGACTACCGTTTCTGTTAACTCTCTGCATATCCAGTATATCCTCCATCAGCACTGCTGCTTCTCAGAACCAAACTCATAAATAGTCAAAAGTGTTGTAATTTGCCACTGAGAAAAATAACATGACAAAATTCAAACTATATGAGATGCTTATCCTGAAAGTAGATTACTATATGATTTCAATGTGAATCTTTTGAAAATATGAGGCACCGGTGGCTCTGTGATGGGCTTGCAACATCATTTGGATTATGAACCTTTGAAAAGGATGAAAGAGGAAAAAAAAGAAAAGAAAAGAAGGAAAGAATCAAATAAACTTCATGCAAAAGTTATCTTCAAAGAACCACTTTTCATCATAAATGCACACTGCCCTGATTGTTACAGAGTTATAGTAATGCACGTAATGACTTTTTGTTTTAAGTAGAGGAAGTTGAGGAACAAGCTAATAAAAAAAAGATGAGGGCAGAGAACTTTTTTTCCCCTATGTTTTAGTCATTTTGGATTCATTGTGGCACATGAGAGATGATGAATACATTTTCTTCCCAAACAGATTAGGAATTGCTTGGACTTTTTTTTTTTTTTATCTTAATTAAAGAGTAAACTCAGGGCTGACACTGAAAATCCCAGTTTGACACACCCAGTCTGACTCATGACTTGTTTTGTTGTGTCTTTGCAACACCCACAATATAATCCTTACATAATGTGGGTGTGAAAATAAAATTAACTGCCACAAACACCACCGGACAATCCCCATTATACTTCTGTGATTAGTTAAAATAGGCTGCCTTATTTTTATCACCCTCATTTCCACTTGACAGTGTCTCAGTGGCTTTTTCTCTTGAGCTACATGGCATGGAAAAAGAAAGAAATATGTTTGGCAGCGTGAAACTAAACCTGCCAGGCTTCGGCCAAGTGCCACGTCTGCCCTGTTCTACACGATTTAAGGTAACAGTTGTTCTGCATACATAAACACCTTCTGTGTATTTCATCCTACCATATATGAGTCATCTCCTTGGAGCTACGTCGTGTTAACACATTAACTAATGATATGGATATTACATACTCAAAAAATAAATAAATAGCCAAATAAAACAACAAAATACACTTCTGCTAGAAGTTGTTTTTGCCTTAAACTAATGGCATTTTGTTCAAATCCTCAGAAATACTTGCATAACAAAAAAAGTATGCTACAAGAATTTAACTTTGTCTCTGTCTGAGACAGTGGTGAAATACAGGAAATGGGTAAAAAAAGAAAAAAAAAATTGGCAGTGAGTGGTCTTAAATTTACTGTGTGCTGTACCATGTCGGATGTGCATGTACGTCTTATTCAGTGGGTTCTGGGCAGAGGAAATGAGCATGAGCTCCCCAGGGCAGGGATTACTCTAATGACTTTGAGAGCAGCCTTGTGCGCTGTAACTTTTGACCTCTGCTCATCCTCTTCTCCAAAAGACGACGAGAGTCATGCACGTGCATGGACAGACACTACTACTGGCACTTTTGAACATGTAAGCTCACATTTGATCTACATAGGCGCTGATCGACCTCTCACACAAACCGTTGTGAGTTAAGAGATGCAGAATCACACACAAACGGCAACACAACAGACCCTCTGCAGCCCTTCCTGTGACAACGTCAAAAGCCTGTAAGAATCCTAAAACCCCACAACCAGTCCTTATTTTTGGGTCTGTCAACTGGCGTGCTGCTACTTGAGTGAACATCGTGCTGCATCTCATGCTGTCAGCCCGCATAGCGCCAGCGTTCCATATGAGTGCATCATTGGAAGATCGATAGATTTATCACTTACATAACCATTGTGCACTGGTGCCACAGATATAAGGGGAAACATCTTTTTGCAAATTAGATCTGTCTTCACGCATGTGTCATTTAGCTTGGAGACTGAATGTATTTGAGTCATGTAAATGCCAGAATACGGAGAAACACGAGGAATATCATGCTGTGAAACAAAAGGCTGGGCTTGTTACTGTTTGTCTGTGCAGTTGTGTTTGTGCTGGTGTGTGTAGGCTGGCAAGTGTGTTTTCATTTCATCTGTCTTTGTGGTTAGTGTGTTTTCAGTTCGGGTGCATGGGCATTAGAGGTTTAACTGATCTCTCACAATAAGGAAACAATCGAAATAAACAAGCTAATGAGTCTAACAAGGCCGTCTCATACAGAAACCAAATTTTCATTTTTTACATACCACTCAAAACACATCAAAAAAAAAACCACCACACAAATTCACGGCCTGTAGTGAAGCAAAGCCTAACTTCTAAGTAAAGAAGAAATTATTTTCTCTTTGAAATGGCAAGTACAGAAACATATTCTTTAAAGGGGGGGGGGGGGGTGATCCTCTGTTAAGTCATTTAATACATTGTTGTGGTTAATATGAAATATCAAAATATAGCAGCATACCGCTTAGATCAAATAGATGTAATTAGATAAATTGAGGAAGAAGGAGAGCGGCTTGGTTGTAAATTGCATGGTGTGTGCATGCTAAGACCCAACACTGGCACAGCTGCACGGAGCTGCACTCACGATTTATCATCTCTACATCGCAGGAGCCAGTGGCCCACACCACTATTAATCATCAGCAAAATCATTTAATTCAGCCCAAGCCCGCCTATTGTCTCAGTTTCTCCCCTCACTCTGGGCAAATCAGCCACCACAGCAGCAACACGCACCTCAGATGGAAATCACACAAAACAGAGTGGGATACAAGTGTTGGGTTAAAACTCTCTTTCCTTTTTTTTTTTTTTTTTTTTTGATAGGCTATGTAGCACATCATCACTACCAGATGGTGCAGAAGGTGGCTTTTTGTAAATTTAACAAGTATAAAATTTATAACTGCAAAGACTGCTGTTCTTAGTATAGAATAACAGCTGATCACTCAGTGCTTTGTCAACGCAGTGACAGTGTGGTAAATTTTTATGAAAGGTGCCCTTTGTGTGTGTCCTTTGCTCACAGCCGTGCACACACAAAACCGTAGCTAAGTTGCAAAAAAGCTGGCAAATCCCAGACAGACTCTGTCCTCAGAAACCTTAGTGTTTCTTCAAAGTGTATTTTGGCACGTTGGTCTTCCTGTTTCAACAAACAAATTGTTCTGGAACAGTGAAACAAGATGCCCACACGGCTATTCCTTGTCCCAGAACTTACAAAAGAACTTTTCCTCTTGTGTTTCAGAAAAGTGGCCCTTTCAGTTAGTGCAGCGGCACAGTGGAGAAGTTATGTTGAAAGATGTCAGAATGAGACGTCTAAACACTAGCTGAAATGCAGGATTGGGTACAGTAGCGCTGAGCCTCTTTTGCTCACCGCAGAGGCTGACTTACATTGGCACCTTCTCCAGTGCCCCCTCACATGCCTGACATGACTGTGCCCTCACTGCACAACCCCCCCCCCCCCCTCTCCGAGGGCATGTCTGCTCCAGGGCCAACATCCAGGCCCACTGACAATCAGGATAAAGTGGGGTGAAATTTGGAAAGCCAAACGATGACATGCAAATGACAGTGAGCACACACATTCCGAAAAATACAGCAGCAACACTACACATACACGGATCAGGAAGCAAGCGAGATGAAAAAGGGGCAAATGGAGGGTGCAAATATGAAAACATGCATAGCCAGAGGAAATTCACATAGAGATGTCATCCTTTCATACTGTCATTCAAGAAAACACACACACACACACACACACACACACACACACACACACACACATTTACATGAATACACACAAGGACACATACAAGCACACAGAGAGAGAGAGATTCACACACATGCACTCAGAGAGAGAGAGACACACACACATCCCCTATAATCACAGGTCACATTTTACAGTAAAATGAACAGG
Organism: Seriola aureovittata; assembly: GCF_021018895.1. NCBI lineage: Eukaryota > Metazoa > Chordata > Actinopteri > Carangiformes > Carangidae > Seriola > Seriola aureovittata. Next base: position 18,389,649 of record NC_079364.1, read on the forward strand.
ATGTCAGTATAACATATGAAACCACACTGGGCGTCCATCATAACACATGAGGATGTATATCATGGACCGAAATCTTTTAAATAGAAAATGAAAATATAATATTTCATCATACACAATAATTTGATTGTGAAGATGATTTAGGGTGGACATGGAGCTGACATGATGAAACAAAAATGGAAACAAATAAGATTTCAGTCTAAGTCTGCATTTTGGATCATTGTAGTCTACTGTGAAAAAGATTTTTCATTCACAGTTAATTTGGAGATTTTGAAGAAAAAAAAAATCTGTATCAGACAGTAGAATGTCAGAGTACATCCATATGTAGGCCACTATGTGTCGAAATCTTTGTTTGTGGTTTCATCTGTAACACCGGACTTCAACCTCCTCATTTTTACATGCAGCTCTCGTGCATCAAAATGGATAAAGTGTCTCAACCTGAATTGCTCTCTAATTTTTTTTCCCCTCTATTATTTAGGGTAAATTCTCTGATAACTATGTTGTTAAAATCATGTTTGTGATGCGTTCAGGGTGGCCCGTTATTATATTAGTTTTGGAAGTAAACACGTTAAAAGGGGGGGGGGGGGGGGGGGGGGCAACAGCAAATACTGTAGAAAGACTAAAATGTAGTGCAGTCATCTCCAGTCTGTTTTTGATTCTAGTTGCATTACAAAAGCAAAAATTCTCAGGACAATTCAAAAGAAAAGAAAAGTGAGAAACTTATTGAAGACAATTACATACATTTATTGCATATCATTTAATTGTATGAAATGAAAAAAACGAGCACATAATCATCACATATGGTTAGTGAGTGAAATAATTTTGCACAGCAAAATATATATATATTTATATTCTATATATAAGATGAAAGATTAATTAACATATTTTCAAGATTTATTGGCGAATGGTACTCCCTCATTTTGTACATGCAGGGTGTCAATCCCTGACGATCTAACAATGTCCAGACATTATTGATTATAATAATTGTTATTGCTTTGCGAATATTGAGTTCGCTTAAGACAAAACACCAGTCTCTCCTGAACTGATAATAAAGTATCAAAATGTGACGATTAAGTCTTAACAGAATGCCAAACTTGAGATGTGGAGAATACTAACTTTTCCTTCACTTCTACAGGATTACAGGCGACATTTTATTTGATTTAATTTCTTTCTTAGTTTATTTCAGTCCAAGATATGACAGTTCGTTGAAGAAACACATTTCCAAAAAGAAAAAAAAGCATGGCAATTTACCTTGACTTCGGCTATGAGGATTATCTCCTCCAATAATACTTCTTTTTTTAAAATACAGTGAGGAAACGTGTGGCGGAGACCAATAGAGCCCTCACACTTCTGTTTGAAGCACATGCTGCAAAAGCGCTGTTTATGCACTGCACAATACTGCTCATTTTGGAGCCGAGCCAATTTTTCTCAACCAATGTTAAAGAATACTTTTGTGCAGCAGTCAGCTCATTAATGATCCTAGTCATCTATACTCTTCAACCTGTAGCACATGTTACCTTTTTTGCAACTTAGATTATAAAACTTTGTACTTAAATTACGCTTTAAAAATTATTCAAAGGTTGACAAATGCACAATGGAATATCTTTAAATAACAATATAGGCTTAAAGCAACAGTCTAAACTTCCAGGAAAGGGATTGGTGATTTCCTTTAACAGTGAAGTCTTTTTTCTTTTTCCCCCCTTTGCACCGGGATCCCCGCTGATCAACTTCCACCAGGAATGCATAGCGCATTCACTGCAGCCTAATGACAGCCGATGGTGGTGCACTTCAACACAGCTGAAATGCACTTGTATAGATTACAAGGGGGGTGGGAAGTCCTGTCACTTTTTTGTTGCTGTCCCAAAAAAGTGAGGAGGCCATAAAATGAAGTATGAATGCCATGCTGGAGTCATCCGACAAAAAGGACATCTTCAAGCACAGAAAGAAAAAAAAAAAAAACCATACATGTCCAGCATGCAGGGCAGTTCAATAACACATCTCTTTTAAAAACAATGAATAGTTTGTAATGAATACAGTCTGTTGTTGCTCAACACAATAACAAGCAAAACGCATGAGATGAGGTGGCGTCAAACGGCAGGCTCGCAATCCTCCAAGTTTGGCAGACAAAAAAAAAAGAAAGGTAGAAAAGACCAAAAACATACTGTCGATGGATGCAGTTTTGACAGGAGTCTGTACACTGAATTGAAAGTAAAATGATGAAAAAGGGCAAGTTGATGAACTTCAAATGAGTATACTTAGTGCTTGCATGCACACTTCGTATACTGCGGCGTAAAGTTGGATCAACTTTCAAAAATCATATTTGACACTGCAAATCTAATGAACAACGATGAAAAATCTTGACAAACAGGCTATGCATAATATAGGCCTATAGTACTGAGTATGACAGCAAAAAGTAGATGAAAGTTTTCTGAATATGCCTCTCCAAAATTAAACACACGGATAACAGAGCCTTCCAAATCTAAAAACAGCCGCAGACTTGAGCAAACTCTTGTTTTCAAAAAATGTATAAAATAAAACAAAAAAAAAAACAAAAAAAAAGTTGACAAATTAGTTTTTGGTCTAGTGGGCTTTGCGCCAAATGAAAAAAATGTTTCATAATGAAAACTTTATTAAGCGGGGGTGAGTAACTCATCTGATATTTCTTTCTCACGATAATGTCGAAACTCACATGAAAAACTCCGGGGATGAAGGGTTGTTGTCACTGCTGGATCCATTTTCTCTGAAGCCGTTGCTGATGAGCTTCTCATACTTTTCTTTGTACGCGTCCCTCTCCCGGACCAGCCTGGAGATCTCCTGCTTTAGGTGCTCGACCTGCTGGATGAGTTGCGTCTTCTCTCCCTCCAGGACGTGCCGCTGCTGGACCCGCTTGAACCGGCAGGACTGAGCGTAGCCTCTGTTCTTTAGGGTCCTCCTCTTCTGTTTCAATCTGATCACTTCTTCCTTGCTGACCCCCCGTAGCTGCCGGTTGAGCTCCCGCACGGACATGGTCACCAGCTGCTCGTCTGAAAACCGCTCCTCCAAGCGCATGTGTGGGTGATTTGTCCCAGAAGTGCCGTTGTTCTGGACGCCAGGTGCCTGGTGGTGGCTGCTGCTGTGGTGGTGGTGGTGATGGTGATGGTGTTGCGCTCCGTTCTGAGCGGCTGCCGCAGCGATAACTGCCGACACCACCGCCGCGGCAGACCCCATCTCTTCCCCGGCCATGGTGCCTCCTGCCCCGGCTGCGCCAGCAAACTGCTGGCTCCTAGCGTAGCCATCGAACGACTGGAGCTGGTGACTGCTGTTGATCAGCGCCTCGACTGCGTCTTCGGGGCTGAAGCCCAGCGCCTCTGGATTCAACTGCTGTTGATAACCGGACATCCAGTAGAAATCCTCTATGTGTGTCTTCTGCTCGCTCCCCGAGCCCGGACTGGGCGCCGAGAAGCTTGGGGAAGGGGGCACCGAGCTGCAAGGCGTGCTCATCGGGGTGGAAGACAAGGATCCCCCGGCGATAAGGCGACTGCACTGGCTGATGTTGCGATCGGGCTCCACCGGCTCCTTTTTCACTTCAAACTTCATCAGATCGAAGTCATTAACATATTCCATGGCCAGGGGACTGGTGGGCAGGTCGGAGTTGCTCATTGCCAGCTCTGATGCCATCCTCTTGCTGCTGACAGTCCTCCAAACGGGGTGAAGAGCAGCTGTCAAACTGGGTTGGTTTGGAAGAACGTGAGCCAGCTTGATTTTAAGCGTTTGTCTTGAAACTGAAAAATTAGGTTTTCAGCGTCCCTTTTGCAGCCACGGACTTGCAGGCGTGTGAGAGTAGTTTTTCTTTGCAGAGTCTATTGCACAGACACAGGAGTGCCGCGCGCACGAGTAGCGGAGTCCTTTTTCAGCATGTGAAATTCGGCGGTTTTGTATTTCAAACATTTAACACTTTACGGTTTCTTCATGAATACATTGCGCAGGCGGAGAGGGAGAGAAGCCGAGAGTAAGGGAGTGAATGCAGCCTCGCACGTTATAAGCCGCTGACTGGTGGGCCGATTTTTTAGAGGGATCACACAGCAGATGAGTTTAAGAGCATTGTAGCTGCCCTGACGTCAGGCTGGAAATGACTCGGACGAAGAGCCAATAGGGTCGCACACTCCGAGAGCTAATTAACATATTAGTAACCTGGAGAACAAAACTTTTCTGAACTGTCAAAGGCCATCAGCTGACTGTCAGCTGGGACACAAACCTCTTAACTCTTTGGCGACTATGGCCATAATTTTTATCTCCGTTTTTATATGAAGCAACAATTTTTACCAGTTTGATTTATTTTGATTTTGGTGGAATGGAGAGAAGCGTGCTGTAAATTCATTAACATGAGAGTCCTAATGCAAAACATTTAGAGAAAAGATAATAAAATTAGATAGATAGATAGATAGATAGATAGATAGATAGATAGATAGATAGATAGATAGATAGATAGATAGATAGATAGGTCTCTAAAACAGACAAGTGTATCATAACTATTCACCTTTTAATCAGAGCATTTACAACTTAATTTTATATTTTATAATATTTTTGATATTTTGAATTTTTTTCTGAGTATTTAATTTAGTTTCCCTCCTAGAAAAATCACTTCAACTCATCCAAGACAGTATCTGATATTGATGTTATTTTGTAGCACAAATAACTACATAAAACATATTGACGATGTTGAGATGTGACTTCAGACACAATTGACTAAAAATAGGCTATGAAAGGTGGATTGAAGAGATTTCTCATGCCTTTGCGCACCATTATAAAACTCAACACTGCCACCTTTTGGACGTGCCAGTGCATGGGATTCCCCTCTCAGTGGCTGTAATAGGCCATAAAAACAAAACACAGAAACAAACAAAGAGCAAAAGTTATTACAAAGGGATGAAAAAAATCATGCTGTTTGCAAAACACACACGCACACATACACACACACACACACACACACACACACACACACACACACACTCATACACATGAGGTGTATCTTTATTTTCTTCATTTTATTAAGGAAAAGACACCAAATATTCCTTGTAACTTTCATGGGTGTTATGTAAGAAAATCAAACCTATTCTGTGTGAAAGTAATCTTGTCATTGGAAGTGAATGCAAGCGAACCCAGTGTTCCTTCCAAACTGATATTATGTCGTACAGCCATAAAAATCACTTTATCTAAGCACTGGCCCAGGCGTTGCAGTGGAGTCATATAAACCACTCTCGTACTTTGCACTTTATCTCAGTTCAAACCTCAGCTCAGTACAACAATGACATAAGGCAGTCTGGGTGTTCCTGCTTCCCATATTTCTGCGTGTCCTGTCTAGTTAATTGGTCATAATGGGTTTATCCATGTAGATCATGCAGGGTTTCTGTCAGCACTGTAAAAATATGTGTTCAACTGAATGTTTCATTTCAGCTGGGGGAGCACAGGAACCATTGTGATGCTTTTTTTTATACTTTGATTTCATACTTTTACAGAACAGGCAACTTAGTTCACTCCTGATGTGATGCTAACACATACAGTTTCAGCAAACCGGCTTGAGAGTGTAATTAGGATAAGCTATATGAAGTTTCTGATATAGAACATCGTAATGCTAATTTATTTAGCTTTACTCCTATGCATTAACCTGCATTCATCAATGAGGATGACATTCGTGTGGGATTTATACCCTTAACTTTGAGTTCCCCATCGTATCTGCATTAATGATAGAATGCAATTAACTGATGACACATGGTAGTTTACTCATTCAATAATAATGCAATTTGGGAAAAGAGTGATGTAAGCTATGCTAAGGCCTGGTCTCGCTGGCAAGTCAGAGTGTTGATTTCTTGTGGCCTCTTTTGACATGGTGCTGACAAATAACCATTTCTTTCCTGTGACAAAAGCCTATAATCATAGTCTCTCTCTCTCTCTCTCTCACTCTCTCTCTTTTCAAGCGTATGATCTCATCGTTGCGATGATGTGTATTTTTAGATTCCTGGGTGCACACTATTTAATGATAGGCCAAATCAGTCATGTCCCTGCTGCCAAAAACTATGGAAGATGATCCTGACAATCTGCCAGATATTTTCATAACCATACAGAGTTTAACACTTCCCTTTGTTTGTCCAAAACTGTTGCTCAGATTGTGTCTTTCAGTTTAAACTGTTTGAAATTTAGTGGAAACACTTTGTTTTGAGTGTATATGTGATGTTACAGCGCTTATGCTTTTTTCTGCTTGTGAAAAACACACAAACGAAGTTAACCCAACACACAAGTATCACTGGCAGTTACTGAATGTTCTACAGAAGGGATAAATGATGCGTCTGCTTGCAAGTTAACACAAGACTGTGCGTGTGGCTCAAACAAACTTGGATAGAACCCTATTGTTTCTATTTCCATTCTGTTGCCTTGTCATCTGTTTGGGCTTACCTGTTCATGGGAAGGCACAGCAGTGGCCCGTTCCCTGGGGTACGGCCACAGCAGAGCGAGACTAATACACAAACGAAGGGAGAGCTCATTAGTCATGACAGAAAGAAAGTGGCGGACCTAATTTAGCTGCTTTTGTGCTTTTGAAGTTATTGATGATGCAGAGCTGAGGGAGATCTACGTGGAGAGAGATCGGGCCGCTGTGGAGAGAACTTATCAAAACAGGAAGGAAGAAGATCACGTGATGAGCGGTGTCAGTATCATTAAAGGGGTCAATCCCATTTTTTTTTGGACTTTAAAGTAATTTGTAAAACTGAAAGATTTATTAAACCACATGAAACAGAGGTATGTGGATGTTAGAGCGCTCTAGCAAAGGTGGTGTTCTCATCAAAGTCACGTCAAGTCAAAGTTTACACTAGTGTTTGACGACATGACACGTACATTTTCAGTGTATTTAAAAAAAAATGTTGGACTAAAAAATGGCAAATTGTCATCTGACACTGACTAAATTTAGGTTTGCAAATCTAAAATAATAGCATCCTCAGGAGTTGTTGTGGAGCATTTTATTGTTATTAAAGCCTTTTTTTTAAATAGGCCATTAACCCCTTGGAGATTGTGGAATGCATCATGTACATTTCTTTGCAGTGTGATGTTGCTTTTGACACAACAAGATGACTTCCGGTTTTGTTTTGGAGTGGTGTATGATCAGTCTATGGTGTTGGTGCCGAATTCCAACCCGTTTCTGAAGAGCCTCTTGTCAATTTTGACATAAATAGTATACTGCAGGTAGGGCAGAGGTAAAATCTTTCTTTTACAAGTGATAGTACAAGTACAAGTGATCATGGCCAACTTTTAATGTCCCTCCTGATGCACTTAACAGCACAGATTCTGATATACACTCCTGATGAGTCTGCGAGAGCTCAGGGTTTGGACTTCCAGATGTTTCCAATTGTTTGACGGCTCTCTGATTGACTTTTTGAGCCATGTATGTTGTTGTGTATGAGTGTTCATAAGTCTACAACTCTGCAGATTTTGCTAAAGGAAAAACCACAATGCATAGCATTGTTGCATTAAATTGGCAAAGAGTGCAATTGTGCATTATGAAAAATCAAGAAAATAAACAAAACACGGAAGGATCTGGCAAGATGACATTTCCTTTCAATCTAAACACACATGGTGTTAACCAGCACTATGCATGTGCACTTGTTTGTCTTATGACGGCAGGATGGTGGTTTCCGCATATTTGGTTTGGTTCAAAAGAAGACGTGTTTAACTTAAGAACAGGGAGCAATTCTGCACACATGACTTTCATTGTACTCATGGCTGGTCTATCAACACTTGTTTCAAATTAGTAGAGATATGCTGTTGGTAGCTTGAAATGATCCTCTTAAAAAAAATACCTTGGATGTAAACAAATTCTATCCCCAAACCTAAGCTCAGCAACAAAATGAGGAGTGTGATTTAGATCAGTGTATCAGTGCTGGTATTAGTTTGAACTCCTCATTCTAGGGAGCAATAGAGGCGACAGAGTGGAAAAAGCAGAGGTCAGTGAGTTATTTGTTGTATGTCTGTTAGACTGTGTGAGTATGTGTGTTGGTGTGTGTGTGTGTGTGTGTGTGTGTGTGTGTGTGTGTGGGGTGCTGGGGGGGTGGGTGGGTGGGTGGGGGGCTGCTCAGTTCCAGACAGGGCTTGATAAGGCCATCTAATCAGCCTCTTTTCATGCCAACACTGTTGTAAGCCGCCCCTCACCTGAGCTTCTGAGCTTATTACTGTATCCATGTCAGCATTGGTGAATACCTGAAATCTGATAGCACCTGCAAACACACGGGCAGCGTAGGTGAACGAATGGAGTCGCACAGCTTTTAATATGACAAAAACACTTTGTTCGAACACTGCTTTTAAGTTTAAAATGAAGAAGACAACAACACCACCCGTGCTTTACATCTCTGCTAATGTGAAGAGCTGGTACTGCTCCGGGGCAATGCAATTTCATCAACAGTTCAGTGAGAACAACAAAGCTGGAATATCAATTTTCACCCCACCAGCAGAATGTGGGCACAGCCATGTCATAATTACCTTAATCCATTAGTCAGAAGGAGGGTGAGGCTGAGAAGGGTGCGACGGAGGACATAGCAGACAAAACAAGGTCAGGAGGAGAGCAGATCTGTAGTCTGAGGTGGATCTTGGATGGCCTCTCTGACACTGGTGGAAAGTATTTGGTAGCCTACAGCTAGTGGGCTTTGTGTGACTGGAGAACTCTGGCATATGACCCCGAGCGAGTATCAGTTCAGCGGCTTGATGGCGAGGCGCAGGCAGTAAACCAGTGAATGTGTTACTGTGCTGTGAACAGCAGACTCGCACATGTTTTCTAGACTGTCTCAGTGTCAAATTGGCGCAGGGCGATACACAGTTTTGAGGTTTAATCTGTTTTATTCAATCCCCCCTCCCCCTCCAACAGAATATTTGTCAAGTTTAAAAACACAGTTGCTAATTAATACTGTGTAGCCCATAAATGTAGGCTACTCTGTTCACCACATGTAGAGTAATCGAAGAAGAATGGTCAATATTGCGCAAGTGTTGGCAGAGTGGCTTGCATATTAGCCACAATTACATTCACATGAACGTAATGTATCGGTTTACTGTCACGTCTAAGGTTAATGTGTAGAGCAAATTATTGATATATTAACTGTTAGATAGCTTTCCAGGCTTATCTCCCTTGGACGACCACAATACTTTCACATGACTTAGTCACATCTTTAACTGTGTTTGTATGTGTGTGTCTGTCTGTCTGTCCGTCCGTCCGTCCGTCCGTCCGTCCGTCTCTCTGGCTGTCTGTCCGCCTGTCTGTCTGTCTGGCTGTGTGTGTGTGTGTGTGTGTGTGTGTGTGTGTGTGTGTGTGTATGTGTGTGTGTGTGTGTGTGTGTGTGTGTCTGTGTGTGTGTGTGTGTGTGTGTGGTTGGGGTGGTGGGGGTGGTGGGGGTACCTAATTGCACCTCTTTACCTCTTCCAGTGTTTGTGTGTTGGTACATGCATTTCTATGTGTGTGTGTGTGTGTTTTGAAGTTTGCTATGACTTAATGTTAAAACGAATACTCACAGTACAATGATACACTTTTCTACAGGACTAAAGTGAAGTGTACTTTATTTTAAATTTAGGCAATTCTGAGAAACCAGATTCATTCTGAGAAACATCTTTTTGTAATAGGAACCATTAAGAAGTAAATTTATTTTCACCATAGTTTACCACTTACTGTCTTAGAAGTAGGCAGCTGGTATTTTAGTGTACAGTGAGGACTAGAATATTTGCTACAAAATATGGCCACAAACAGTAACAACAATTTACCAACACCTCTCTCTGAGGTTAATCAAACATTTTTTTTAAAAGTAGTTTGTTGCAGGGATACTGAACAGCATTAGATTGCATATGCATTCATAACATTGCATTCACCTCCTTTAAGTTATTTATACAGGGCTATTGGGAATTGCAGCACTGTTTGCAGGAGTTGTCACCTCCTGCACAAGTCTCTGGCAAGTCTCTAGCCCCCCCACCCCCAGCTGCTCCTGTGCCCTTGAGCTAATGTAGCCTGCCTGGAACTGACACTAACAATAAAGTATAATTTTCACAATTACAGAGAGTTTGCAAGCTAATTTGAGCAGAGATCCAGCAGAAATATTAGAAAATAAGACCTCTTCACCTCCGTAGCTGAAATGTCTTGTAACACCCTTTGCCCTGTCTGTAATTGAGCAGATGATGGTGGAAAGTAACGCAACACCTTATGTTAAATATTATATCTCACCACAAGTCCCCATGTCAATAACCTGACGATCACTTCTGCCCTAATGATTTGTTTTGTTGCTCTTTTACTCATGGATATCAACATTATCTATGGTGTTTTCCCATTCGTTCATCATCTGTTACATGGTCATTACACTGAACTTAATGAGACCATCTTTCCATTGTGTTCAACACAGTGTTTGTCAAATATGCCAATACAGGGTATTGACTTGGCGAAGATATACAAGAGCAGTGGCTGTCTGCCTACACCAAACCACAGTTTGATAAGAGCCAAAGAATTTCTAGAGGGGCAAACACAATCTGTCGAAGAGCCTCAAGTCTTCTTCCTTTTCTCATGCATCAGAGAACTTAGAGTAATGACTTTGGTTTTTTCGGTTTGTCAGGCAGATGACCGCTCAGCGATTGAAGATGGATGGATATTTGTGTATGGATGATCAGAATGCTGTTGCCCCTCCTCATTCGAGTTCGTCTGATCATGGGTCTCTCCAGTCACAGTGAGCATGCACATCACCCCCCACACTAACGAGTGAATAGAAACACACACGCAGTCACAATGACACAAACCCATTCCCAAATGCATGCGTGCGTTCACGAATGCATGCATGCGCATGCTCATAGCCTAATGAGAGATATTCTGACCTTTCTTCATGTACCCCAGGAGAATATTGATGAATCCCCTTTTAAAAATAACTCTCGCCTTGTAGGGTCATTAAATGATTTACAGTTATTTCAGCAACACATAATTATTACATTTATTATGTTGGACTGTACAGGGTTGGGCCATTGTGGTAGAAGGTGGACTTTTTAACACACAATAGAGCCGATTAAAAGTTTATTTTTCTTGAATACACTTTACTCAGGTTCCACTCTGAAGTTAACATCACAAGAAAACAGTTTACAGCTTTTAGAGTTGTGCATTAGGCGCTATAAAACTAAACCTGTAGTATTTATGGTGCATTGTCTGATGAGTGAAAGAAAACCTATTAGAGGAGAAGGAGAGAACACAAAGTTTTAGTATGGTCTGGGACCAATCATATTTAACTTTCCCATAATGTCCTGCTATTCTAAAACTCTGGTCCAGAACTCCAACCATTTCTAACTGTAGGATTTGTAATGACATTTAAGTCTTTTATTATCACACAGCCGAAAGCTTTATGAAGAAAACCTTTGTCACAATGAAACGTGAGTGGATGAATTTTGTCCCCTCTCGGATCATTCCTATTATCCATGTCAAATCAGACATAATCTAACTCAGTGAGCTAAGTAATCACAGTTAATGTCACATTTGCTCTTGTGGCAAAAAGACTAATCACCACATTCAAATTGCAAGGTTATGGAATTATCTTAATCTGGGGCGTCTCTGACCTGCAAAAGAGCATCACTTGCTTCACTATACTACCAGTATTAGTACCAGTATTATTAGGGCCTTTGTGTTTTTGAATCCTGCAGTCTGGATCTGTTCCTAATAACAATATCTTCTCAATTGTTACACTGCTAAGCTGGTTAAAATGTCATCTGACTGTGATTGTGAGCATGGCCCTTCAAACACTCCCAGTGGGTGAGGCGCTTAATGTTTATGTGAGCCCCGCGCGTTCAGCACCCGGCATTAAAAACCCGACTGAAGCCCAAATGAAGATGATTTAAATGAACTCATTTGAGGAACATTTAATTACCATTGGAGCGTAATTGAATGTTCCTCTGAAGTGCTGAGTGATTCCTAATGAAATGAGAAAGACCGGGGAGATACTGACGAGGCTGAGCACAGAAGCTGATAGTCAGGCCTGCACTAAAGCCTACAGGACAGATAAAAAGATCAGAGAAGCATCTGCTGGACAAATAAATCCATCACTGCTGAATTATCCTCAAAATGGCACAAAAAAAAGCTTTGTGACAGGTTTACTGATGCTCCAAAGCTAGATTTGAGATGTAAGTGTCACATAGTATAACAGAGGAAGAGATGAGTAAGCGGTGAGACAGTATTTACAGGGCAGGTGTGCTGCTTGGCCAGTAAAAGCCCCTTCCTCTGGACAGTTGTTGTTAAGCTGAGGCTACTATTGGCCCTCCCATTGTAGCATGCATATTTCATGGCTTCTGGAAATTCCCACATCGCAACATCCTCACACCTGCACCATCTATTACAGGGAATGTCATTCTCCCACTGCTCTCTAAGTGTGTATTTATGCATGTGTTTGAGAGGAAGAGAGAGACAGTGAGAGCCTCCACATGTGTATGCAAGTAAATATGTGTCAGTGTTTACGAGTGGCAGAAGCAGCAGCTGCTCTCCCCGTGGCCCTCTCAGTATCTGGAAGTCAAAAGGCCTCAAGGCAGAAGATGCCAAACAAATCTACCTTTTGTCTTCTTGTAAGCTTGAGGCAAACTGTCAAAACAAAGATACAGATTGAGTATTTCATGTTCTGTTGCCTCCTCACTTCCTTTCTGTCTCTGTTGAACTTTTCTGAGAGAGCCGAGCTAGTCTTCGTCTGTCAAAGTCCATTTTGTATTTGTAACAGGGCTTCAACATAAAGCAAACGGAAGCTGGTTGGTTAAATGCTGGTGACGCTATTATAAGGTTAAATCTAGAGTATACAAGCCTGCAGTCTGTATGGTGAGAGCATTTCCTGCGGAACAATGAGTCTCCAAGCTTGTCTGACAGAGACAAAGACACAGAGGGAGATAGGGGGAGAGAGTGGATGAGCGAGAGAGAAACAGCAAGGGAAGGAGATCACCATTACACAACGTGTGCATTTGCATCTATACTGTTTGGCATCTAACCTGATAAAGTTAAATTTTTTTAAATCAAAAACATCATCATCGTGGTGATTAATATTCCATAACATCTTGATGGCCTTTGCGTCCTGGCAACACAGCTATACATATGTACACATTGTAAACTTTAGCTCAGAGTGAAGTCATAAAGTGATAGACAGAGGGCGGTCTGTATTATTATTATCTGTTTGGAACGTTCATTAATCTAACCACAATCTCTTCACCAACTCAGACACAGATCTGTGAACAGATTGGCAAGCATGAGCTCTGCAGTGCTCGCTCTCCGCTACATTTCACATACGGTGCATCAATGCAAACTGACTAAACTGAAAATCATCTACCTACTAAGAACTGCATATTTGCATGCTTGCCAACTTCAAGAAAAAAACTTTGTCAAACACATTGTCAGATAAACTTGTCAGATACACATGAATCCATCTCCGACCTCCAACAAAAGAATTCAAAATGTTATAATTTGAAAAAAAATTTCGGGGGCAAATGGAAGCAGTGCTGGACAAAGTTGACGTTGACGTTGTTGTTGGGAAAATCCAGTTGCAGATTTAAAGATTTAAAAGGTTAATAAAAAGTCTGCATACAACATATTTATTAATCCCAGTGGATCATTGTTTCCATCAAAAATAATAATATGAAGAGTTTATGAGGCTGACACTCCATTTGTCCTGGGCCTCTTGCATATTTCCAGCATAAAGTGCTGGCTGTGATGCTGAATCTTCTGTAGATACACACTTGACACCAATAATTTACATTAATAGTTATTTTTTTCAGAATTGTAGGTTATGCCTCTTGTTTGCGGCATCTTTTTAAAAAACTTTTATAGAAGCATTCTAATGTCCTCAACACCACTTTAAACAGGTTAATCAGAGACTATCACTATGTGGCAAAATTTAAAGTTCTCATAAACAATCAAGACGTGCATTTTTAGATATATTAATATGTAGAGTGTATAATTAACTGTAATGCAAGTGAAAATACGAAAAATGGTTCTGTCCTGTCATGTGTTTAAAATGTTTCTAATTACAGCTATGATACTGGTTTGTCTAAAGCCATCACTTCATACAGAAACTGATGATGTTCTGTTTTGGAATATGATGGTTTCACAGCTTCTGACACTATGTTGCATGTTACAGACTCGTTACCAAATGCAGTTTGTTGTCCTCAAAGCAGAAAACCACAGTACATTTATTGTCTATTCAGGCTCATTTTAGCTCTTTCATTTAAAAAGAAGCTGTTTGTTTTTTTTGTTGTGCACAAGCATGAAGAATTGCTAAGGACTTGTTTTGGTCTGAAACATGGGAAAATGTGTACTATTACCCCAACAGCCTGGACTCTGGCCAGCCATTGATCTGCAGTAGCTTATACTTACTCTACGCAGAGAAAAGGATGAAAGAAGGGATATTTAGAGTATGTTATCCACAGTCATAGCAATATTAACAACAATGTTTGCGTACAAAGGTTTGATTCACCTTTGTAAATGTGATTAGGCAACTACAGCTCAATAAATGAATGACCAAATGAAGAATTAACTCTGAGGCCGACTAGCAGCATTATTTCTACACTATGTGTATCTCAAGTCATCTGTTGTAGCTGTATGAAGGAAATCTCTCACGTGTGTCAAGTCTCGATATGATATGCAGCTTTATCAGGTGTTGCTTTTCTAGAAGTATTTCAGATATTCAACTTCTTATCAGCACACACATGGATCCATATTGTGACCTTACTCACATACACACGCACACACGTATGTATAAATGGGTGAACACGAGACACAAGTATACTATGCATCTATACTACAAAAATTAGCTTAATTCTCAAGATAGACATCACATGGTCGTTGTACATTCAGACCAGCCAGACCAGTCAGTCAAATGACTCTCTGTGCTGGATGTGCTGTTCTGTTCTTCCCATGGAGACAAAGAGACTAAATTGGCTAATAAAAGCTTATAATCTAAATTGTGGTTCGTGACTCCAGACTTCTGGCGTTGGAGTGCACATGGACAATGACAGCCAGTAGTCAGAGCACATCCTCTAACCAGGCTGACATTCCAAACAGCAATTACAGCACCGGGCCCACCAATCCAGACCAAAACACCTACTCACAAAAACAATGGGCATCACTGTTCGCGCACAAGGGCAACCCTCTTTGGACCCTCTTCATTCCTCTGTCCCCTCTCCCCCTCTGCTCTTGGTCCAATCTTGTTATTAATCTTAACTCATTCATTAGTAAAATTTCTCAGTCATTGCATGTTCTCACATTAATGTAATGACCATGACAACAGGCCAGGTCCTGGCAGTTCGTTTGCTGTCAGGGAAGACTCGATTGGAATGGATGTGAGTGAATGACATAGAGAAAGTTTTGATTTGCTTACAGCTCCATCCATGCTTGGTTTTGTTTGCCTTTGGTTTTCTAAGTCCCAACAGCGATAACAGAAGGCACATCTGTTTAGTCATAGTAGCATCTGTCAGAGGTTTTATTTGATATAAGTACTACGTCTGTAGCAATATATCAAATATCAGTGTGTGTGTGTGTGTGTGTGTGTGTGTGTGCCTGGGGGTGGGGGGAATAATGTGAAGAAGATATGGCATTGTAATTTTTTTGTCAAAACATATTTCACAGTTCACATGTCCTTGGACCTTGTCTACCTTTCCCGACAATTCCCAGACATGTTCCGTTAATTTTCTCAGTTTCTTTAAGACACAAAACTTAAAAAAAGTCAGTGATGTCCAAATGCTTGTATTTCATACACACGGCCATTATTCACACCACATAATTATGTGTTAATGGCCTGCGCTGCAATTTTGTGAGCAAAATCTGGTTTGTAATTCAGTGTGAGATGAAATATCCCAGACGTAATGGAAATAGCATTAGTCCCACTGAAGCTTTTAGAAATGTTTTTATACCTTTTCTCTGAAAACAGTGCATGTTGACCAGACGCTGCGCCACAAGCAGCCATTTCTTATGGCCACTAATTTCACAGGGTGTAGATTTATTCCAAATGAATATGTATAGCATGTAAAGCCCAAAGAGGAACTAACAGCTCCTGCAATTGAGTGTAGGCTGATGATGTTGAAATAATGAGACTAATTAGATCACTATTAACTGGGCAATGTCTAAGCTGCTCTGATCAATACAGATCACTGAGTAAAATGATTTGGCAAATGCTCAGCCGCAAACAAAGTGAAAAATGCAGTAAAGCAAACATGTATCCTACTCTTCAAGTTGCATTGCATCACAAGTTGATGGAATAAGTCATGTTTGCCATTTGCGTGTTTGTTGGTGGCTGCTTTTCAAACCATCTGCAGCAAAGCTAGCTCACTGCTGGGCCGTGCAAGAACCAAGTCTTGTGCAACGCTCCCTCAAAAGAACATTTGTTCACCATCTGTGACTGCTGCTCCCACTCCATGCAGAGCTCGAGCAAAGATGCAGCACTGCTCACTTTCATACAATGCAGAACATGTTGCCACTGGATTTTCGAACCTTCTCCCTCCCACAAAAAATAAAAAACAAAACAAATTAAACCAAAACTCTAAATCAACTCTTTCAGTGACAGTGAATCACCACCCTTCTTTGGGATCATGAAAACATAATCACTGCATAATTTAAACCCTTTCTTTTTTATCACCAAGACTCCTGGCCAGTAGAGTATGTTTTGATGACAGCTATGTGTTTCCTGTTGTGCCCCATTCAGGCTGCAGCTGGCTGTTAAAGGCATTAGTCCAGCCTGGAAATATTGCAAGGGTGCCAGGTAGACTCACACGCTCACTCACAGATCACAGACAAACCTCAGCTACAGAATGGCAGGAGAATGGATCCATTAGAGATCACTACGTTTTATTTAATATATATATATATATATATAATATATATATATATATATATATATATATGATTGATTACATTAGTGATTACATTTCCAATGGAATACAGCATTGATTTCAATGTTGTTGTCGATATTATTCACAAAGGACAGAGTAGGTCTTTACTCACTAGATATTGGATTGTGAAGCATTTTCAATATACTACCTTAATTAAGAAAGGTCTTTGCCCTTTCAAGAAACTTTACCAACACTCATCAAAGAGCACTTTGCTGTGTAATGTTACAGACAGGGCAAATTGTTAGAAGAGAAAAATTGCTGTTGCATAGGACTCAGGCTAAAGGACCTGATCATGACTCAGACTTATGACGTTTGCAGCAACATCAACACACAGAGCTAATACAGGCATTCCTCTTCTCTGTTAGCGTTCTCTCTTTCAGCACACTCACATTCACACATGTCCAATTTACACTGTGTCATTGTCCAGCGCTGTGGAATCTCTCCCCTCATTTCTTTCTCTCCTCTTTTGTTTGGTTAAGCGGGGGCCAGAGGTTTGGCCTCGTCTATGTAGGTGGAGTTTAGAGAAATCTGATTGGTTTAAACTGCCCAGAGACAGCTTGCTGTACACCACTTGGAGGCTGTGCTTGAATGAGGCACATAACTTGTTGGACATACAGTGCATTCAGAAAGTTTTCTGACCCCTTTCACTTTTTTCACATTTTGTTATTTTGCTGCCTTATGCTAAAATTGTTTAAATAAATTTTTTCCCTCATCAATCTACACTGAATACCCCATAATGACGAAGTGAAAACAGAGTTTTAGAATTTCTTGCAAATTTATTGAAAAGGAAAAACTGAAATATCACATTGACATAAGTATCAGACCCTTCAATATGACACTTGTGATGTTTCCACACCTTGGTAAATTCAATTCATTGGACATGATTTGGAAAGGCACATTCCTGTCTCACAGCTAAAACCAAGCCATGATGTGGAAGGAACTGCCTACAGAGCTCAGAGTCAGGATTGTGTTGAGGCACAGATCTGGGCAAGGCTACAAAAAAATTCTGTTGCATTGAGGGTTCCCAAGATTACAATGGTCGCCATAATTCTTAAATGGAAGAGATTTGGAATAACCAGGGCTGTTCCTAGAGCTGGCTGCCCAACCGAACTGAGCAATCAGGGGAGAAGGGCCTCGGTAAGAGAGGTGACAAAGAACCTGATGGTCACTCTGGCTGAGCTCCAGAGATCCTTTGAGAAACTTCCAGACGCACAACCATCACTGCAGCACTCCACTGTTCTGGGTTTTATGGCAGAGTGGCCAGACGGAAGCCTCTCCACTGTCAAAGACACGTGAAAGCTGCTTGGAGTTTGCAAAAGAGCACCCAAAGCACTTTCAGACTGTGAGAAAACAAGATTCTCTGATGAAACCAAGATTGAGCTGTTTTTCCTCAATATTTAAGTGTCAAGTCTGGAGCAAAGCAGGTATCGCTCATGTTGGGACTCAGTCATTCAATAGACCAAATGTTTCTTTGCTCCACTGGACAAAGGAATTCACACCCCACAGTTCCTCACGGTTCACACCTGGGGATGACCCTTCCCCCCCATGGACCCCACTGGCCAGCCAGTGTGGGCCAGCGTGTGACATGTGACCCCCTAAGGTGTCACAAACAAAACCAGTCTTCTAGACCTCTCTGCCCTCTCTTCCCTTCTTGGCTTGCTCTGGAGAGCAGCTCCAGCCCTCTCCTCTCGGTTCTTCAAAGGGCAACAAGGCCCCAGCCCAGGTCAGCTCTGCTACCTGAGAAACTAGCTCTCTCGCCGGCCTGCAACCAGCAGCCTGCAAACACTCTTCTCCTCCACAACAGCGACCTGCTTCGGATTAACTGTGAGTGAACCAAATCCTCTTCAGAATCAGCGGCTACAACACAAGGCCAGCTGATTTTCCAAGCAACAGGAGTCGTAGCAGAGTTAGCATGGAACAGCTAACTCTGTGAGGAGAACAAAGGAGATACCAGCAAGTAACACAGCCAGACAGGACTTTACTCCACCAGGAAACCCCCCAAACTCACTGGACTTTACAAGACACTGGAAAGGACCTCTTTGCTTGTTCCAAGGATTGGGTAACGTTAACGGACTGGGCCTTACCTCTCCCAGCACAGCATAGCACCGCATAGCTAATCAGCAGAAGTCTTAACTTGTTAATGTACTTGTTGATTGATGTCTTGTTGTTGCAATGTTTGCTTAGGTTGTGGTCAGTCATACAGTTAATCGAGTACTCGTATGTTCACACACATTGCAGTACGTCTCAGTCCTAGAACCTGCATGAAGGTAACCTTCCCCCTCTAACCTGGTACCTTTAGATTACATGAGCTAGGCTAACAAAGAAACTCACACCTCCCCTCTCACACACACTAGGTGGTCTCAGCGGCCATTTTAGTAGTTTCTTTGTTTACCGCCATCTTTGTAGTCTTCTTTGTTCAGGTCATGTGGTCACAGTGACCACTTTGAGTCGGCCATCTTGCCTTTGTCTGTGTCCCCACAGACACACACACACACACACACACACACACACACACACACACACACACCTGTATATGCTAGATTAGACATTGTACTTTACTCTGCTCCATTGTAAATAAATGCCTTTTAAGTATAACCACTGGTGTCTTTAATGTTGCACAAGCGTGAATATTGCCAACCTCTACTCGGTAGAATTCCAATCCTTCAACTGTAACTTACTATTGATTTGGTAATTTGGTAATAGTTAGTAAGCTAATGGTTAATCAGAGTTCCAGATTAATGGTAATAAATTGAGACTAAAACCATATTGGCTATTTTGCCTATTAGTTTAGGCTGGTGCCCCGTGAACTTTAATTCATTTTAAAGATATTATTTAATATTAATATTTTTAATATTAATATTTCCTTAATTTGTGATAGCCAATAAATTGATAAACAACCGAAATCTAACACATTTGGTGTCCAGCTCATGAGGTAGAGTACTGTTAACATAATGGTGCCGCCCGTGTGAGGCCGAGTACTAATGATTTCCAGTTACTCAGACCCAACATAATGGTGCCCCGTGTGAGGCCGAGTACTGTTGGCAAATATTCATAATTGTGCAATATTAAATTCATAATTTGGCCAAAACCGCAAAGGTTGAAAAAATTTTTTAGTCCACCACAGGAGTAAACGTCCAGGTGTACTTACAAACAAGTGCACTGTGGTGAGAATTGGTTTACTAATTTTACCTTAAGTAATATTAGACGTCCTCCAGTTATTAATAGCTAACACTTAAGCCTTAGTATCAAGAGCCTGCTATTGTTGCTAACAATTCCAGTTGAGTTTATTCTGTAGGAAATGTAAGAACCTCAGTCCAGCATTTGAATACCACGTGTTCAATGCTATCTAGTAAAGCTGTCAGAATTGCTGCTCCCTTTAACATTAAACACTGTGTGCCGACAGCCCTGTGTAACACAGAGAGCTTATACCTGGCTGTTACTGCCAAGCATTTCAGCCTGAGTAAGAAATAGAGCCTGAGATAGAGCCACAGCGTGCTACCAGCCCTGTGAAACCCAAGTTCTGCACCTAGCTGTTACTGCCTTGCATTACAGCCTGAGTCAACTTGAAGAGATAATCTTTGGACTGTTACTGCCTTGCATCTCAGTCATTGCTTTTTGAAACATTTCTTAAGCAGACAGTAAACCTGCACTTGCCTTTACTGTCCTTAATCTTTATGCCCACTAGTGTAGCTGCCCCTCCTCCACAGGAAGCTACCCCCCATAGTGTAGGCCACTGCATTGTTTAGTTAGGCTAGTGTACTACCAAACTACACTACAAGGTGTCTGCCAGCGCAACACCGCAGCCAACTATATTGCCTTCTTGTTTTGTGAAAAACTTGTTTAACCTCCCTCTTTCCCAGACACAACAATGGAGAACTCCTGTGTAGAGCAGTTTATTTCTTCCCTAGCACAGAGCCTGAAGCCTGGCTACCTAGAATTTATCAGCAAGTTAAATTCCAGTGAGTGCAGTAAAGAAATAGACTTGCTACTCAGTGACAAAGGTGATGCTCAGACTGCATCCAAAGGCCCATTGTTAAGATGTGTACTGTTGAACTTCCACAGGCAAACCAGCATTTCACTTCAGAGCCAAGCAGCCCTAGAGGAGGAGGTAAAATCGCTTAGAGCTCAAAATGCTTTTCTCCTCCAGGAAGTTAAGGAAGCTAACAAGAAAGCCATGCGCTACTTAGGAGACCTGCATGCAGCAGAGGTAGACCTCTGTTCACACAAGGAAGAATTGTTAAGGGTTAAATCAGAATGCCTTGCTCCACCACGATCGGTCAGTGCTTGTGATTCTGGTTTTTCTGCTTCACACTCTTCCCTTAATGACAGGTTAACTCCGCCTCCACTCAGAGGATGGGACAAATTCCCAACTGACCCTAAGTCCTGGGAAAGGAAGTCAGCTCCTCAACCTCCACTGAGAGACAGAGGTTACACCCACCTGACTTCCCATCTTCCTGAAACTGACAATGAAGAGACAGGTAGTTTATCCGGTAGAGGATATTCATGTTCCCATCAGCCACTGATGCATAACAGTTTCACCTGTGCTCACCCCTCCAACAGAAGGACCAAAACTTTTCCGGACTGTTCAGCCTCCTCTCTGCACCTCCATGAGAGTGATGACCGCTGTTCAGCTCCTTCCTCTAGTCCAGCTAGCATAGTCTCGCCTTCATCAGTAGGGACCTCACAGTGCCCCCGCCTCGAAGCGCTTGAGTTATTAGCAAAGGACATTGAACATTTTGATCCAGACAGCTCTGATCAACATATTGAAAACTACTTTAGGGAGTTAGATCACAACTTAATTGATTTGCCCCATGCAACCCAAAGGGAGAAAACTAAACTTGTGTGGAAGACCAGCTCAAAAGCAGTCCACAAGTTTATGCAATCACTGCCTCCCAGTGTCAGAGATGACTACAAAAGCTCTGTCAAGCACTGACAGAAGAATTCTCTCCTGCTGCGGATGAGATAGAATCTTTGGTTGCAGCTTCACAAATCAAACACTCCCGCCATGAACATCCCAATGACTTTTACCAACGTTTGAGGCAGGCATATTTTCAGGGTAGGAACACACCAGGCTTAGAGCAGAACTCCACCTTCAAGTCTTTGTACCTACGAAACCTCCATCCCTGTGTACGCACTCATGTTACACTGATGACGCATCAAGGTAAGCCCACCATGCAGGAAATAAAGAAAATGACAAAAATGGCTTGGGAAACCATGGTCAATTCCAAGGCAAGGGGGAAAACAACTGAGCCTAGCAACTCAAACACCTTAGCGTCACACAGACATGTAACCTCAAAAGATCACCCTCAGAACAGATCGAAGGGGGGTGATAAAAGGCCACATATGGGTGCTGAGCGTAACCGCCACGCCCACCAAGTGCGTAGAGATAGGCACTCCCACAATAGGAGCAGGAGACGGCCTTACGCAGAAATTCTGGCTCAGACACAGGACCAGTCAACACATGGATCAGACAATGACCACGTCATCTCTGACCACGTTAACTCAGACAGTGACAATGCCTCTGAATGTTCTTCCTTCAGCTACTCAAAGTGCTACAGCTTTGTGCCACAAGTTAAGGAAAACTTAAAGCTCCGGCGCTCCAGAGTTCGCCGCACTGAGTACTGACAGTAAGTAGGCTCAGGGTACCCTACACTCTTCCAGATGGACACAATGGGTTTGTCAGCAGCAGCAGCAGCAAACTAAATTCTGAATCAAATCAGATACAAGTTTAGGACACTGCATATACATGGCACACTCACCCAGACACTCCAAATCTTGTCATTCTAGGTGCCACCCTCTATATCTCACCTTAACAAACTAACATCACTGACTTTCCTGTCCTCACTAACACCATGAGTAACTAGGAAACATGTTAGTTGTTTTACACTATTTCATCATTGTGGTTATTATCTGAATTCTGCTTTGTAACCTGATTGTTCTTGCTTAGCCAAGATAGATAGTGTTGACAAATGCCCGGATGTTACCCGTTGAATGAACTGACAAATGAACTATACATTATGCTCTCAGGATGACACGTCAGGTGGCATCCTGACAACAAAGGGGGGACTGTTGGGACTCAGTCATTCAATAGACCAAATGTTTCTTTGCTCCACTGGACAAAGGAATTCACACCCCACAGTTACTCACGGTTCACACCTGGGGATGACCCTTCCCCCCCATGGACCCCACTGGCCAGCCAGTGTGGGCCAGCGTGTGACATGTGACCCCCTAAGGTGTCACAAACAAAACCAGTCTTCTAGACCTCTCTGCCCTCTCTTCCCTTCTTGGCTTGCTCTGGAGAGCAGCTCCAGCCCTCTCCTCTCGGTTCTACAAAGGGCAACAAGGCCCCAGCCCAGGTCAGCTCTGCTACCTGAGAAACTAGCTCTCTCGCCGGCCTGCAACCAGCAGCCTGCAAACACTCTTCTCCTCCACAACAGCGACCTGCTTCGGATTAACTGTGAGTGAACCAAATCCTCTTCAGAATCAGCGGCTACAACACAAGGCCAGCTGATTTTCCAAGCAACAGGAGTCGTAGCAGAGTTAGCATGGAACAGCTAACTCTGTGAGGAGAACAAAGGAGATACCAGCAAGTAACACAGCCAGACAGGACTTTACTCCACCAGGAAACCCCCCAAACTCACTGGACTTTACAAGACACTGGAAAGGACCTCTTTGCTTTTTCCAAGGATTGGGTAACGTTAACGGACTGGGCCTTACCTCTCCCAGCACAGCATAGCACCGCATAGCTAATCAGCAGAAGTCTTAACTTGTTAATGTACTTGTTGATTGATGTCTTGTTGTTGCAATGTTTGCTTAGGTTGTGGTCAGTCATACAGTTAATCGAGTACTCGTATGTTCACACACATTGCAGTACGTCTCAGTCCTAGAACCTGCATGAAGGTAACCTTCCCCCTCTAACCTGGTACCTTTAGATTACATGAGCTAGGCTAACAAAGAAACTCACACCTCCCCTCTCACACACACTAGGTGGTCTCAGCGGCCATTTTAGTAGTTTCTTTGTTTACCGCCATCTTTGTAGTCTTCTTTGTTCAGGTCATGTGGTCACAGTGACCACTTTGAGTCGGCCATCTTGCCTTTGTCTGTGTCCCCACAGACACACAGACACACACACACACACACACACACACACACACACACACACACACACACCTGTATATGCTAGATTAGACATTGTACTTTACTCTGCTCCATTGTAAATAAATGCCTTTTAAGTATAACCACTGGTGTCTTTAATGTTGCACAAGCGTGAATATTGCCAACCTCTACTCGGTAGAATTCCAATCCTTCAACTGTAACTTACTATTGATTTGGTAATTTGGTAATAGTTAGTAAGCTAATGGTTAATCAGAGTTCCAGATTAATGGTAATAAATTGAGACTAAAACCATATTGGCTATTTTGCCTATTAGTTTAGGCTGGTGCCCCGTGAACCCGTGAGGTAGAGTACTGTTAACATAATGGTGCCGCCCGTGTGAGGCCGAGTACTAATGATTTCCAGTTACTAATAGAGCTCAGACCCAACACTCATCACTCATCAATACCATCCCAATTGTGAAGCATGGTGGTGGCAGCATCACGCTGTGGGGGGGGTTTTCAGGGGCGGGGACAGAGAGACTGGTCAGGGTTGAGGGACAGCTGAATGGCAAATTACAGAGATATCCGTAATGAAAACCTGGTCCAGCGAGCTCAGGACTTCAGACTGGGCTGAAAGTTCACCTTCCAAAAGGACAATGATGCCCAGCCAGAGCCCTGACTTGCAGCCAATCGAGCACTCCAGAGAGACCTGAAAATAGCTGTCCACCGACATTCCCCATCCAACCTGACAGAGCCTGAGAGGAGAGGAGAATGTCAGAAAGTCCCCAAATTCAAGTGTGCAAAGTTTGTCGCATCATACCCATGGAGACTTGAGGCTGTAATTGCCGCCAAAGGTGCTTCAACTAATTTTCTGAGTAAAGTCTGAGTACGTATGTCAGTGTAATATTTCAGTTTTTCCTTTTTACTGAATTTGCAAAAAAATTCTAAGAAATCAATTACTGCTTTGTCATTTTTGAGTATTGAATGTAGCCTGATGAGGGAAAAATGAATTTAAATGATTTTAGCATAAGGCTGCAACATAACAAAAAAGTGAAGGGGTCTTTCTGTATATGCTAGAAATTATCATCCTGGGCATCTTTTTTTTTGCCTTTATTTTTGATAGTACAGTGAGAGATAGACAGGAAAGTCAGGGAGAGAGAGGGGATGACATGCAGCAAAGGGCCATGGGTCAGATTCAAACCCATGGCGGCCGCGGTTAGGACTAAGTCCATGTGGTACGCGCTCTGCAGGTGAGCCACCGAGGTGCCGGAAATTATAATCCTGACTGTGTGTATGATGTTGGCTATAAATTCTAATCGTCTGTCAGTGCCACACTACTGGAATGCCAAGCGAAAAATATATGCATCGGGAAATGTTGTCCTGTGGATGGTACAAGAAATGTTTACATAACAAGTCCAATAGCAGTCAGCATGCTGGTAGCTGAATTAGCAAAGCACACAACCAAAGTTCAGTGATACTGCGTATTGATTCATGTTTTGAGTTTAGTTACATTGTTTGTTTATTTACAGGGGAAAAAAAGTCACATTCCTCTCCACTTGTAGTTTTAAACTAGGTTGTGTAAATGTGTGAATGTGTGAATGTGTGAATGTCTGCCCACCATGCAGACTCTACAAAAAATACCCTTTTGCTCCTGTAGAGATGTTGACACATCTGAGTTTCCTCAGTCAAAGGAATCTTTTCCCTTCTCATTACTCACAATTCCTTTTAATTTCCCATAATTCCTCTTCATTACTCAGCCTGTGAATGATGAGCTCAATTAACCATGGCTGAAGCTAAATCACCCTGTGTCAATCAGAATTTACTAAAAGAGGAGTCGCAGACATGAAAAGGAGAGGCTGTGGTGCCTGTTTCATTGTCAGGCCTTCACAGGTTCAAAATTTCAGACTTAACTTAAATGGACCATGGAAAACCCACCTAAACCAGTTCAAGAATTGGTTTACAAAAAAAAAAAAAGTGACTTGGATTGTCAAATTTGAGGACAATTAGACTTGAGACAAAATGAGTATGACATGAACAGACCCAAATATTGGACAAAAATAGTAGCAATACATTTAATCTTTCCTTCTGGGTTCACACTCTGTTTCTCTATTAAAAATGACGTGATGATAGTTGTGCATGACTTGATCAGAGCTCATGAGTCCATAAACACAGTGTGCTGACTGACATACTCTGTATATACTGTGTCATGTGGAGTTTTGCTCAAGGGCAGGGTTACAGTCAAAGGCAACAAAGTCTGAAATTTGGGCCATAGGAGTAGGGAGAGGATAGGAAAGGAAACCAAAGCTGGTTTAATGAGAGGTCAAAGGTCATTCTGGGTCAAGTAGCCTGCCTGGGGACTACATGTTAAACACACTCCGCAGGGAAAAAGAGGGACAACACAGTGTCTGACAAGATCAACAATGTTAGCCTAATTAGAACAAACACAGACGCCAGGGACCGACCACATCTCAGAAGAACAAAAGGAACAAAGAGAATCTCCTCGTGCGTTGTTATTGTTTTGAAATAAACTTATTTCCTTGAATTATTCTTTCCTTTCCAGTTAGTGCAGTAGTCTTCACCACCAACAAGGATTTACCGTCTGGAGTGTAATTTGGAGAGGCTCCTTGAGGAAACAGCCTCCTCGGGGGGAAAGACAATTAGTCCTTCAACAAACAGCACGGATCAGTCGCTTTAATTAAACACCCTCCCCCATCATTGCCTCATCCCTCTTCCCTCCCATTCCCTCCCCTCCCTTTCATCTCCACTTTTTCTCCCCTCTTCTTATGCGAAGGAGTCTGGATTTTAATCCTAGGCCAGATGACACCCTAATAATTTGTTGTGCGGCTTGGTGAGCTCCTAACCAGTGGATTAGATGGATATTGGTCGGTGGGTTAGTTTGTGGAGTTAGCTCTAACAGGATTTACTATCTACTGAGTATATCAAAGGCAGAGTCCTGCGCTAAGCATTGAGCACTCCACCAAATTAAAAAGTGACCCACAGGTGGGCTCTCTGCACTGTTTGTGCCGATGGGCCATGACGCTAATTGCTTTCTAACTCTGTTACGAGTGCCATCAAATTACACTCGTCAATTAGAGTGAAGAGGGGTGTATGGAAGGTCTGAGAGCTTATCCCACTGATCACTGCTGTGTGCTTTACTTCTATCATTATTGCACACTGGGCATTGAGTCAGATACAGACAAAGCAAAACTGATCTCTCTCTCTCTCTCTCTCTCTCTCTCTCACACTCTCACTGGATTAAGAGTTCCATTTTTTACATTTCCAACTTTAAAGTGCTTTAAAGAGGCATTTTAATTTTATTCACAAGTTCTGGCATCCTTTTTATTACAATGTAGACCAATTAGGAAAAGCCTTGCTAAGCAATAGCTCAACGTTTTCAGATAAATGCTGAATAGAGTTCATGGTCTACATTATTCACATTATATGCGAGAAGATCGGAAGGAGGTCAAAGAGGTAAAGCAGCAAACAGACAGCAAAGAAAAAAGCCTAGAAAGTAGGTGAAGTACAGTGGCAAAGAAAACAAAACTGAAACACCACAGGAAACTACTCAGTTCATCCTGTCTGTGGGAATCTGCTCAAGTACATGTCTTTGTTGGTGTGTGCGCGTGTTTGTGTGTCTGTGTAAATGTGTGTGCACTTTCTTCAGTGTGATGTGGTAAAGCAGTGAGAGGAAGGCAGGATGTGATGTTGCATGTTCATATATAACATCCTGTGTGATGTTGGGGAACCCCACTGTTGTCTTTCACCTATATACAAAGTGGTAAGACACTATATTATTTCCTGTAGTGTTGTAACTGTGTAAAATTACCAATTTTTGAGCAGTCGCAGAAAAATAAAAGAAAAAAAAAAGTTTTGATGCCTTTGATGGTACAGCATTTGTTCTTCTCAAGTGCTCATGAGTAACACTGAACATTGAATCTCGCTGCACCAGCTCAAAGGATGCAGTGACTTGCTAGGTAGAAAAATGTTAAGTTGCATTTCCATATAAACTTAAATCTCCGCAACAGCTATTATTTCCTTTGTGTATGTGTTTTAATCATGTTTTTCTGGTTTGACATATGTGCTCTGTGCTTCCTGGTGAAGCTGATCTGACATAAAGACTCTCAGGAAAAGTTTACTTGTAACTCACTGAACCCATAACCTCAGTTTAGTGAGTGACATGAGCTGGTTCGACGGATGGGGGTGTGACATCTGTGCATGGTGCTTTACTGGCAGCGCGAGGCAGGCGTACCTTTCCTGGACAAGTAACAAAATAATGGGGGAAGAGAACAAAGAGAGAACTGACTCCTTCCAGACAACCTGATCAGACAACACACCCATAGCAGGAGATGAGCGAGTCAAGTGGTATGGTCAGGGTAGTAATTCCACCTGTACTCTACCCCCTGTGGGCACAAATCGAGTCGGACAGCTTTGAGCAGGGAAAGGCAATGAGTCGCAGATAAAAATACATAGATATATCATAGATGGGGTGACAGATTTCACAGGCGGAAAACAACAATCCAGTTCAAAGTCCTTCACATTGATATTCACAAATTTACTGTGTTGTAGGCAAGAGAACTACCCCCTCTCAGCTTTCTCAGTTTCACTCCAGCAAGGCGTATGCACAACAGCTGTTTCTCTCTGCTGCTTTCAAGTGTTGTGATTTTAATTTACTTGATTGCTTCAGGGCACCGCACCTCTAGCGTGGCATACCGCACGTCTGGCATAGCGGGCCTTAAATAAACAAAAGGCCCCTGTTATACACCATGCAACACATCGTTCACATTTGGAAAGTGGAAGAGTGAGAGAGGAGGGGGGAGAAATTAATCTGTCGCCTAAATTAGTGGATTACTGGAACTAACCATCAGTTGTCACTCAGGGAGGGTGCAGATGCAAGAGACCCCGGTGGGACAATGTTGGGCAGTAGCTGATTATTTGTATGATTTTTGATTTTGAGCCATATAAATGAAAACAGACTTGACGTGGCTTTGACTTGCTAAACCACAATGTGTCCTTTCTATTTGTACATGAGTTAAATACAGAGAATACAATGTGAGGGTCTGGCAACTTTGGAGTTGTTAAGGCCACCTTTGGCAAAAACCGTCTCAGTAATAAACTAATGATGTAACAAGTAATGTTACTAATTACTCTCTTTTGAGTAATTAGTAAAGTAATGTATTTGCTTTTTTGATAAGCAAGAAGTAATGAAGAATTGATTTCAATTTTTAAATATCTTGTCCAATGTAGTGTATGCTGACACTTACATTTGATCCATTAATAAAACAAAATAGTAAACCCAGTTTTTCTGCAGGATACACATTCATTAAACACTTATTTGAAGAAGATTGAAATGCAAACAAGTATTTAATCTGGCCACTTCAACCCTTCATCTAATAAAGACAACACTACAGCATCTTATTTTCTTCTTTCTTGACACTTAGAGTAGCTTCTCCAGTCTCTAGTTTCTCCAGTGTCTAGTTTCAAAGCGCTCAACATTGAGTGTTCGTGCACATTTGATATAGGTTGATGAGTCACACTAATACTGTTATTTTAGCATCTTGAAATATGAGATAAGGCAAGCAAGAAAGAGGATTTGTGGGGGTGTTTTTGCACATACAGTGCTGCAAAAGTGTGTGTGTGTGTGTGTGTGTGCGTGCGTGTGTGTATGTGTGTTACAATGCTCCTACACAGATGTTTCACAGTCCGCACATCTACATGTAGAGGCATGTCCTAGTCTGGGATTGCTGCCAAGACAGGAAATCTCTGTGTTAACCCTTTGTGTTCTGGAGGCACTAAGGGGAGAGATACATCCAATAGGTCCTCAATGAAGAAGGGTCAGGAGAATGATATTTTCAGTGGGAATGGGAAGGGTTAATCTTACAGTAAGTGCTGCAACGAGTGAACTGATATTTCTTTGCCTTCTGCAGCTGGTGCCAAGGACCTGCCCCAACTCTAGAAGACAATGAGGGCTTTGCACATGTTGCATTTAAAAATATACAGTGGATATGATGCTCTTGAGATGTTCGAAATTTGTGTCATTAACTGAAAGTAGTGCTGCAAAAGTCGCATAATACATGTAGAGTGGAAAAAAAACCCACCATGTTGTACAAAAATGTTTTCACTGACAAAATTGAACAACACTGACTAAGATTACTCATTATGGCACTCACTATGACAAGATAGTATTTCGAGACAGGACAGGCTAGGGATACGTGGTTAGCATACTAACTTCAGTAGAGAAAGAACTGATACATATAGAATTAAATCAAGAGTTGACATTGCTTCCCACTGTTAGAGACAGCTCTTAGCAAGTAAGGGAATTAAGTTTGATGCTGAACTCGCAACATTAACAGCTGTTAATGCTAACACGGCTATTTAGTGATAGCAAAAACCTACATATAGCACTTTTAGGGTAATAATACTAATTTTAACCACAACATTTAGCCACAGACCATTTACTATTTGCTGCAGATCATTTTTACATTTAAACTAAAATAATCCACATATATCACAGCAGACATGCCTTCAAACATCACTGATCTCGTCATACTCCAGATATCCAACAATGCGTTCAATATGTCTCTTATGGGAGTCAAGTGTCCACCTAAAATGAGCTTCACAAAATTTCAACATTGAAGGCCCATTCCTGGACAGACATTGTCCAACCTTCATGCTTTGCTGCTGATGACTTTCCACTTTCTCAGCCATGGAGATTCATTTTTTCCCCCTTCCCTCCTTGCAGACTTTAAATTCTTCTACCTGTGCCTGCTCTCAAGAACGAACCTTGAAAGAAGCCTGCTGAGAACAACCTTTATTGATTTTCTCCCTTCTACCTTGTTAAGTCACCAAAGCCTTATCCAGAAGCTGTCTGAGACCCTCTGAAAGTCATCTGCCAAACCTTCCCAACTCTTTCTGTTTTCATATTGAACACAGTGGTGGTATCTCTGGCCTTGAGATACCTCTCTGCTATGACTGAAACCAGTCAAGTCTTCAAGAAAAATTTAACATTGGTTTTAAAGATCTGAGTTTAACACAAGCTGCAGTGGAGCTAGAAGTGTGACTATTTAACGTGACCTATTCCATGTTTCCCAGTATAGCTCGTATTGATGGCTGAATTATATAAAAAGGAGGTGGCAGGCACCCATAAAACGTTTGATTAGTTGGCTTATTTTTAAACAACAAAGGTTTGATAGTAAGATAGCAAATCCTGAATTGATGAAGAGACAAATGAAGGGGCAGACAGATGGATTATCAAATGATTGTGACCCTGTCTCAGTGTGCATGTGTCTGTGAGTTGACTAAACGGGTCTGGTCGGTGAGTAAAGAGACTGACAGAGCCACCGGTCCAGTGATGTGGTGGCCCACTGGAATTTGTCCCGGTACGCCCAGTGGCCAGTCCAATCAGCTCCACCTGCACACAGGCATATAGGTAGGAAAACAGAGAACGAGGGAAAACAGAAGTATTGCACAGAAAAGGTACCTGTGAGAGGATATTTGATTTTCAAACAATCCATTAGAAAATGTATGATTTGGCAGAACATGTTTGTCCACCTGAAATCGAGCTCAAAATGTTCTTGTTTGCCTTCTACAGTCTAAAACGTGGAACAGTAACAGTCATAAACACTGAACATCTAACCTCGTAGACAAAACTAATTAAATTATGTATATTTAAATTCACAATTCACAGACACAACAGTATACCTCCATTCCATGAAGCACCGTGTTCTGTCGACCCAGAGAGAATGTGTGTCTAATTGAAAAAGACATGGTGTTTGTCCTCACGATTTGGGCCATGGCCAAATGCTGAGCATCAGGGGGCAGGGCCCCTTCAGGCCATGGAGGCTCTAAGATTACCTCCTTCTGCTAGCTCACATCTTCACTAGCTTTGCAGGCACTCCCCCTGCCTCCTTTTTTCTCTCTCTCTCTCTACATGAGGCCAATTTGTTGTGGCAGGCGTGCGACTCAGGGTCCAGATCGTGTTACACAAATTTGGGTTTTGCTGGAGGATTTTGGACCTGGTCCAGACCAGATAGACGAGGCAGCGTGTATCTCTAAGGAGTGCCAGGCAGAGAAGACATGATATGGGCTGTTATGTTTGATGAGATTTAATAGGGTGGCCTTGTGTGGTGTACAAACAGCATAATCTGTAGGCTATAATGTTACAAATCACTTACTAAGTGCCATCTGAAGAGCATTATTCCACTGTTTTCCACTTCTTGGATCAAATAACCAAAAAAAGGTCTGATAATTGTGCACAAAATTACACATAATAGACAAAACATGAAAATTATCAATCTAAATTAATAGTTATTCATGTTGTCATTTCAGCTGCTGTTCATTTTAGCTCTTTTCACGACAATCCCACGGTGCTCCTTTGCAACACAGCCAGGCTCGTCCCACCAAGACCACAGAACCAGGATTAGCTAGGAGAATACTCATCCTTTCCTGGATGAAATCCTGCTGCAATCTTTGACACGGGAAGCGGTGGCCATGGGTTTTGTGCTCAAGAGGAAGAGAAGCTGCTGTGGTTTACACAGCACTGCTTTTATCTCTCCCTATTGTTGTTTTAGGGATTGGTTGGTTGATTACGGTGAGCTGGGGTTGAAGTGTTGAACGGGGATGTCCGGCGATGATAACCATCTCTAGACAGCAAATTGTAAGTTTGATGATGGTACAAAGGCCATTATAGATGAGATAACTCATCTTTCGTGGTTCAGATCTGCATTTTTATGACAGTTGAATCAAATTAGGCATGAATACCTACACAAATATCACACTGCATTAGGGTAAAGCTGGAGCATAACCTTTGTTAGACAAACAGTATTTAATATTCATAAAATTGCACAAATATAAGTCCTTTTAAGTTTTGATAAAAACAAACACTAAATCCGTATTCTTTCACCTTTTTTTGAAAGATGTCACATAATATTTGCTAAATTATGTGCTGTAATAGATATTTTTGAATGAAAAAAAAGTGAAGTGAATAAAATTACTGTCTTTTCTTGTTAGATCAGTTCTTTACTGCATAGATAAACCTCCATATACACTGTTGCCCATAAAGTTGGAATAATTTTATTTTCAGTTTAATTGTGGTTTCATTTTCATTGCGATATGTTTGGAAGAGATTGACTACTAAAGTTTTGAGAAGATATACACTTTATCTGTCAAGAATAAATCACATTGTCACAATCATTTCAGGGAAAGAGGTAAAAAATATTTGATTCCAACTTTATGAGCAACAGTGTATATTATGTTTTCCATGTTGTTACATGTGAGGCTAATCTGAAGTGATATGAGTGGTTTTCAGCTTGAATGCTTATGGAGAGAGACCTGGACACTGTGATTCCTAAATACAGTAAATCTGTATCCTATATCATAGGCCTCAGTATCATCTGGAAGTTCAGCAGCTACTCCAGTCTCCATTCCTCTCCTACAGAACAGTGGGCAGCAAGGCTGAGAACAGAGGGCAGAGAGAGGCCTTTAGAAAGTAAACAGACACAGAATTGAAGAAATAAGGAAGAAGGAGGCATCTGAAACATGTGGGCATTATGGGAATGTCAGATTGGATGGACAAAGGCGAACTGTGATGGCTGGAAAGTGTGGAATTGTCCCTCCTTGTTTGGAAAAGATTACACAATTATGACCGAAGTCATTTTCCCACAGACCTTAGGTAAAGTATTGTGAGCCCATTTCACTGACAGCCCTTTCAGTATACAGGCAAAGAGTGGGAAGACATGTTGATAAAGTGGGCGTCCATTGTGAATGAGCTTGCTGTCTGAATAGTAATCAGTCCACTGTCATAAGAAACACTTTTTCTTTCACTTTTTGGGCGTCTTCAGGCCATATTAAATTTGTTCATGTCACTTCAGCCTTCGGCCTGACATAGCCATTAATGCAGCGTCATGTAAGCTGTGTTTGAAACAGCTGAAGACTGCGCTGGGACGCAGACAAAAGAAGCATGAAAGTCTGCTGAAAAAGTGACATATTACTGTCATTAACAGCATCATCATGCTGGACTATAGTTATAATGCTGTTACACTGGCTGACAAGCAGAGGATTTAAAGAGAGCTGTATTTCTCTGCCAGACTCTTAAACATCTCATTTTCCATTAACATGAGACCTAGAGCAGCATGTGTCACAGAGGGACATAAATCTCCAGTTTCCCTTCCCCCTCCCTGGCCCCCGCACAGTGAGGAGGAAGAGAATACAATCCAGCCGGAGCAGCACTCTGCTTAACCCTGAAGTGTGCTGCTGAACAAGAAAGTAACAGTTGCTAAAACTTCAAGATCTCATCCGTTCACATGACCGTTGTCAAAAAATGTCCCTCTTGTCCCCTCTCTTTCAAAATATGTTGCATTTAACCACAGTTGCAGTCACACAATCAAAATCATCTCCAGTCCCCAGATATCAGTCTGTACCCCAAGTGAAGTCCCAGACATACCCCAGTGCTCCATCTCCAGCCCGAGCAAAGCAGTCATTAGCTGCTCATCCCCTTGCGCAAGGGCCTCACAAAAGCAGTGATGGATGACTCCTCTCAGTCGTCTCTCCTGTGGCAGAAGGGAGCATGCTGCTCCACCAAAGACCCCGCTGCCTGCTGTCTAATCTGCTCCAGAGATGACACGCAATCAGGTAGGAAAGAGCCCATTTAAAGCACTATCCTGTGCTCTTAAAAGGGGTATCACAGACTGGCAAATGGTCGTCCAGGGCCTTTTTAATGGGTGTCTAGTTCTGTGCTCTCATGGGGACACAAAGCACACTCAACAGTACTAGAAGGAGATTCCTGGGGGTCTATTTAAGTTCTGGTCAAAGACTGACTTCCATGTTTCCAATTTTAAACAGATCTAAAGATATCCTCTGGGGATGAGATAAAGATTGTGGACTGATGGAGAGGGAGACTGAGATCAGAGAGTGATATCCTGTACCCCAGTAACCCCTCGCTCCCCCACACAGACATATTCAGACCTTTTAGTTCACTTCTCATTATTATTTGTGTTTCAAAGTTGTCAAAAGGCAGATATATAAGATTTTTTCTTTATTAATTGTGCAAACAAGTCCATCTTTCTGCCTTCCTGTGAAGCCGCATGGACTTTGTTGTGCTTGTGCCAGCGAGAAAACCTGTATTTCAAGCTAAACTCCCTAACTTTTGGATGTTGGCAGCATCTGTTCCCACACCAGATGCTCTGTGCTGTTCTCAAGACAATAAGGCAACTACACACCTGTTTTTTAACAGATAAAACTATCAACTTCACAATATTGATTGGACAAAAACATATTTGCTTATTGCTTTTCTTGACACCAGAGAGCGTAAATCCGTTACTATTCTGTAGCTAACACTAAAGTTGTGGATGACCAGCAAGTGAAGGCACCACACACAAACAAAGCAGCCTGCTCTGTTATGTTGTGTTTATGTGACAATGATGCGTCTTGAAAGAATTATAACACTCCACTTCCAATATTTTTATATGAAATGGAAATGATAAAACAACTGCCAATGTATTTTTAGTTTTCAAGTAGTTTCCAAGCTGCGTTAAGACAGTTTGTCTTTGACACAAACACACAGCAAGAAGCCTTGATCATATTGCAACAAGTCATACTACTTACCTAAATCATACCTGACAACAAATCAGGTCATTTTTGAGTTTCTTTCAAAACTGCTGAGCTCTGCTGCCTCTATGGTTAAGATCAGGTTAGGTTTAGCCGAGTAAAACTACATGATTAAAACTCAGAGAAGATCAGTGTCACAGCTAAGGATAGAGAAAGATCACTGTCACAGTCCATTCTCCTCTGGATGCAAACTAGAATCTCCCATGTCAAAGTCACCAACCATCCATCCCCAATCAGCAGCACCCTGAAAGCACAGTACAGCAACGTCAAACTGCTTCTACCTTTCCTGGAGAGTGGTGTGAATGATTTCTTAGCAAGTCGTAATGGCTAACATCCTCAAAGGAACTGCAAATAGCAGACGTCCCTTGGGACTAAAACCACAACTGTAATTATATTTCAGTATTTTATTTTGAAAAATGGCCTGTTCCCATGTTTTGCATCCCTCTTATGTGACAATTCCTACATGCATATTTTAATCAGTTTCGCCATTCCTCCCGACTCATTCATTCCCCTTCACTTACACTACAAGCTAACTCCTGAGAGGTTTCAATCATGGGGTTAATGATGATCCATCATTGTGAACAAGACGCCAACAAACACATTTTGCAGCTACTTGTGTTGTTTGTCTGTTCAGCCACATTGGCTAATGTTGTTCATGCTAACAACGATGTTTCTCCTTAGTTTCTTTTATCAAAACTGCAATTGTGGCCGCTTGTTATTTAGCAATACTTGATATTTTTGAAAAGCTGATTTTTACCTGGTAGTTAAATTAGTGTAGTGTATTTTCCCAGGCTTCTTGTCCATTTTGTCCATGCTTTATGTGTCCACCACCTTACTGACACGCTGACCTACGAATGCAGACACACACACACGCAAACATTATTTGGTCGTTAAGCGTATTCTCATTAGTGGTGAATGGGTCTTGATTAGGCGCAAGTTCACACAATCCATCTGATGGCTATCCACAGGGACTGGGGGAGGATAGGGGGAGGATAGAGGGAGGCAGGGGAGCACCAGCCAGTCAATTAGATAGCCTTTAGAGTTGGATGGTTCTGCTGAGGGGGTCACATTTGGACACTTCTGCCTCTCATTGCAGATTTCTTCCCTCCCACAGGCGCACATATCCTTCACTCTCGGAGCATAAGCACCTACATTTCAACAATCCTCTGTGGCACATTCTGTACTGTGGCAGAAAACACCCAGTGTGCTGGTCAGAGAAGTCAGGAGTCATTAGCTGGCTTAAGTCGCGTATGTTCCTGTGATGCTTGCACAGGTACAAGTGGTATCTAGTGTAATACTAGGCCTACACCTACGCGGCGCTGAGCATCCAATTTTGTGTTCTTCTTCAAACATGCTGGAGATGAACATGAACTGGATTTCATGGGAACACAGAGAGTGGGATTCAGTGTGAAAACACAGACCTTTGCTCTCTCACAGTGATAACACTAAATTTAGTGGCCTAAATAAGATGACGACCCTTAAAAGAATACTGTGTTTCGTTTCATCACAGTGTCACTAAAACGTCACTTCTTTTAAAGGAAGAATTGAGTTTATCAACTTCATGCCTGTCTCAAGTATTTTCTTGTATGACGTAAGGAAAATCACAAAAATAAGTTGGAAAACACTTTTTTATAACATATAAAATAAACACCATAAAATTTACTGTAAATAAAAACCAGGTTCCAAACTTATATGAGGTGTTGGTTGAATGGAAACAAGACAGCGACGTAGCAATGTAGCCGAAAGCAGAGCGAAAGGTTTTGGAAAATGTGCAGCTGACTTCAGCTTATCCTGAGGTGACACCAGACTCAGACGGCATTCTCATATGTCTGGAGTGGACGTGAGGCTTGGGGCCCGGCCAGTACCCATCACCAGACACAGCTGCTGGACATGAAGCTAGAGGCTCCACTCTGAACTCTTAGACAGCTATAAGCAGACTAGTATTAGTGTCTGCCAACTTCGCCTGTCTAGTGAAAGTGGCGGCACAGAACGGATGAAGGAAAAATAGAGGAGTTTATACGGATGCAGGTATAGGTTTAAGAAAACAGAATAACATCAGTCTATGATCAACAGTACGGTAGCAGTGGTTGCATTCAGTCTGTTACCGGTTTGGCTGGCAAGTATGCAACTCACCGTCCAGGTATGCCAACAGTTATTTTACCATAAATAAATAAAGGAAACGCTGGGTTGGAACAAGCCGAACATAAAACATGACAAGCCTTGGGCAATCAAAGTGAAATGAAGAGAGGCAAAGTGGGCGAGTGAGATGAAAAATAGACACAGTGAGACATACAGTAGACTTAGTGGAGAAAAAAAGAGGCTGAGAGCGACAGGGCGCTGGCTAGGCCATGTCCCACTGAGAAATCTCCAAACCGCTGCGTCTCCAGAGGAAAATGTTTTCACCATTCTCTAAGTGCCCATTAGCTGTCTATTCCCATTCCAGCCGCGCTCCGCACAGTGCTCCGGCACAGTGGGAGCTGTGGCCGGAGCCGCCCACGGTATTCCAGGGAGGCCAGGCCGAGCTGAGAGCTGAGGGAGGCTGAGAAGTGTAGAAAGCTGTGCAGGCTTCCTGGTGCTTGAAGACATGTAGGTCAGTCCTCCTGCACACAATGTACAGAGAGAAACTGGGAGATCCAGCACTTACATGGATCTAATAAACAGATGGTGTACCCCAGCCAATGTTCCCCTGCACTCTTTTAGTTTTAAATTAGGATGGTAATGGATTCATCAGCTATCCATTGTATCGTTCCATTATTTCCTTCTCCTCTAAAAAAACAACAACTGAGGATTAGAAATTATAGGGCATTATTATGGGTTGCAGGGCAAGTTGCCAAAACTATTTACAAGTATTATTAGCTTATTTACTTTCTGCCATTTGCATCATAGATTTGAACATCTGAGGGTGAGAGAGACTGCACCCCAATTAGGTTCTGATAACTAATCGATAGCTGCATATTCTGCGAGCAGGAAGTAAACAATTAGGCCCCTGGGAAAAGCGGTTCAAATTACACTGTTGTCAATGTGGAGACGAGAGAGAGACAGAGACGAGAGAGAAGAGAAGAAGAGAAGAAAGAGAGCGCAGGAGTAGTAAGGGCACAAAGAATGGATTACTGAGTACTGAAGGTTGACTGTGTTACTGCCAGTCTTCTGCTCATATCTAAGAGACTGTTTCACTATTCACTATTATACTTTCCCAGTTTTCAAAATGTAACATCTCATAACTTCATGACCCAAGCTCTTCTCCATCAAAAATCAAGGAGAGAAAGACAAGTAGTGGAGGAAATGAGTAATATCTTGTCACTGGTTTGCTGTATGGGGGGGTGGGGGGGGTGGGGGGGGGGTGGAGAGCTGTACCTCCCAGGCTGAATTATGTGGTGCACAGAGTGAATAACTGGTAGAAGGAGGCTGTTCCTACAACAGCCAGCGCAGCCAGAAGCAGACCACGGACAAGGACACCACAAGTGGAAACAGGAAGAACCACTGCAACCTCTCCAACCCCATGCCTTTATTTATGTATTTACTGTGCCACGCTGAAGCCACAAATATGAAGGAAAACATGCATACTGATGCCAATATAGGTCTATTTTTAAGTGCTTTCCTTTACCATTAGTGTTTTGCTTTTTTGAATTTATTCATATCTCTATATATTTTCTGCGCACAGAATCATTTTACTTTGGCATCTAAATTGGCAAAATTCTCTCAGGGCTTGATTAATTTTAGATCAGATTTGAAATCAAAAATATTTCCTTGGAAATAAAAGCATATCGTGATATTCAAATGAGAATGAATCTTTGAGGAAACAAAAGGGAAAATCCTTCCCTTTAAAGTATTATGAGTAGTAATCCCTTGATTTTATCTTTCTCTTTTGTCTTTTTTTCTTCTTCTGTCGAATGTCATCTCCAAGCCAATCAATAGTTTAAGGAATCATTCAAAGCCTTCTTATCAAAGCGTGGTGCTCTGGAGCATGGCGCATGGTGAAAAGCCGAAAGGCTATGTGTGGATAGATTAGAACTGTCTTCTTTGGCTCTCAATCAAACTGGTGAGATGGATCAAAGGGAAACATTTCAAAGTGTCTTGTTAAGAACAATGTTTATTAAGAAAGAATATTAGAAGCATTAGAATGTGAAAAGACATTTGGATTATCAACAGTTTTATCTGGTAAACTCCTGATTGCTTAATATGATGTGGAAATTACATTGTAGGGTACTGTGACAGTGTATGTTCATGTTAAAAAATGCAACAGACATTTGTAAGTAATACTATATTTGTAAAAATACCATTATTACAGTAA
This sequence comes from Seriola aureovittata, assembly GCF_021018895.1. Lineage (NCBI taxonomy): Eukaryota > Metazoa > Chordata > Actinopteri > Carangiformes > Carangidae > Seriola > Seriola aureovittata. Next base: position 18,429,513 of record NC_079364.1, read on the forward strand.
TATAAAACTGTATATCATCGTACTTCTTTTTTTTATTTGTAAGGAGAAGGCAAGAAGAATTTGAAGTTTTACTTTTGATGGAAGAAGATTAAAGATAAGATTAAAACATAGACTAAGATTTAAAAAAAAAAAATCGATTGATTACAGTCTTCATCCTTTGATGCAACCTAATCCACGTCTAGTGCGAGGATGTTGGGAGCAAAATCTGCATATCGAGAAGTTTTGGGCTCTGGGTGCGGCTTTTTGCTATTAGTGATGCGTTGCATTAATCTCTTTTGCTATGAAAGTAAATGTGTACTGTATTTGTATGTGCATGCTCATGCCGTCTGCCTGCCTGACTGTGTGTGTGTGTGTGTGTGTGTGTGTGTGTACTTACACACGCTCTTAAACCTCTGGCTCAGTCTCATGGTGGGTTTGAGTGACACCTATGGAGGAACTCAGTGAAAAGGAGCATTGTGCTGAGGGGGTGTTCTCCTGGTGGGTAAAGCTTGTAAGCCGCTCTCCTCCACATGTGGCCTGCAGGCGAGGCTCGGAGCTGTGGTCTGGATGGCACCAGAGACTGCTCCCTCTGAGACAATACCAGTAATAGTCATGCTTGTTGCCCAGAGAGAAGATGAAGGACACAGAAAATATGTGATACAAATATGATACAAAAGAGAAAGACGTGACAGGAAGAACAATGGAGACAGAGACAGAAAGAGAGTCTACAAGTGTAAGAAAAAGGGTGAGATTGCTCTGTTTACACCAGTGTTTATTTAATTTCGAATCATTGCACAGCTTGAGTTAGTTTACCACTGATGGCACTGTAATGTAAGAAAGACTGCTTTTTCTTCGTGATTTGCTTGGAAAAGCTGATGCTGTTAGCGCAAAGGTCAGGTCATGTAAGGTCATGTTTTTTTTTTTTTTTTAAAAAGCTGAAACAGTTTGTCCTCGCTCAATTTGTCCTCCTCACAATGTCATACAAAGAGCGTCGACATCAGAATGAAAGCTAGTGTGGATGGCTTTTAAATGTAGTTGAAAAACTATATCTGGACACACTCTTATCTACTCATACATCATCTTGTCACATCAGCAATCTAAATTTCATCCTCGCTCTGATCACGAGTCCCCCCGTAGATATAGCAACGGGACTGTCAGGCAGGCAGAGTTGGAGGAGGTAATGCATTGATATGGCTCTCTGCTAAGGTCAGATATAGTACACATGTATGAGTGTGTGTTTGGTTGTACCTGTATGAAAGTTTATTTCACACCGTAACAGCGCATCCCAGTCTTTGCCACGTCTGTGGCTTGTATGATGATAAATTCAGTGCAGGTGTCACCCTGGTTACGGTAGGTGAGGATTGATGGTCTGCAGAGGCTGGCTATCCATCACCATCGCATCGGGATTTCAGGAATCTGTTCCTGATCACACCCCACGGCAGGGGCCATGTGGTAACGACCCCTCTCAGTGCGACACCACAGGAAATCGATACCAGGCACTCAAGGTCAATGTACTGTTGGAAAACTACTTAAGCCCTGACGGATGGAGGGCCCGCCTGCAGATGAGACAAGCTATTGACAGCTCCCTCTCCCATACTCAAAAAATCTACGCACATGCAGGCATAAACAAATATGTGTGTCCTTTGAGGTGGATGGTTTCTTTGGCTGTCTCCCTCTTGCTGTCTCTGTTTCTCTGCGATCTGAACTAATCTTTTGTAATTTGAGATATCAAATAATCGTGGCCAACCAATGGGATGCCATCATGTTATATTGAAAGTGACACATGGACGCAAATGCATAAGAAAGTCAGTAGCGCTGTACTAGGATTGTGGAAAATCTTCAATACAGGATGGTTTCAGAGAAAATTGTGGCATGCCGTCAGAACAAGCAAGGCAAGCAGTGCTTGACCAGAGACATAGAAGGATACCAAAGTGGAGTATCTCTACTTACTTTTTATAACAGTGTTCTGTGCTTGATAGAATTCATGTTCAAATTTCCTTCCCCCTTGCAGCAGCAGCAAGCTATTGTCTCTGGAAGCTAGCTTGACTACCAGCTGCTGTGTCCATAGTTTCTGTCAATTTCGCAGGCGTGACCATGTCCAGTTTACAATGGACAAAATAAAAATTCCAGATTGACATCATGTTGATGTTGGCAGTGGTGGCTATTTTGTTTTGTCCCAACCAATCAGAAGCTTGTGATGTATCTAACCCACCTGATGCCATTTTCTGTTGACATGGAAGCGGCAGTAGTAATACATTTGAATGGCACACATCGATCCCCTGTTAAGACATCAAAAGCTGTCTGTTCTTCCCTCATAGAATAACATGTAATATGAAAAAAAAAGTTAAGAATTATATGTAGAATCAAGTACTTGTCTATTCCATGAATAACCACCCACTTTTCAGTCCTGCAAGAACGTTATTCTGCTCTGTAGAAGTTGTATAAAGGAATCCTCCATTGAATGTCTTACCATATGTGCATCTGTGCGTGCATGTGTAAATTTCTTTTAGTTTATTTCTGTGTGGTGCAGCTATCTGCTAGAGATACCATGAATTAAGAGAGTAAAATTTGGGTGAATTGCTGGGTTTGTCTCAGCTTTGGCAGTTACCGTGCAGCCACAAACCCAGAAGTGGTGTAGCTATCCTTTCTTTTTCCAAACTCCTCTTTAGGTTGCCCTCTTTTGCGTCATATTTGCATTAGATTTCCAGCCACTGGCGTAACACAACTCCATCATTGGGCTGCTCTCTACCAGCAGGGCCAATGAGAAATCCATGCGCTCTTCAGTACAGCTACATATATCATATCACTCTGAATTTCCAACATTTTTTTAAACCACTAATTATTACATCCCTTTATAATACACAATATTTGTTTGTCATAAACAAACATCAAACAGCCTTGTTTGGTTCCTGGAGGGTGTCCTAGTCCCTCCCTACTCCAAACCATACAAACTTAAACAAGCAGGGTGGCCTTGTGTGTACAGAGACATGGAGCACACTATGTCAGAAAGCACACACCCTGCTTGAGTGTTTAACTTTATTGGCAGCTTTATTAAAGACTATCTGTACCCCTTGGTTATTTGTAAGATTGATATTAATTTTGCACTGCATACAATTCACTTCTGAAATCACAACAGCCCCCAAAAAAACAATTAAATTAATAAACATGGACAACCTTTCCCACACTGTTCCCAGGATTTAGATTGTTTTAAGCATTTTTGCTATAGTCTGCTATTCATTCACTTAATGAAAGATGTTCCACAGGCCACAAGGTACTTTCACAGGTTACATGTAAGTTGTAAGTGGAGATACCAACTCTACATCCTGTGTAGCAGTAACAACGGGCTTTCATTAGAAGACCTCAAAAAAAAGTCCAGGTTCATTGAGAAGCTGAGAACTGGTCTGTGATCCTCACACAGGAAAGCCACAGAGAGACATTTCGAGTAAGAGATGAAGGGCTTTTCAGTGCAGTACCTAACAGTTTTTTAGATGCAGTAGATGTTGTGATGCAGGTGTACTGGATATGGTTTTTGCATGTGTAAGTATTATCACCCGTTTTTCTGGTGATGTCTTTTATCTTGATGAATTTTGACATGTGGCTAATAGGAACCTCATAGCAGCAGATGACTGTTTAATCTCATGACTCCATGTCCCTCTGACAGGAAATATGACAAGATACTGGTGCTATTGGAAAACCGCATCAGTATGATAAAGCAGATTTGCCAGCAATGAATGCATTGTCATTGTGGGGGCATTTGTCTTCATCACATTGATTTATGTTACCATGCCTCTTAGCTTGTTTAAACATTCATGGGGGAAAATACAAATACGGATGATGATGAATATAAAATATAATTGGCAAACCATGTTCAGTCATTTAGAGACTGATTTTGCTCACAAATAAAATCTGAAATCTCTCTGAGGATTTCTCAGTTTACACTGGACTTCTATAATATTTTGTGTCTTAGCTTATCCTGCCACAGCAAATAAAAGTACATTTTCTAAACAATTTATATATATTTGGGTGGCAAAATAAATCTGCAGCCTACACACGCGAACACTACAAAATGGTGCAAAGGTGATCACTCTCAATCATTAAGATCATTAAGAAGCAGTAAACAACATTTTCTTGGGCAACAGGATGTACTTGGTATACTGTTTATATGGTATAACTGTAGTGGCAATCCTTCATTGTGGATTTATGTTTCACCTTCTGTTACTTTCAATACACTGCTTGCATGAAGACATGAAGAGGAGAGTCATACACACGCACACACAGGAAATGAATCTAGACAGTTGTGTTGTGAACTTCCCAAGAACTCACACAACACACAGAGTGAATATTGCCGTCATCTACATAATGTATTATGTGGGTCACCACAGAGGTGGTCTATTTTTCTTACTCCAGCTCATCTGTGTGCCTTATTCTTTTTATACCCACAAATAATTAGTGCATCTAGACAACACAACACAATTGTGTTAGTGGCTCTATTCCCGTTAACCTATTTAAAGTCTGAAGTCACTCACACCTACTGTAGCCAACTCTGCATTCAACAATCAGGATGCACTACCTTCCAAAACCATATTCCCTTTTCTTTGCCATACTGCACTGAGATGAGAGTGGTGCTGCAGGAATGAGTCCTAAAACTGGGAAATCAGTTAGCATTGTAGCACTTCCGGTTCCCTCATCCTGAAGTCTATGGGATTTTTTAATATTTTTGGGGAATTAAGGTCTGCGGTTAACACAAGCTCAAGACATGTAACCGTGATGTAGTTTGTTTATAGCCTAACATTAGCTTCTTGCTTCTGGCAATGGTAATTAGGCTTCAAAAAGCATGAAAGTGGTGTTCATTCATGAAGATTATCATAATGAACAAAATGTCTAAGTCTCATAAACTGTTTGTTGCAGAGCTTATTTTCTGCAGTATTCTAAAAGCCAATGGAAAAATAGTAGTTGAGGGTGATGCTGAGTTGGCCTGCAAAAATATGTCATCCCTGCAACTCTCTACTGCTGCTAATACATTTAGGATGGTTATCTTTCTGCCTGTTGGAAGCATGATTTGCATGCAGTTTGTTGGACCAAAACCACACAGACTCAAGCCAACAGCAATGTCACTAAGGTTGCAGGAGAGGGAAGAGCTCAAGCAACAGGCCTGCAGAGGTAGGAGCAGCTGCTCTGTGGGGAACTCAGGTCAGAAGGAAAATGTAAATAAACGCCCATTGGTGAACTAGAGCTAACCGGCCAGGATCCAGAGTAACAGCCCTGGGTGTCAGATTACTTGGACAAGGGTGAACTGACCACAAGAAGAGAAAACAGGATTGGAAATAATGTGTCTTTATAGTGCTTCGGAGCTCTTGAAGATGAGGTCAGAGCAGAGCTACAGACAGGACACATTGCATCACCCAAAAATGATGTGTTCATTGAAACACATAACTACTCATTTATTAGGAAAACACAATTCCAAAAGTTTATTCCATCATGTCAAACAGAGTAAAGGTATGTCTTTGTTTTTTTTCTTTCTTACAAAGGCATACTGTATATACTATTAGTTGCTAGGAGAAAACGGAAGAAATCCCTTGAATATTCAATGTTAGCTGTCTAGAAAACATACTGGAAGGCTCATAATACTTAACTGTCTATAAAGAAGTTGTTAGGAAAATGTGTCTGACATTTTTATGTGATTTGGTAAATCTGTCACTGCCACAACTAAAGGCTGTCATGCAGTTCTTGGTGTAGATTTTGTAAAAGAGATCAGAGGCTCAGGTTGCCGTGTTTTATGACCCCTGGAGGGCACTGACAAACCTTACATTAGCCCTAGTCTGGGCCTAGTAGTCAGCTGCCTGTTTGAACATGAAAAATTAGCCAGGCCCTCAGACACTGGTCATTATGTGGTCGCCACTCGGCTTTTCCACCATAGCTGGGCCAAATGGGACGTGGTGCCGGGCCAAAGAGCCAACCTCCAAGGCTGGCTATTCATGGTAGAACCTCCCTCAGGAATGGTAACGGCACACAGGGAGCCATGCAATTAATGGAAGGAAGCATAGAGGTGAGGGACATTTTGAGAGGACTGGAAGAAGGAGGAAAACAGAAAAAGAGAGAAAGAGGACAGAGAAAGACTAGTGATGCAAAGACAAAAAGAACAACAGGGGATGTGGAACAGAAGGTAGAGGGATGGAACGAGTTGCTGTCCGAAAGCCATCTCAGTGTCTGGTGTGGAGGCCAGCTTAGTGTCTCATTCTGGGATCCACTGGCATGGAATAAGGAGAAGCCATAAAAGTGCTAACCAAAATTACTTTTGAGCAGTTAAAATACATTTAATGAAAAAGTAAAACATTTAATTACAATGCGACTCAATTTTTTCCATCCATACCATCCCTAAAAGAATAAAAGTTCTAATATGTACATCGTCATTCAATGAGTGATGATGAAATGATGAAATAAATGCTCTTATGTAAATTGCGGGCTGGCAAGGACATGAAGGCACACAGTTTGTAGTAAATTGAAAGAAATGTGCTTTTCCAATATCAACATTTTCTCACTGCACTTACTGAAGCCAAGGTAGTGAATCACTTTCAGATTAATTCATGAAGCACTGGTGAGTAACTTCAATAAGGTTGATGGTATAGTGTATTCAAATGCATCCTGTATATTTGTATGTGTGTGTGTGTATGTGTGTGTGTGTGTGTGTGTGTGAGAGTGTGTTATACTTTGGCCCTTAGACACACAAATATGTACACATGGACACACCCATATAACACAAATCTTATTTTAACCTACTTTAACATATTTTTCTTTCACTCTGATAGAATCAGCACTTACACTGAGGTTATCTAGGGGGAGCTGACCTGCTTTTAAAAGAAGAAATAAAGAAAAATACAGCTATTTAGAATTTAATGTCAGTGTAACTGCAGAGGCTTGTATAAGGCCATTGTTTCCAAGCTACAATAACAGACAGCTTTGTCATAGTTGTTTTGTGTTAAGCTCATCTTTCACCTCAACCTCACATGGCCTCTGATGATAATGTTCAGACTACCCAGAGCCTCAAGGGCTTCAGTGGGTGTTTCAGAGGAAGGAGACACCGAAAGACAAGAGAGACAGAGGAAGGAAAGAATATTAAGTGAGTAAGAGAAAATATAATGGGAAAAACAATAAGGAGAGTTGGATGAGGAGGAATGGAGACCAAGGGGCGTTGTTTGTGGCCTACTCTTGTTACTGTAACCGCAATACTAAAATTCCTCATCATTGTGGCTTCCCCGTCATGACAGTGGTCAGAGGACATGGAAATGATGCCAGAGGAGACCTCCTCCTCCATGGTGTCCATGCCAACCTTGGCCCACGCACTGCAAAGAACAATACAACACACAAGCATCCATAAACATGTAAATAGAGACAACCACACACACACACACACACACACACACACACACACACACAGGCACAGGCACCAATAGATATATACATATATTTACATCTCTAGCATCTAGCAGAGAAATTGATATGGCCCATACGCATGTACATATCATGTGTATCTCAAAAAATGCACATTTGATATAGCTGGGGCAAATTTGGGGAAAAAAAACATACATATATGCTTGAGCTGAAAATGTTTCAACTTGCAATGAGAGGGAATACCATTGAACATAAGCTCCTGCTGAGTCTGTCTGAGCTGCCACTCCCTGTTTACAATACTCTGTTCACAGGACATTCATATATGATATCCTGTGTATTACCTGATGATGGGATCACAAAAAGTAGATTTTTCAACACCGCAGATGTACAGTATAGAAATCCAGTCATTACCAGTGTGATATTTGAGAATCATCTATACAGGGTAAAACATTAAGCTCCCCTTGAAGTTCTCTGGATTTCAGCCGCGCAGCAAATGGTGCTCACCCATTTTGAAATTCTTGTGGCTTAAGGCCGTTAGAGCTGCCAGAAGACCACAGCACAGAAGCTCCTTCCTTATAGCTGTCCGACCTCACAGCTTCACACACCAGGGCGAATTTTATATCATTAAACAAAGCCTTTTAAAGCCATCTTTTACAACCCCACGTGACCTCACTTCATGAAGGATCTCCTTTGTTTTTGCGTCTAATCGCAGCCTCTTAAAGTTTTAATGGAAGGCAGTAAAATATCGATAACTAATATCAGCTGGAGGCTGGGCTGGGTTTTTGGCAGGTAGCTGGAGGCCCCCTTCTGAGCTGTGTCTGCCCAAACTGGCATGTGTCTAGCAGCTTGAGGGCGTACAGATGTGCATAGGAGCCTCATATTCTCCCTTTCAGAGAAGAAACCGTGAGTGATGGAATAGTGTAACATGTAAAAAGTATCCAATAATGTTAGAGTTCTTTTATTTTTTTAGACTGTGTAATGTCACAGGTTTCTGACTGACAGGCAAGGTAAACAGAAGTAAAGTTCCTAGACCAGCAGTTTGCTTCGTGCCCCGTATGGTCATTTACGTGACAAAGACACCATGCTGAGTCTGACAGTCCTGAGGCAGTTTCTACCTCCATACAGTAAACACTACACTGTCATGACAGGCGAGCACAGCATATTCACTGGCTTTCAGCCTGAAGGCGCACAAGCACAGGTCACTCCTCAGTTAGAATTACCCTCATTAAGTGTCAAAACTGCAATGAGCTGCAGAATGCAACCATGATTAAGTTAATGAAAACATTAGCATGGCCGCAAATATGTAAAAACTATCTAGTCAATATTTGCGTGTCCATTTCTGTACCATTACACAAAAACCAGCAAACTGGCACACAAGTTAACTATCACAAGCAGTTCAACAGCAAGAGAGGATGGGAAAGAAGATGGCTGTGACATCAAAATGTGTTAAACCATTTCAAAACGAAGAGACCTTGTATGGTGAAAAGAAAAGATAAAAAGACTATGTTTACTCTCTTTGTAGATTCCAGGGAGATCTCTCATTTATCTCTCTCCTTAAACACAGTGGTTCACCCTGCTGCTAAAAGCCCACCTCAGCAGTTTCTCTCCCTCTCCTTACCCTTTAATATTGATGATTCTCACAGGATAAAATAAGTTAAGTGGAGATATGGTAATCCCTCCTCTGCTTGCTGAACTCGTTTGTTTACTCTGGGGTGACTCCGGTGATGTAGCTACGCCTTTCTAGTCGCATATAATTTCACGTTTAGCAAACGCTCCCCTCTTTAATGTGCCCACTATCAAGGTCATGAATAGCTAAATTTTTTCAGCTTCTGGAATTAATTATTCACAGATAAAAAGCAAACGAGGGTTCTCTCTGAAACAGAGGGGCGCTTAATTCGTAGTCCAGAATAAATTCGACCACTTTCAAGATGCCCTGTGTTTTGGTCACATAAATTTAGTTTGTGTGTTTTTTTTTTTTCTTTCCATTGGTAGTGATTAAAGAAAATACAGTATGTCTTGCGTGCAGGGAACACTGTGGAACCCTGCAAATGCAAACCAAGGTAATGGAATTTATCACTTTCAGAGGATTTTGGTTATGGCTGTGTGGATGTGAAGATCTAGAAAAAGCTTACATGGCACAGAAATTTGAAATCCAATATGGTTCTCCAGCCTGCTGCTCAAAGAACTGAACATTTTGTGTTCAGTCACTGTCAGACTGAAGAACAAACTAATTCAGCACGAGAGAGAAGTCTTCAGCTGAGCATGAAATAAGTATAGACCGGACTTATTTCTTGGTAATAAGAGCAATTATTGTGGATGGAATAGCTGGATTCCTACTCAAGGTTATAGCAGTGATAGGCCAGGACACCCCTGTGGATCCACTCTGCCCAAACATTGGAAATGGACTGTGAATTCCCCTAGATTAGGGCCTAGCTTCATTGTATAGTCTGTTTGATAAGGGATTAAACTCGGTAAATCCGTTACTTCATATGGGACTCCGTGTTTGAGTTATCCTTTTAGCATTTTAGAGCTGTTATTCTCCTATTTCTCACTTTTCTCCTATTTTACAGTTTTGGCAGCAGAGAACTGGTCTAAATATGTTTTTTTGTATTATTGTGTGCCGCAAAACATTGGTACACATGCCATATTTGACAGAGGAGAGCAATAAAGGACTGTTTTAATTTGTTTCTCAGTGCAGCGTACACATAAATAATTGTTAAATGCATTAATTTATTCATGGGAAGAATAATTGGGTAATTGGAATATTTTAAGTGACTTCCCCGTGGTGTCCAGCAAAATAGTTGAGACAGTGAGACACAAGATTTCTCTGAGGACTCTTTAAAAAAAGGAGGCCATTAGCTAGTTACAATGGCATCTCCCAACCACTGGTCACGAGATTATGGTTCTCAGGTTGTAAAGAGAATGAGCAGTCAAGTTAATTACATTAACCCATTTTAGTTCAGGGTTCAGTTCGTCTCAAATATCACAGGACTGTTATTATGACATTCAGGAAGACATTCCTGCATATGAATGCCAGTTTCATGCCTCTGTGCCAGCGACGGGTTGTTGTCCATCCCGTTCTCATGAATGCAATATCTCACAAGCGCATTGAGGGAATTTGTTCAAATTCAGTACGAACACTCGGTTGGATTAAAAAATAAACTGATTAGAATTTGGTGGTCAAAGGTCAAAGGTCAAAGGTCAAGGTCACTGTCACCTCAGAAAGCAGGTTTTTGGCTATGACACAAGAATTGACATGCTACATAATTATGACAAAATTTCACATAAATGTCTAATAGGAAATAAGGAATGACATTTTATATCCAAAAGGTGAAAGGTCAACTTCAACAAATAATTACACTGAGCAATGCTCTGAATATTGCCTATACTCTCAACATGCATAAAGAAGTGGCAAGACGCACAACTGAGGTACAGAAGAGATCTTTCACATGGTTAGTGAACTTCTCTCCTCATAAATGCTTAAAGAAAGACGACTCTCAAAATGTTACTTGATTTAAATTGTTAAATTACAAGCTAAATATTTTTTTGCCTTATTGTTAATATTTCCCATGATCAGCTGTGTTTCAGTTACATTTTAAAAGGTCTTTTATAAGCAATAGTGAGAATTTACTGTATGTGACTGGAAATAAGGAGACACTCATCCTGTCATTATGTTATATGAGCTCATATCATCAAATTGGTCAATAAACAAATCTGAGGAATGTTAGATAAATCATTTTTATGTATGAATTGCACGACCCATGTTAAGAAAAGACATAGATTTGTGCTGTGCATTGGCATCATTTCCTCTGTGCTATAGGTTCTAAGAACATGAGATAAATAATACTGACATATTTTGTATTCACACACACATAAAGTAAAAGCAGTAACGTCCCTCATAGATAAACTCATCCTCACAGCGAGGCCTCTGCTAAGACAGACACCCCAGTAAGAACAATTCATTTCCGCTACAGCCAACATTCGCAATTAAGCTTCATCTTCACTGCTTGTCACATTCTCATGCACTGCCTTCTCTTTGAATGAATTACCTGTTCAGTTTAATTACTGAGTCTCTTTCCCCAAGCCCACCCACCACCACCAGCCTACCTCTTGCAGGCCTCATTATCAAACTAGGGCAATTTCCCCCAGCAACCCCATCTCTAATGCATGGTTGCTTTAAGCAAGACTGATGATGGTCAATAAAAGTGTTAGTCTGAAGCAATATAAATGATCGGGTATAAATGGGTGTTTGGGAATCCAAACAGAAAGAAAGGATGACTCCGTGACGGCTTGAAAGCCATGACATCACATGTCTTGCAAGTATATTGAGTCAAGCTGAATCAGCCCAAATTCAGAGGTAGGTTTCCCCATATATGATTTGTCAAAATTAGGCTTCAATCACCTTGAGTGTTCAAAGTTCCACAGCTTTTACACAGATCACACCCATTTGAAGTGTTGCTTCTCAAACTTCGTCTCAGCTTTAAACAGTGAGGGCTGCTGCTTGTGCTGGGTTCACTGAAATCCTTTACTTTTTCATTAGAATAGTGAAATAACATGCCCATTTCATTTCTCCCTCTCAAGTATTTCTGCTCATTTCTGCTGTTTCTGTGTACCTTTGGTTCTGTTTTGATTGAAGTAAGGGATTGGCAACAATCCTAGAAACCCTAATTGAATTAAACAATAATAAAATGTACTTTTCACATTTATATTCGTGATTCCAGACCAATCCGCAGCAATGCACAACACTGTCCTGCATATATATACATATGGAATATGATTTTAGGAAATTAATAAAAGTCTGTCATATTAATACAAATGGATGAGATCAAAATGAAGCTTCAGCAAGCTGTGCAATACTGCTGATTGGGCTGGATGATTGCTATGTGGTACAGATGTAGTGGTGTTGTGGATGGATATATATATATATATATATATATTCCAAATTTCACAGCTTTGTACGCATGAATGTGAACTACATAAAGCCAGTGTGTGGGAACACTGTGTGGCACATTTTTTAGGCAGAACAAACAAGGGTGATATAGTGTCAGTTTTGACTGTTGTACTGTAAATGACAGTGGGCACTTTTTTTTTTATTTTCGGAAGTGGTGGGGCTTGATGACGTGTGAGCATTATTAGTCAGCGATGAACAGAATGCCGGTGGGAGGTTATTGTAGTTTTACTCTGACTAGAGCGTGTGAACTGTGCTTCGGGAGTTACCACACAAAATGAGATAACGGGTTAGATCTCTCACAAAATGCAGAATAGCATGAGCATACCCTGAAGCTTTAAGTGTCAATATGTGTATTGTTCAGACTAGACAGCTGTGCATTATGGTAGGGCATTCTTTAACTCCCCACAGTGTAACTGACAAAGCCATAGATTCTCAAAGGAACCTGCTGCTTTACGTGAGGGATGACAGATACATTTTTTGAGAGAGAATGTGGAAGGGATTGCTAATAAGCTTTTCCAGATCAATAAATGACTGCATGCTGCAAATGAAACTGTAAATCTCATCAAAGATGGTGAATAATTCTTATGTCAAGGATAAGGACTAACAAATTGCCTCTGGGGATGAACTGAAAATCATAACCTCACATTCATTAAAAATGGGCCAGTGCTAAGGACAGTACAATTAGTTATACAATTGTTTTAATGAGTATCCGTCCCAGGTTGGACTTGACCAATAAATAAGTAGTCACTTTATGTCTTGGGGCAAACTTGAGCATGATAACGGGGCATGGCATCTAATAGCTGAAGCCTGAAAACCAGACTCTATGGAAAGCACGATGCACAAACAGAGTCTGATTAACTGAGCGTTACCCTCTGTGATATGAGTGGCACTTAGAAAATAGCAAGAGTCCTGTATCAGCTTACATTCAAAGTTGTGTATTAAACTATCAGAACATGTTTTAACAAGGAGAGAACATTAAAGTCACTCTGGAGTGCGTGCAGAGTAGGCTGAAGACAGCACTGACATTGTGGTTTTGCTTGTTATATAATGACTTAATTGTGGCCTTTTAACTGGAAAGGAATCATTTTTTTTCTTTTCCTTTGTTTGTGTTTCCACTGTACTTTTAGTCATATTTGTACAGACACTGAGTATTCTCACATTGTAGCACATGTACGATGAGATGGCCTTGGTGTAATCCATTATTCACTCTTCCTAGAAATACACATAATTTTCCTTTCAAGGATTTGGTGAATCTTTTATTTGAGGAAATTTGGAATAGCAAGCATTATATTAAAAGAAGATCATGTTCTCAAACCAGTTCCAACCACTGGTACTCATAGCTGTCCTACTTGGGAGTATCCCTTGGAGCTGTGGTCATGAGACCTCAGGAGAACATCTCTGCCCTGTGGCTTTGTACTGACCAGCAGACCACGAATGCGAACACGGCCGGACAGCCACTGCTCAGAACTGTGCCTTTTGGCAAAGCTACACCATACTCAGTCTGGAGAATAGAGAGTTTAGTACAATTATATGAAGCTTACCATAGCAGTACATATGTCATGCGTTGTCCCACTTTCTTTTTGTGGTGTTTGTGATGAAATTTCTTTTGCCTTTCCGCTCTGCGGTGCAAGTCCTGGGTCCAGAGGCCAAATCTCTGGTGGGTAGCCATAAGTCACGTCTGGGTTTAGCACATTGCTGAGGCTGGCTGAGGTTTGCAGAGGAACCACAGCCTAATTCACCCAGCACTGTGAGGAGACGGTCCGTCTACAGCCCAGAGCCATGACCAACCAGTGGCTTTACTGTGGGGCTGCACGCCAGAGATATTATCCCCTTTCCCTTATTACTGTATCACCCCCCGCCCTTCTTTTGGTTCTCTTGTATTTAGTTTTTTTTTGTTTTTTGTTTTTTTCTTTTATGTCTGTTGAGTTTTGGGGCTTTGCTTACACACATTTTCACTGTATTTCCTCAGGTTAATGTGTTATTTAATGTTCTATTTTTAAGTTCACTCCAGTATCACTTATTAACCTCCAGATCTCTTTGCTATCCAAGCAGACTTACTAAGTTGTACTTTATCTACCGCTATAATGAACACATGTGGCAGGGTTTCACTGCCAAACGACAAGTGAGATAAATGTGTGTGTGAACATTTCACTCAAGTGCTTAACAATACTTGAAAAGATAATCCATTTTCAAGGAGAGAGAAGTGGGTGGGAGAGTTTGGGGTTTAAACAGCACAATAATCTCCCCATATCTCCTCCTCGACACGGCACACTCTCTCCCCGCCACTTACTGGAGATGTGTGGATGTGATAACAGAGAGTAAACATACTCGGGCTGCATGTTCCAACTTACACACACATGCACACACACACACACACACACACACACACTCCTTTCAAATCATTCCCTGGTGCCACCGCAGCTACTTTACAAATAATGGCCCCCATGTGTGTTCAGGGCTCCAAGGCTGTGTGAGGCAGGGGGACTGGGCTCTGTGCCCAGTCTGAAACCCTGTCAAGATCACTGTAAATTTCTCCTCGTTTTCAGCAGCTGTAATTTAAGGGCCAGATGTGCGGGAGACTGAGGACAGAGTCAGATAAACAGCTTGTTACATACTGTATATCTTTTCCATGCATACTATGGTACATGGATATCCATTCACCAAAGATAATTATTTTCTGTTTTAATCTGATGTTGATGTGCAGTATACACAGGGTAATTTGTTATATAATATTTTCTTTGCATGATATCATTTCATGTCTTCATTAATGTCTTTTTAAAAAAAAAAACGCAATACATGATCTTAACTAGTGTTATTGTTTGTATTTGAATGTGTGCATACTGCATATATTTTCATGTGGCTGCAAATAAAAGTGCATACAGGATAAAATTATACACTGCTTTATACATCTATTGGGATCTGAAGCACACCCTCCTCATTTCAGCAGAAAGGCACAGGCTTTTACTAACACTAACACACCACCTTGTGTCATAAATATTAGCACAGAGGCTCCATTACTGTATATGTGACACTACGTTTCCCTGCCACTAATGGTTTCCTAGGCTTGAAAAATTCACAGTGACGCCCATAGAGACATTCGCAGTGTAAACAGTGGGTTGTACCGGGGAAAATGATGTTAAATCCTGAAAATCCACCCTAATTGGAAATATAATGGAGGATGAAGGGACACCGTCGGACTAGGTGGGAGGCCTGATGAATGTGTGTAGACTGGATGTGCAGAGGAATCTCTCATGTGTTTTGGCAAGGATGGGCAGCATACTGCTCAGGCCTTGTGTGAAAAGTCACAGTTTATAAACTGGAGTGTTTGGGTCAGGACACAGTGCTGTAGGTCACAGCGGATTGTGAATCAGAGCAAGTAAACATACAGAAATATGTATTTTCATCTGACGGGTACTGACATGGAAACTGAAACATATATGAAATGTGCTTTGGCGAAAGAAATAACATGTGATCACACTCAAAGGACTTTCCATACTTAATTATAATAATCAAGACATAATTTTAATCAAGACAATCACTTGTATATTTATCGTCTCAGGATGTCAGCCGTATCCAGCAGAGATTATTATGTACATATGTCTATATAGTGGAGTGTATTCCTAATCTCTTCTTTGTCTCTGTGTATCGAAGCGTGACGCACAGTACAATATACCAGGCCCAGGCCCAACATGCACATTCCAGCACACCCTCCCCACCTCCACCCTTTTATTTCATTTCATCCTGCGGTGCTGCCAGTTTCAGCTCACAGCTTCTACATACACACAAGATTAATGCTGCTTAATTAAGAGTATAAAGTGACTAATTGGGGGCACATGTCAGAGGTATATGTGTAATTTGCACACCAGTAATGATAAGTTTGGGGAGATCCTTTGTGTCAAAACATATTTAATTGCAGCAGGGATTTATAGCATTGGTTGTTAATGCCAGGGTAATTACTGATGTAGAGAGACACATGAAAACACAGACATTCACATGCAATGTACACACAAACATATAAAACAGGGCATTCCAAAAATCTGATCTATATCTTTGACATTTGTTGTCTTTTTAAATTTTGTGAAATGAGCACAAACTCAAAAGTAAGAGGAGCAAATCAGACATCGTTGTATGCTGTGGATATGAATGGTGTAAGTATTCTGCCACCACAAAGTGGATTATGGCCATGTTTCATGAGAAGGTATAGCGACAAAATGAAACCTGAAGCTGCATATATAAAACAGATTAGGGTGAATTTTAAACATTACTGCACAAGAAATAACAACAAAAAAGAGATTTGGTTAGAAATGAAAACTTTACAGCTACAAGCTTCTTTGCATTTGGGTAAAATAGAGTTTTGAGGTTAATGTAAATGCTTCCTCCTGTCTCACATTCCATGCACACTTGAATATGATGATGCAAAAGCCTGTTTGAGGCCACCAGTGTTCATCTGTAACAGAAAACAGCTAGTGGTCTTGCAGTTTATATGTAATGGCAAACTTTTTCTAAACCACATTTGTTCAAACAAAATGTACGTGTAAAGAGGAAGAATCCAGTCTTTTTATTCTTTTTTTCTTTTTTTCATGTTTTGTTTAAGTGAGTCATTATGATACTGCAATTTCTGTTGAAACAGAGATTCACTATGTAGTCTAAGTGAAACCTTAGCTCTATACACATACACACACTCAAGTGGTGTCTTTCTGTCTGGTGTGTGTATGCTTTGCATGATATATTGTGTAGTTATAAATGTGTGTGTGTTTGTCTATGTGTATGTGTATGTGTGTGTGTGTGTGTGTGTGTGTGTGTGTGTGTGTGTGTGTGTGTGTGTGTGTGTGCGCCTATGTGTATGTGTGTGTCTGTGTATGTGTGTTGTTGTGTGTGTGTGTGTGTGTGAATGTGTTTGTGTGTGTGCATCCTGTAAAAATGGTTGCTACATTGGCCATGGCCAGACAGTCTGTGACCACACAGAGAGAGGCAGCAGGAGGTCGACACCTCCCTGCTTTACAGCCTCCTGAGGAAGGAGCCTCATTTTCTTCTGGTGTTGGCTTCACTCTTTATTTTTCTGCTTATAGTACGAGCACTAATATTAGATCAGCCGGGACTGCTGCTCGATAGAAAATGCTTTATGCTTGTTAAAATAATTGCTCTCAGTTTTCCAACTCATAAAATTGCCTTTGTAATTCGGTGGGGAATGTATCTTCTGAGGCAATCACTCTCAAGCCAGAGCGATGGCAACAGTTTTAATTAGTGGCATCGAATTTCCACAGAAATGAATCCTGGGTGCTGCACAGAGCGGTAATTGTTGAGGTAATAGTCTTATTAATTCTGCCACACTTAAGGGGGCAAACAGCAACTCCAACCCCCCCCCATTACCCCCTACGCCCAACGCCCCACGCCCCACCACCAGCACACACACACACACACACACACACACACACACACACACACACACACACACACACAAACACACCTCTTCAGGGGCAATTTTGGCATTCCGACTTAATGGAATTCCAATTCACTGAATACATGGATAATCATTTTTGTACACTCTTGCTGTAGTTCAGTATGGAAACATGCAGTCGGATGCCGGCAGAGACCTGCTGTGCTGCTTACAAAGGCCACGGCTCCGTTAGTCCTCCTGAAGAATTCCACCTAGAATTCCTTTGTGCCATGGGGCTCCTAGCTGTACGCTGGTTGCTACAGAGGGCTTTCACAGGCATGGACCCTACTGGTGTAATCCCATAATCCTACTGCACAGGGGTCTCAGAACTGATGTGGAAAGTGGGGTGGGGTTGTGTGCTTTAATTAAGAACTGAAAAGGGGGCAATAATGTTGATGAACAGAGTAGAGAAATTGAAGTAATGGTTGAAACTTGAGAGAAAGGGCTATGTGTAAGAGAAAACATGCCAGTGCATGCACACTTGTACATAAGATCTCATCTACAGAGTGTGAGTGTATATAAAGCTTACTGTAGATGTAAAACACATACGTAAATACATAATGACTTACTTATTTTGTTGAGGACAATAGCAATCATGAAATAGTGCTGATACAGAATATTTAATGTATTGATCATTGTGATTTAAAAACAAAATAACTGTTCCAAATAAATGATGCAGGCCAACGCTCAAAGAATTTGTGCTTAATGAAAAGCCTACTCTTCAATACAAATCACCTTATTCACTTCTTCTGCCCTCTCTTGTTGTGTCTGATTTAATTTCCTTCAGTTAGCCTGCATCATTGCCTCCTCTCCTGTGCTATTGATTTTGGTAAATATGGTTATTACAACATAAAAACCTTTGAGTCTCCATCCAGTCATTGTACTCAAGGAAGCAGGCTGAAAAAAAAGAGTAGTAACCAATCTCATCTCCAATTTACATTCACTTTTGCTGGAAAACATTCATTTCTGTGTAGACAGTCAATATCACGTACAGAATAATTGGAATGTTATTAATTTAGCAGTATTCCTGTGTGGATGTATATGAGCCTACTATGGGTGTGTGATGCTGGCAAACAGGAAAACACATTATTATCTCTTTAAAATTGCTTTCACTATGTTTTAGAGTCATCCACATGAAAACATATTCAAATTGTGAAACATTCACAGGACAGTTTTGGGGTTTTTCAGTGAAACTGCTCTTAAAAGTGTATAGGTTTTCCTTCAAACCTATACCCAACTGAGAGTATCTTGGGTCAATTTTGAACCCAGGTAAACTGTCAAAGGCCTCTGAGGCCAGACGACAGGAAGCACCTGGGGTTCTCTTGTAGCTAGCAGCCATGCACGACCAACTCTAATCCAATCACAGAATGACAGCAAGGCGGCTTCAGCTCTGCCTGATGGATATTGTTCCTGTCAACACCCGACCACAGATCCATAGTTCACCTGTTTTAGTTTGACTGTCTCACTTGTATTTCTCAGTGTACATAGTCAAGCCCACAATGTTTAGTTTGCTGATTATCTGGTCAACCTACATCTCCGGTCTCAGGGGAGTTGCAAAAAAAAAGTTATGACTTAAGAAATATCCTTTTTCAATAACAATACAAAGTGTTGTACGTAAAAAAATACAAAAGTACAAAAGTGTTGAATAAAAGTATATTTTTATTAAAACATTTAATTAAATACAGTGAAAAAGACAAAGGTAGCACCAAAGGAATACACCCTAACATCAAAATCACAAAACTAAATAAATACAGTACATAAATAAATACATTTCCTAGGCCACCTCTAGTGGTGCTTAACCACGCCATCAACATTTCAGCTGAAGGACTCTGTTGTACCAATGCAGTGGTCTCATTGAATCAAATGAGGGCTGTGTTGTTTGACAGGGACCTATTAACAGGATAGCAGGGTCGTAGTGTTAGCTTAAGTACTGTTAGCTATGTAGCACTGTGTTATTAAAATATTAATTTTAGCACTAAGGTACCAGCCTGGGAAGATCTATCCATCCTACCATTTTCTTCCGCTTATCTGGGGACGTGTCGCTGGAGGCAGCACACTAAGTAAGGTATTCCCTACTAGATGTCCCTCTCCCCAACAATGTTTTCCAGCTACTCCTGGAATCTCAAGGTGCTCCCAGGCCAGATGGGATATATAATCCCTCCAGCGAGTTCTGGGTCTACCTCAAGATCTCCTTCGGAGGCATGCCAGGAAAACCTCGAAAGGAAGGCACCCAGGAGGCATCCTAATCAGATGCCTGAACCACCTTAACTGGCTTGTTTTGATGCAAAGTAGTAGTTGCTCTACTCCAAGCTTTGCAGTCTGTAATAACTGTGATATTAATGTGGAATAGAAACCAAAAGAATGAACTTGCTTTGACCATACAAAACCAACGTTTCAAGATCCTTACAACACTTTCGTGGGTGGAGACCCACAGGTTGCGGTAGACCATCTCAATGGGGCGACACCCAGTTGCTTGCCACCGAGTAGCTTCTTGACTACCTCAGTGACCTCTGCCAGGGATATGATTAAGGCTTCCCCTGAGTCTTCAGACTCTGCCTTCTTCACAGAGAACATCTTTGATGGGTTCAGGAGCTCCTGAAAATGCTCTTTTCCTTCCTGAGTCGTTGGATGGTTTGCCAAAACTTCCTTGAGGCCAACTAAAAGTCTTTCTCCATAGCCTGCCGATCTCCTCCGACAATCGAATTTTTACTTCTGCAACTGCGGGCATTCTGCCCTCCTGATAACTGTGTGCTGCTTCTGGAGACCAAAAAGCCAACCAAGCCTGCAAAACCTTCTTCTTCAGCACAAGAGCTTCCATCGCTGCTGGTGTCCACCTGTGGGTTCTTAGGTTTCCGCATCGACAGGCACCAATGACATTCGGACCACAGCGGAGCCCAGAGCCCTCTCAGACTCCATGTCCCCAGCCTCCCATGGGATGCATGAGAAAGTCTTTCAGAGGTGGGAGTTGGAGACTTTATGGACAGTAGCCTCCACCAGATGTTCCCAGCTTGGGAAGAAAAAAAGTTAAATAAAAAATTGAACAATATTTTTATATTATAGCATATATTTTTATTTTATTATATTTTATTAATATCATATTATTTTATTTTTTATTATAAGATAGTATAATTATTATCCCCTTTCAGGTTATTTGAAACAGCTGGTTTGTTAGACTAGTCACAGCAACAACTTAAGAGACTCTCATAATGAAAGAGTCATACAAGGCCAAAGGCCACATGTTCATTCATACTGAAATGCCTCCCTTATCGGAGTACAATGTTGTAATCACATGACACGCACAGTTGACCCGGACAAGAGGTTTTTTTTTTTACTGACTGATAAAATCAAATTACATTTCAAAGGTTCCCAAAGCAGGACTAGCAAGAGGAAACACCCCTGTTACAGTTATGATATGATAGTGTGTTGCTGTCTTCCTGTAGATTGTATGTAGATGTTTAAGCTAATGTATTGTATTGGTAGTGTGTAAATCTCATAAATCTACTATAATCTGATATTAATATTGACAATCTGTGTGTTTTGAATGATGCCATGTCAATTCCCAGGCATTTACCACCCACAGTAGAAAGCAGGGCCAGTACTTTGAAATTCATACACATAGGAAAGCCTTTTTTGTGGATGAAAGGCCAAATTGGACAAAATAAATCAATCTGCAGAATGTGAAAATGGTCTCAAACCTAATATATGAAACTCTCATTGTAAAAGTTTGGCTCAGGTCTTGCTATAACACTGCCTGACGAGTCTATGGGGTAAAAAACCTTTGACTCAGCCAGGAACCCTTGTAATTAAGTGTACTGCTGGATAGGCCTATTGTAATACAAAACTACATGACTAGTAATTCTAAAGTCTTGCAAACCCACAGCTAAAAGGATAATAGCTGGGCCTTAGACAGAAACATAGCTGAGCCATGGAATAAAAGATATTTAGTTCAATTGCTCTGCTGAATACAGAAACTAAATCAAATAGGTGTAAATTAAGAGATTGGTTAATTACGCCGACTGCGAGTGCGAACCAGTTAATAAGAGTAAGTTTAAGACTAGATGATTCCCTGGTGAGCAGGCAGGATTACCTCTGTAATCTCTTCTGTCACATATAGTGATGCCCCAAATCTCCCCTTGCTCTGAGGAGCATTCAACCCGTCAACTGAAATGAAAGAGGCCTTAACGAACACCTCTCTCCCACTCATGGAGCACTCCCATCTACTCACTGTTTAACATGGGCTGTGTAGCCCCTACTGATGTTGTGTACGCCAAAGCTCGGAGATCAGAGTCCAGGGTGAGCTTGATTCTCATATTCCTTTAAAGAAAAGAAAAACTTGCAGTCTTTTGGCTATTTTGTGTGTGTGTATGTTGTGTGTATATATGTGTGTGTGTGTGTGTGTGTGTGTGTGTTTGCATTTGTGTGTGAGAGCGAGACAGCAACTCAACTCTCATTGAATAGGCTATGAGTTCCTCTTTCCTACAACATCAGTCTCAGAAGGCTGCATTAAAACTACTACCACTACCATATTGTATAGAATATGCAAAACGATTCAGATAATTTTACATTTTAAAAATGAACTAAAATGAAATAATACAGATAAGTCATGTTTACTATGAACTGAAGAAGTGTAATAGTACTAGCAATATGCTAATATCCCAATCCCCACTTGGAGTGAAGGGACTGAGGGTAGGAGCCCTGTTTCTCTTATGCATTATCATAAATCATAGTAGGCCTATTTAGTCATTCAATACCACACTGTCCCCAAGGACCATAATCTGTTTACAGGAGCAATGCAGCTTTGCATAGTACTTTCCAATCCATACCAAATGCATTTTTAATTGGTAAATAAATGCAAAATGCATGCTAACAGGCAATTGTAACAGTGCTCCTGAATGCTTAAATATTGTTCTAAGCATGATGTTCACATTATGGATTTTGCATCACCGTGTGTTTCCAAGGTGATTTATAATCGGCCAAGCATCCAGTCTCTGTTGTAGCATAATGGAAGGTCTTGAACCAAGGTATGACTTCATCACATCTCAACATGAATATTGAAGATTTCACCAAGTCTCTGAAGGAGAACGCTCATAAATTGTGTGTAAGAATATATATCCAACTCTATTTCTTTTTTCTTCCACTACCACAAACGAGTGCTAACCTGTTCTTCAAATTATCAACCATCACTAGGGGTAAATATCGTCCATGTCACAGCAGATGAATAGAGTAACATGTATGCACCCATAATAGGTAGCCAGCTAAAATGTTACAATCGTCTTGTCACAGCTTCTTTTCTTTCCTGTACAGTATGAGGTGATCACAGGGATTCTTGTGTAATCGAATTATATTTAACTATTAATAATGATAGCAAAAAGTATTTATGTTTTCAAGGAAAGGAATTCCCAAAATTAGCTCTGAGAAATCCTCGAAGCCCTTTTGAATGTTATGTTTGCAAATAACATTAACCATCACCATATCTGATCACCCACATGTATGCCTTTAGTCTATAAATAACAAACCGCGTTGCTTTTCAGTTGAGCATTAATGTGGAAATCCTTCAGTCAGTCTTTTGTTTTTTTCTGCAGTGACTTGGTTAATTATTTTTTAGCAGGAGCGAGAGCATGTTTTAAAATGTGACTGCTGTTCCAGAGCCACTCTGAGATCAAAGGCCAAGGCACATTACCATGTGGGGGAGCACATGATTCTGTGGCAGGTCAGGGCGTAACGAGCATAAACATCTGTTTGATTGCACAACAGTTACTGAAGGATGATGGTTAGATGATGTTTAGGGAAAGGAAGCCAAAGTCCTTTATGTTTTTCTGGTCAAGAAAGACACTTTTCAGTCTTGATTGATACAGACAAAACTTGGATTCACATTGTCAGTGAGTTTAGCACTGTTAGACTTGTGATATTGTATTTATTCCATCCATCTACTTTATTCTCTTGAACATTCCAACTCACAGTGTTTAGTAAACAATGTGACATTTTAACTTTCATTCTTTTCAAGTATTTTACTTTCTACTTTAGATCAGATTTGTTAAAAAAAAATAATGCAAACGTAGATGTGGATTTATCCAAGCTACAGCAATCTTTATGTGAGCCACTTTAAAGTGCTCTTTTAATTTATGAATATGATGACTTTACAGCAATGGGTTACTATTATGGAACCGTAATACTATCCTGTCAATAATCTTGGCAGTACTCCTAGAGGATACAGTTTCTGTAAATTAGGTCCAAAGTTGAAACGTTGCCTTTTATTATTCTAATTGGGGGAAATGAAGATAGACATTTATAGCATCGAAAGGAACAAGCACTGGTTACCATGACTTTATAGCTTAACAGCTAGTTTTGTTTTATGTTAAAGACACTTAATAGGTTTACAATGAAAAGCAAATTGGTATGTAACTATGAGGAATATTTGATATAAAGCTTGTGTAGACAGTGTAGACAGAATGCATAAAAATAATAAGGAAATACAAGCAAATAACATTTTTTTATTTTGACAATAACATTTTCAAGAGATTAACTGTTAAAAAGATTGAAACAACACTGAAATTCTGTTAAACTGTTGACTACAAATATTTCAGTAATATAGAATTTCCAAAGGGAAAAACAATATTATACAATATACATATTGTATAATACAATATAGATCGATAGATAGATAGATAGATAGATAGATAGATAGATAGATAGATAGATAGATAGAATATATGTTTTCATTTTCTTGTTAAGAGGGGTCTGTCTGATTTTGAATTGTGGATTTAGTGCAGATAACAGTTACAGGTACAGCAGAATGTTTTCAAAATTGCTGTGTATAAAAATAGATGTTCTAAAATCTACTCAGACAGTGCATGCAGACACAAGAAATTGAACATATTTTACATATTTCATACATGATTACTTTGTACTGAGAAGAAATCATAGTTTTATTATAGACTGAGTCTCCTTTGGCTCTATCCAAGAAATGGTTTAGGAAGGAAGGAGGTTATATGTCGTTTGTACACACACCGGCAGTAAATCAATACAGCCAAAGATTTAAGATATTGTCCTTATCTTCCTTTTATCACATCCTTATCAAAATATGAGCTCCTACAGCCTCATGGTTGATCAATGAACATTCCTACTGCTACTGAAACAACACAAGGGCATCTATCTGTGCTCTGTCCGTTCTTATCTAAACAAGTAATCACATGGTCATCATCCATTATTTCATCAGTGATCAAAATCAAATGCTTTCTTTAACTCCACTTCACCTCAACCACTGGATCATAAAGATGTTCCAAAATAATTATTTAAGCAATGGACAATGTGACTAAACACAACTCCTATGTGCTGATAAAATATGCAGGACCGCAGTGGAGTATACATGAGTGTATGCATGACTGGACCCGATGACACTGTTCTACCAAGAGGCTATCAGTGTCTTATCTAAAACTGTGTAAAGCTGGTGCCAAACATGAGTTACTGGTAAATGATCAACCACAGGGATATGACAGTATGGTTAACCTTGTAAACTCCCAAGGAAAAAAGGGTACACAATAATATTTTATGAATGTATTCTTAGAATTTAGTAGGGACTATACAGAAGTAGTATAGTGAATAGGCATGGGACAATATGAAGACTTCATATTCAACATCAATATTCGAGATTCACAATATTATTGTGATAATCATGAAAATATCATTTAAACTATTAAAATGGCTCTAAAACATACAAACATACATTTTTTTTTTTTGCATAAAGTCCTATGTGAATATTAGCTGCAGAACTCCAGCAGTGTAATGTTAGAGTGGAGAGCAGTAAAGCAGACTTGCAGTGGAAATACTGTATACTTGTACAAATGCTTTAATGTTCATTTCTACATGCAAACAGCCTATTACATGACCAAACTCACATTTATTGTTGTTGTTGTGGTTGATAAACACATGCATAATGGTGTTAAATGTACATGCAACAACAGTATCTGTCAAATAAAATAAATTCTAATTGGTTTGAAATGTTTCTTCTGGACTGTGGCCAAATTAATGTTATGGTTAATATTAGAGGAAAAACTGACTGCAACTCTGCTGAGACAGCATAAAAATGGAATCAGAGGTAAAAGATGAAACAAATTAGCTATATAGCTACATAGCTAACATTACCTAGACAACATTAGCTTAATTCACTGGTGACCAAAATGTTATATAACGTTCACAACACACTGCATCATAACATAGCGAAAATTTAAATAAATGTCAATGTCAGTATGACTTAACCAACACTTAAGTATGTTATGTAAGTGTAACTTACAGTAACATTGGTTAATTTAACCTGGAGTTCGGTGAACAGAGCTAAATGGTTGTCACAGAGATGGGAATTCAAATTGCCTCTAATTTTCCTGTCGTTCTTTGTTTTGGAATCCAGAGTATTTCCAAACATCTGAGGGGGTGTAGAACAGTCATTATTACTACTCATTCATGGTTGTGGTAAAGAGAGAACAGAAATTCCACAAATATCTGTGATTCAGTGGGTGATTTATTCCACACAATTCATCATAATATATTTTCATATATTTATAGCGTTTCCTATGATAAGAGACAGAATGATTACCTTTGAGAAAGCATATCCTGTAGTTTTTTTTCTGCCACATGATACATGTTTGTACGAATATAACTACAAGAGCTCCAAAGTCTTGTTAAATATCAAACAATAAGTGTGTGCATGGTGCATGTGTATGTGTGTGTGCATGTGTGTGTGTGTGTGTGTGTGTGTGTGTGTGTGTGTGTGTGTGTGTGTGTGTGTGTGTGTGTGTGTGTGTGTGTGTGTGTGTGTGTGGCAGTAAGGGTGGTAGACAGCTTGCACAGACCCAACAGCATATCACCTCGTCTGTCAATCAAGCCACAGGGGAGGTGAAGGGTAAGGAGGAGACAGGCACGCTGGCTAATCATTTTGTAATCAGGCGTCAAAACAAAACAAAAAAATGTTTATCTGATCAGTGCAGGCGGCTGCCAGAGTTGACATGGATGTTTTTTCCTCCTGTGTCATCATGTCAGGGCTAATGGACAGTGGTAAGGAGGGGAGTTAATTACTTTTGACGATGCTCCCCGCTAATTTCCCATTTATATGGAGCCCTTTTTCTCCTCTGCCATCACGTCCAGGCAGGGAAACTGCTTTGCTGCTGTTTGCGTCAGAGCCATCAGAATATCTACACCATCTTTGTGTATATCAAAACATTATGGACACCATTGTTTCCTTCTCCTTCCTTAATTGTTTTTTTACATGTTCAAAGTGAGGTGAAGGAGGCAGCCTTGATTTACATCAGGGGACAAATAGAACCATTTTAACAAACACACTCATGATTAAACACATAAAATAGAAATGCATTCCTTCTTCTTGGTGTTGTCCTGGTCTTTTGGACCTGTTCCAGGTTAGGCTGCTGGCTTTCTCTTGTTGTAGGTCTTCACCATGTTTAATTTGAATTTTATTTAATTGTTAGATGTTTTTTGTGGCCCAGTTGCTCTTAGCCAACCGAGCTCTTGTCATTTTGTCTCAAATACAGAAGCCACCAGGATATAAATAAAAAGAAAGACTTGAAAATCAAATATATAAGATATATTATATATTATAAAAGATAAATGAAATATAAGTAATCAAATATATCCCACTTTTTCGCCATTTATGGGCATGGTCATTTTGGTAAGCAATTATTAGCTCGACATCTGCATGTAACTTTTAGTTGCTCACTAGTCTGAGAACAAAGTCTCTCTTGCTGTTATTTTTGTCACACACACACACACACACACACACACACACACACACACACACACACACACACACACACACACACACACACACACACACACACACACACACACAAATACACAGGGTTACAAAGTTCCTCAAAAAGCAAAAGTTGGTCCTAACACACTATTTTCAGCAATAGAATGCTGCCAAGGGTGACCAGGACAGTAACGCTGGCCTTCAGTTGTGACACCAGCTGTCTCACACCTAAGAAAAGCTCTTTGATTGGCAGACAGGCATTGGAGAGGTTGCTGCTCTGAAGAGAGGAGGACTTTATTTCACTGTGTGAGTGACACTTTGTCATCTGGGACACAGTCACAACCTCTGTCACTTTTCTTTGCTTCAGCTGGACTCATGTTGACATCACATCTTGAAAGGTCCATGCCACCAATTTCCATTTCATCTAATCCACAACTGTTTCTTACGGCGGCCCCTTGCTTTCCCAGTTCTTATTACTTTGTTCCTACCCTGACCTTTATAAACGCCCCATCTTACCCATATGAAAGTGGGATGGTATAGGGTCAATTATACATGAGAAACTTTTTGTATAAAAGTGCTACATGTATGCAGTTTAAATATGATTAATTTCTAAATAAATGATTGTATGTGCTGCCCTGTATTCCACATATTTCTAAAACTACAGTTATTATACCAACACCAAGTAGAGTTTCAGGGAAATTCTGATATTATCCACAACAAATTTCCCTCAACTTAAATCTGTGCCTATGACAGCAACCTCTGAGAAGCAAAGACCCCTCCTTAAACCCTTTTACATTATTATATGTTATCCTAATGGTAGCAGTCAGCATACTTAATACTAGTGTTGGGCCTGATAAACGATGGGCCTCCTGGCTGATATATGTGGAAGGGCCAAAAGTGAAGAGGGACATTTTATACTTGGCCATCAATCTGACTGGGATCAGTGGGCACTAGTGGAGACGGAGGTAATTCATTTTAAAAGGGGCTCAGTGGGCTACGAGGGGCCCTAAGGGGTGGTGATGGGTCCTCACCCTATGATTGAGATCCTGAAAGAGGAGCTGTTTTATGGGCTTCTTAATTTAGAGAGGCAGGCACTGCCAGAGATGCCTTGTCAGTGAAGGAAAGGGGCAAAGGGGCAAATGGGTCTGACCTCTAAGAGGGACATTAATTAACCACAAGTTGAACAATTTCAGCTCTCTGTGCATGCGCATGTGTGCATATCTTCAGAAAAATAAGGAGTGAAAGATGCATCCCATATACATAATAGGACTTTCCTAAACAAAAGGAAATAATCTATTATGGACTGAGGAACTGTGAGCTGTGTAGGTGTATTCAGAGTCTTAAATGATTTATATTGGTCATCTATCTTTGATTGAATGGGAAGTGGTGACATCCATATACCTTGTAGGTCATAGATATAAATGATGATACACAGACAAGCATGACCCCAGTGTCTCCTCACAGTCCATATGGGGAATAATAATCAATCTTTCTGCCACAGACCCTCTGGAAAAGTAGCTGTTGTTGAAGTTAACAGCACTACCTTGTTGCTCCAAACAGTGGGTCTATGCAGGGTTGATTCTTTCAGCAATGGCTCTTAGAAATCAAGAGATTGATGAGCATTTAAGCATGACACCAGTCAATCAGAAAGACAAATCCTCTGTGTCACTCAGTGTGGCGTGCTATTCTGTGGGAGACAGGCATTCTCCCTGCATGCAAACAATGTCCCCATTTTGTCAGGGACACAATAACAGCCCTGGCAGACCCCATTTGCATCACTGTGTGAACAACAAATGTAATTGATCACAATATTGATTATTGTATTTTGGAGAAAAGAGATGTCCCCAGAGAGCAGTTGAGGCAGTTGATCAATCAGATCCTTAAATTTATCTTCTTTGACCTTTCTGAAGATATATAAAATTTCTTTAAGTAAGAATGAGTAAGCATAATGAAATGTCACCTGGTCCTGGCTCCCGGGGAAAGATACATACGCTGAGGAAATAAAAATATTGGATGAGGATTCTGTGGCGATAACTGCAATACCTCTTGTCATCATACATATCACAACTTTGATCTTATCATACAAGTCTTAAACCAACAAGGTAATGGGTTACCAATAAACAGTTTGCAGTGTGTAATAAAATTGATCTCTACAACCATGTAGTATTGTAATCAAGAACATGACTGCACTCACTGTGATCACGTAAAGATCAAGACCAAAGGTAGATAGTTGGAAGGAGTAAAAGATAAGACCAAGTCCATATTCATCCTAAAATTTGAAGTCTGATGGGATTGTGCTGTAAACTCATTCTTTACTAGTGTATGACCACTCCTTATCTGATGAGTTCATTGATTTATTCAAGAATCTATGGAGGTTTGTGGATAAGTTGAACCAGGAAATGGATGTATGAATAGATGGATGGATGGATGGATGGATGGATGGATGGATGGATGGATGGATGGATGAATGGATGGATGGATGGATGGGGGCGTTTTCTGCGGGCTGTCTCCAATATTTTCCTGGAAAACAGGAAGTATGTCACATTCATCCAACCTAAGTCAAGATGAATCGTCCACTGGTCTGAAGTTATGAGTTGAAGACATTACACTTGTCATCCAAGAGGCTTCTCTGGTTCTGCCACCAGTCAGCAGAACAAATGATGCAGTCGCACCACTTGTTTGAGCCAGCCAGCACTCAGAGTTACTCTCTAATTGAGGATGTACATCACACTGCAACAGTTGCATATTATTAACACACAAAACAAGGGCCAATTGATCATTGGTGCATCAATATGTAGTTTGCATAAAATTATTTCCTTTAAATAGTCTGTGTTTGAGGTGACACAGGGTTGGCTCATCAATAATGTAAATGAGCCATTAGGGCATTAAGAGGCTGTCTGTGGGAATGACAGACCACCAGGCGTCAGTGAGTTAATATCCAATGCAGCACTCCCTGCCACACAGGCCAATGGCTTGGCCAATTAAACACACAAATTACACATACCTAAAGCCTGGCCTTTTTTTATATTTTAAATTAAAACATGCTTTTTAGATAGTTATGTTAATTTACAGGAGACAAAGTGTATATAAAGCGTGACACTGATTCATGGAACGTCTTTAGTGCTTTGATTTCAATTTACCAATTTTCAATATCTTGAATTCTTGCAGTTCGCCTACAGCAGACTGTTACCTGTGACACAGGTACAAATAAAAAGCGATTAGAGATGATTACAAATGCGATATACTCCTGAGGAGAATTCCCAATGAGGCAGTCAGAGCTCATCTCAGACCGTGCCCTTTGCCTCAATCCATAAGTGCTCCTGGCTGCCACCTGCAACCTTGAGACTCCCGCTCCTCTCCATGTCTGCCAATAATAAGGAGCCAGATGAAGTGGCAGTGGGAGGAAATGTTTACCATGAAATTAGATGTGTCATCTCGAGAATCTGTGATGCAAGCCACAGAGAGGGATATCAATGTAATCCATCACACCATTGATTCTTGGAGGATAAAGGATTCAAATTCACAGCATAAAGGTTATTTAGACAAAAAAGTCTGTCATTCTACAGCAAGTTGCTATTTTTAGACAATGGTACAGTATACTATGACTATTCACAGTACAACAAACGCCAACCCTAAATGTACTTTCTTTTGAACTTTTTAAAGCTGTCAGACTACAAACACTTCAGAAGTGTTCATTCAGTTTCAGTGCATAAATTGTTGAACCTCTCTCTCTCTCTCTCTCTCTCTCTCTCTCTCTCTCTCTCTCTCTCTCTCTCTCTCTCTCTATCTCTCTCGGGCATACTCTTAAATGCAGGGACAGGCTTTTTTGCAATCTAGCGAAGGACATGGCTGAAGTATGGCTACCTCTGTTGGTGTTGGTGTCAAAGGAAACAGGCTATTTGTTTCCACCACACGCTGCCAGTACAGCTGCCTGTAGCCTTGCCCACTTGTGTGTAGGGTGGAAATTCACTTAGGGTGTTCAAATTCAGTTTGGAAATTGACCAGTAAAATTGTATTGGAATTACATCCAATATTAATCTGTTGACAATAAAAGCTAACATGTCATATACACCTACGCGTCAGTCTATATCAGTCCATGTCAGAGTCGTTGTGTAAATCAAGCCTATATTTGGGGTGTTAGGATGATGAGGTACAGTAATAGCTAAAATAATAGGATCATATGTCTCAGTATGACTGGGCCATATCTTTACCTGCCATGCCACTCAGTGCCCATGCTCTGCCATCATCTCTGAATGCTAGCACACGGGGGGGCTCGTTAGCCTACTATTACAGATGTGACAAGCACACCATAATAGCCCAATTATCCCAAAATGCCAAATTTCACTCCAAAGGAAAAGGAGTGTGTAGTGATTAATGGTGAACACTTAAGGGGAAGAGTTAGACAACGCTGTTGGATAGGAGAAAATATGTATCAGGCTGCCACCACTACAGATGCTTCCTCCCCCCTGACAACTGCAATTCATTTGAGATGCTATTAACATGCATAATTATGCTAATCAAGCAGTAATTAAGTGCCAATTCATCAGAGACCATTTTTTGTCTGTAATTTCATCAAGCATGGCTGCTGGGGTTTGTTTTTTCGTGCATATTTCTTTATACAATATTTCTCAAATGAGGTACTCTCATTTCATCTAACAGTCCCTTTGCTGTAAGCTTGTGAAGTTTGTAAACAGGATGTGTCAGAGATCCATTCTTAGATTCATCAACCTGTCCCCTTCATAAGTCAATTTTTAACCGGCTGCTCAGGCCAGCTTGTCTATTACTTTGGTTTATATCCAAATACATTCAGAATGAACGACATTCCCATCAGCCTTTGCTGTATTTTGTGTTAATGCTAATCAACAAATGTTTGCATCCTAACACGCTAAACTAAAATGACTGTGGTCAACAAAATTCTTATTAAACATCATAGTGAGCATGTTAGCATTCTGATGTGAGCAACTCAAACTCACTGTGCCTACACTCAATACAGCCTCACAGAGCTGCTAGCACAACTGCAGACTCTTAGTTTTGCCATTTTCATACACCATGTTTTGAAAAAGGAAATCTTTTTACACATATTTGACACCTTAAAAGATGACTGCAAGGGCCTGTGTGCAAGCAGCATTTGCACTTGAGATATTTCATCATTGCTCACTTTCACCAGCTTCAGTGATCTGTTCTAAATACTTCTTATGATGCTATTATAACTATTATAATCTTATATACATATGTTGCTTTGGATAACCAAGGCAAAAGTATCTCTTTTGCAAGCTGTTTTTAATTGATTTTTGAAAACAATGGGAGCCAATTACTCCTAGTGGGTGTGGTAAACCTGCTTTGGAAGAGATACTACAACTGGAGTATAGTGTGTTTAAATACAGGCATACATCATATCACTGGATTTTACTAAACAACACTTCGAGAGTGATTCCCAAATTATCTGATAATTTTGTATATTAGGATTATTTTCTTATCACACAACAAAAACCTCTAGAATTATTTTCTGTATCTCTGCCCTTCTATGATGCGCAATGCTACCATGCCTTCTGAGGCAGTGTGGCACATATGAAATGTTATTTGCAATGGCATTCCTCTGTCCAGTTTGACCCTGGGAGTCGGACAGGTGTTCTCATTGGACATGAAAGCCTCTGGTGATGCATGTCAGTCTTGATCACCCATGATGATGGCCTGAGGTAAACTGCTTCCATTCCTCTGACATGGGAACTCTTTTGAGTTTCAGCACTTTTATGATAGTTTTGGCAGCCACAACAACCATTCAGACATTGAGGCGGACAGCTGTAACTACCTTTTTATCAGCCCATTGCACTTATGTATTCCAGATCCTTTTCCATGGCTGTGATAGAATTTGTCATTTTGCTCTCTCTGCCTGTCCGTGTGTTTGTCTCAGATCACTTACAAAAAAACTCCAAACATATCCTAGCAGTGTCACTTGACCTTTAAGATTGACCTTTGTGTTTGGCGTCAGTGTTTCCAGGTTGTGGAATCCTGATATAGTAATGTTAGGAGTAATGTTTAATGAAGAACTCTTAAAGTTGAATTTGATTTTTTTGAGACTGTCCTCCCAAGAACAACGACAGCATGAGTAGCAAGTTCTCCAAAATAACATGTGCTTGCCATAGTAATCATGACAGAAGCAAAGGGGAATAACAACACTGGAGGCTGCAGTTTGTTTCCTGTTTTCAAATGACAGTCAACGTTTTTTTTAAAGCATGATTACGATCCTCCTTTGTGCTGAAATCTTAGATGCATAATTTTCACATAACAAAACAGATTTATCTTCTAACACTGATTCGTAAGAGTTTTGGAAAGTACAGAAAAATAATGCCATCCAGCCATCAGAGCAGAAAATGCTTCTATGTATTATTTCAGAGGGCATGCATGGACAAATTATGTACTCTGTATTTTAGTGTGGAGGACTTGTTGGATTTATATGTAAGTGTATTCAATAAGACTTGTTTCCAGTTGCTCACATTTAGGGCAAATTTTTAACACATTCAATCTTATAAAAGAGTGTCTCATCTGTATCAACAAATGCCCAAATGCAATGTTGATTAAATGATCAAAGTGGTGACATCATTCTCAGTCTTTAGTGGGTGGCTCTTTAGGTGTCTCTATAACTGTCTTATCTCGTAGTGACTGATTTGTCTCCTGTCTCTCAATGAAGTGACCACATTTTTCAGGCACTGAAATATACAGACCAGAAGCTAAGCATGACATGGAGGGAGTTGCCTTGGTTACAAATAAAAAGCTCCTTTGGCGCTAAGGGGGCTGATCATGACCAAGCTCTTCTACTTCAGCTCCCCAAATCATATCCCATCATGCTTGTTTTGGACCGCCACTGTCACGGTTTCTTTGTGGTGAGTTCAGATCATCTGCAGACAATTCAAGGAGATTTATAGCGGCTGAATTTGGGAGTAAATATTATAAAATGGCATTTATGCCAAATGAGGCTGTTACATGGTATGCACTCAGCATGGAAAGTAAACAGAGAGAAACAGCCTGGTTGATGGTGGCTGGCTGTACAGGATGAGATGGGTTCTGAGGTTTGATGGGGCAGAAAAAGGCTCATGCAGACGGCTGGCTGCTCCTTTTGACGGCGTGTCAGGGTTGGCTTGCAAGCTGCTCTGCCGCATCTGGGTGATGCAGTCATCATTGTGGCAGGCCTGTCAGAACACACTGGTGTGCTGGAGACAGATACAGTTTTAGTGGCTGGATGGGGAGTATGTAACACATGCACCACCCTAACATCGAATATGTTCCCCAAACTGGCAAGCTGGTGGCAAGTTAATGACAGGAACGACCAGTGACATCATATAAAAACATGATTACGCTCCACGAAAGACATCTGAGTGAGTCCATAGATCAAACAGACAGGGTGATGACTTAAAGCTCTAACACACTTGGTAACAGAATACAAGTCTGCCTCTATAGTTTTAACGGAAATTTTCACAACCATAAGCGCTACAGAATAAACACACACACACACACACACACACACACACACACACACACACACACCCCCAAACACAAAGAGGGAAGATGAGACAGAGAGAAGGAGAGAAAAGAGAGAAGGCATTGCCAAGAGGGGGTTTACGTTGCATCACCAGCGCAGTGTTTTTATTTGTGATGTATTCAAATGAATTGACAGTCACAGTGGGAGAATAATGTGTAATCATTAGCAAAGGGTTTGCAAATTATTTATGTAATGTAAACCGTGATAATTTACTTCCACTTTTTTTCCTATACTGCCATTAACAAGTAACTTTGAAACCAATAAATGTCACAATTGCTTTCACTTAATTAAAACAATAGATATCATATTGCAAGGTAAGATGTCAGTCATACCACAGACTCCTGCACATAGCAATTTACTGCTTAAGTGTTATGAGAGAGGGTGACACAAATAATAGCTATTAAACTGTCAGCTAGTGGAGGCTGGATCACATTACTGAAATTAGCTAAGATGCACTATTATAAACAATGCCATCCTCTCTTAACACATGCATGCATACACACAAATAAACCCACCCAAATGCACAGACACAACAGAATGGAGAACAGATACTAAAATAGAAAGAAATCTGGCTACATTCCTGATGTGAAAGTTGTACAGCCATATTAAAGCTACTTTATTTTTCACAATGCTACAATGTGTGTCTGACTGTGTTTTTGAGATTGATCATTTGTATTCTGACTATTCAGGTGTTTAACATTGCATCTAATATCATTTGATTTTATTTCTAATCCTGGACTGTCCATCACCCTTCTGGCCAATGCACAAACTCCAAAACTCTCATTTGGAACCACATCAGACTGAGCCCAGTATTTGATTAATGATGTGACATCCTCTCATGTCCTTTGTGCTGGCATGATACCCATGTTCCAATCTGTCCGGCTTAAAGTGTAATTACAAATGTAGCAATGCAGTCCAACATGCCACACTTTTTTATAGCGAACTAAGGGCCAACGCAGTGCCGTCAAACAGCAATCTTACCCCTGAGTGACAAACACAAACAGTACAAAGAAGGGAAATTAAACAATCATGCAAAATGCATGAAAGGCAAACAAGCTTTTTCCTATTTAAACACTCTGTGGTGCACTTCATGGAGTCAACTGTGAAGGTTCATCACTGACAGTCTTTATGGCACATGACACATCCAAAGGCAACACTGACACCTGCTGGTCTTGAGGACTATGGAAGTCTGAAACTGCCAAAATCAGAAATAAATAAATAAATAATTCAGTAAATAAATTAATATGCCATTAAATGCACCAAAAAAAAAAAAAATACAGGCATATTTTAAGTAATAAAATATTACATAAACTGATATCTCTGTTTTAATTTGCTCTTTTATTTATTTTTTTACTTTTGCATTAATTCCCCTATTTATTTATTTTACCATTTAAATTTCCATTTTATTTATCTATTTAATTATTTATTATTTATGTATCTATCCATTTATGTTTTCCCCTTTGCAGCCCCCTCCCCCTCCCCCTATTTATTTCCCCCAAAGGTATTTTTTTCTGTATTTTCTTTTTACATTTCTTTATGCATGAAGCAATGTCAGGCAGTCACCCAGCTGCCCTGGCTTCCCGACTAATCGGGAGCTGCGGAGAAGGGACATTACGCTTCCTATTCACTGAGCCTCGTCTCCATTATGGCAAATAAACTGCATTTACTACATGTACCTGTATCAGTAAAGGAGGCTGAGGAATAACTAAACATAAGACACTCTGAACAAGAGAAAGCAGGAGAATGGGAGGGAGATTCTCCATATTTACATTGATAAAACACAAAGATTTGTTGTAAAATAACCCACTTTGTATTCATGACTCACATATACAAAAGGCACTATCCCAATCCCCACTCCTGCATCCATCTAATTTCCATTTAACATTGATCAATTGAGTAGTGTTACACACTTATCAGCAGGACTAATTTATTTATGAACCTGTCATTTGTAATCATTGATTAGGATGTTCTCAGTTAGGGAACTAATGATATGCAGAGGTAAAAGATTCCCTAATTATTGTGTTTTGTATAATTGAGGCTGTGCACTTCTGCAGGAGGGTTCAGAGGGGAGCTGACTGCTGCCCTGTCTGCCACACTCCCGGGCACGCCAGCAGAATCTTAGTAGATTCACTAGGACTGCAACTGATGGAAAACACCCCGACACAGTGTCATTTATTGAGACTTTGTTTCATTACAGTATTCAGTCTGTGTAAAATGGAATATTCCTACCATTAGCAGTTCTGTCTCATTTAGTAAATACAGCAAATGCATAACAATTACAATACAGTAGTATTGATGAAGTGGACATTAGTTAAAAGCATGCAAACAGCAAGCTATGGGCAAGTCTAACCCTATCCAAGGAAATCATATGTCTTGTTTAGCCTTTGAGCTATAGTATTTTAAGAAATGCCATATCACCACCACTTTATCCTGCTAAAAGTTTCAGGACTCCCCCCTTCGCTCCAGTCAGACAAGTTTGCGACAGGTCAAAGAGTGCAATGCAATCCAGAGATCCTTTATTTGGTTAGACGTACTGATGAAGATGACCGAGAATGCAATATAGCATGTCATTGCCCTTCATTATTTTTTTGAAACTACTTCTTGTCTTTTGCTTGGTATTTTACTTGCATGTAAGACATAGTAATTGCTTTGTATTATGGTGTATGGAGATTTGTTTTTCTGATACCGTCAGAAATTGTTTAACATCCTTTTGTTTGTACAATATCATCAAATCACAAGACATTTTTCTGGGGTCAGCAACACTCGCGGGATCATGACTTCTATAACTGACTAACTCTATATAAGCAGACAAAGCTGCTAAAGCTAAATTATGTTAAGATAAGTTGGCAATGTATCACATTTTTTTCTTTTTGTTACTATACACAAACTGTGCTCAAAACAAAGTTGATTTTTGATGCATTCACTTTGATTAACTTACCAACCAACTTAAAACAGACTCTGTACCAGTCTTGTCAGCAACACTGAACCAGATATTCAGGCTATCCTACTTGAAAAAGCCTGGGCTGGAGCATTATCAGCCACTGGTACAATAATTGGGTGCAAAGTGTTCTCGCATTTTTCATTTTTGACCAGTAGTGGGCAGTCTTGAATCAACTACCCATTCAAGACCCTGATATCCATCCTCAGGAAGTGATGAAATTCTAAAATGTTTTAAGTCCTTGGACCACACAAAATTGTCCCCCTCTCTATAGTGATATACTGCATTAATACGAAACTCCTAAAGTCATAAACTTAAAAACATCTGTTAATCTCATACACTTTATTTCAAGTATACTTACATACTTACTCCATAGTATGATAAAATGTAGATAAAATTTAAATATGTATTTAAATATATCAAACTGCTTTTGATTTTTCCATTTCTTCTTCTAAAATAAATCCAACAAGGCTAACTGTTTAAGGCAGCTTTTTGGCAGAAGAATCCTAAGGTGTACCAAAATTCTTTTTTGAAGGTGCAGGAAAGTATCATTACTGTACCATCAAGAATCGAAATGATTTAATTTTCAAATTTTTTGTCACTCATAAAGAAAATGAATGAGAAACATCATTGCTTACAGTAAGTGGTGTCAATTATTATGATGTTGAGCGAATCCTCATATATAACAAGAAAATGGCACCAATATCCTAAACTAAATCGATAGAAGTTTAAATACAAAATGGTCAGTAAAATTAGCAAAAGTATAAGCTTTGGAATCCGACTGTATAAGGAATGCAGGGAGCAGCTTTCATAAAACATTCCACACAATGCCATCATTCATCACCATTTTAGGTGAACATTGTTGTAAGCGACATCTGGTGAAAAATACATTAACAACAATAACATCACCTGCTAAACACAGCATCTTTGCAGCCCATCCAGCAAATCACCACATCGATGCATCTTGGTTGCATTTCTGCATTAGAATTTCCACTGATTCACAAAAGTCACTTGGGGAGTGAGAGTGAGTGGTGTGTCTGTGGTACTTTTTAAATTATTGTTTAGGGCCATTAGTCTCAGGTTTCATCCCAAGCTGCTCCGGCCTCTCCGCCTGTCTGACCAAGCTGGGGCTGAGGCCCCTGAGTGCTGCAGAGGGCAACCGGGAAACCCCATTCACTGTCAGTGCTCCACTGTCTATTGGGCAGATATAGTCCGCAGAGTCATCAGGTTTTCTCTTTCTCAGGTGACTGAATTGGGTGAAGCCCAACTTCTTTGGCTGAAAACACACAAAAGTCCAACCCATTAATAAATCATTTTAATTTTGTGCTGTAAAAACCACAGAACATTTTGATTGTTACAATGTGTTCTTACCTTGACTTTAGCAGTGGTAGTGAGGGGAACGTGACCTGTGGCATTGCCATACTCGCGCTTCTCCTGTGTGGCCTGAGGCCCCACCAGGGCAGAGAAGGCCGTGGCGAGGTGGCGCCGGAGCAAAGTCTTCTGGGGAGGAATATTTAACAGCAGGGCCAAAGTCTCTGAGCTGAACCGTGGCTCCAGGATCTATGGAAGTTGACAGCAACAAATTTAGGTCTCCAGGCACATAACGTAAGTATGTGATGCCACTGTGCCCTGTTAAATTTGCACCAAAGCTCAAAATTTACAGTACTTACAATCAGCCCACCATGAACACCGCTGCCCCGTAGATTAGGCGCATACTCAGCTAGATCGACTGCTCTTAGCCACTCCATCACACGATGGTTAGACCACTGCACCACCTCTGAGGGAGAGGGTTGTTTCTGCAGAAAGTTGAAAATAATATTATTTGGCATTATACCCATTTCTATCTCACTCATAACCGACTGACCCTCCTCCTAAACACACTTCTTAAACAGCACTAGTACTTTAGACACAATTGTATGAAAGGAAAAATGTTCTGTTACTGGGAGCATTCAACGTCTGTCTATCACCATCTTGTGGACAACTGATGTGATTACACCTGTTCATCATCTAAGAGCAGTAGCTCAGTAAAACACAAACCACAATTTCATCTTCCACCCACTCCTTTCCACCTTGGCTTACCTCCTCCCCTGGCCTACGTCGAAGACAGTGGGGGTTGAACTTGTTGACATGAAGAACATGAATGGCACATTTAATACTGAGATGATGAAGCTGGCTGGTGACCTTTAGAGTCAAGAGGTCATTCTGGGTGAACAGCAGAAGAACATAAGTGAACTTACAAATTCCTAACAGTGTTTTATGTTTGAAATTTAAATAAATGTATTTGCAGGCATCTTTCTAGAAAATGTAGCAGTACGTGAAAGATTAAGTCTTACCACTGTGAGGTATTGTATCATTCGACCATCTACTCGGGCCTCATGGAACTGGTCTTTATACTGAGGCAAACCAATATCATCCAACCAGCCTATAAGGGTGAAAATCAATCAATCATTAATTCACTTCACTCACTAAACATTTTAATTCTAAGATAAGCTCCACGAGCAGTCAGCTGTCAAAACACAATCCCTGTAACGGCTCAGTTGAGATACAGTTGCTGGTTTTGAATGCTGTATATATTTGCATTTTTTTAATATATTTACATTTTGATCTTACACATTACATTTCTTTGTTTGGTTTGTGGCATGAGAAGTCAGACTTTCTATTTGGACATCTGATTCAAATGAGAACGAGAAAGAGTCTTACGGGTGACCCAAATGTGGTCCAGCTCTGACGATTTCTCTACAACTTTAGTGGTGAATGCCCTCAGAGCAAGCTGCAGCTTCTTCCTGTGCAGTGGATTCTTCATACCCATCTCCTGAGGTCAGAAAGGACTGTT
The DNA here is from genome assembly GCF_021018895.1 of Seriola aureovittata. Classification (NCBI taxonomy): domain Eukaryota; kingdom Metazoa; phylum Chordata; class Actinopteri; order Carangiformes; family Carangidae; genus Seriola; species Seriola aureovittata. The sequence goes on from NC_079364.1 coordinate 18,470,337, forward strand.
TGTCATGATAGAACTAAACATTGAGGTAAATCTTTGGTGGTTTACCCACACACCACGCAATTTAATTCACCCTGATAAACTCTTTTAAGTTTATCTGAACATTAGGATGTAAATATATATCAATAATTTTGATTTATACTATGTATTATTACTGAGCCCTAAATTTAAGATATTTAGTTGTTTAGTTTGAAGTGACATCAACCGTCCTGTTTTATTCTGACCTTCTCAAAGTCCTGAGGTGTAGCAGACAGCAGTGTCTGTCCATTTTCAACCCACTGTCTAGAGAGACTGACGTACTGGCCCAGTCCATAGTCCTCTAGCCAGCCACACACCTGCTCCTTGGTCCACTGGCTGAATGGAATATTCATATCACTGACAGAAAAAAAAGAGAGAAATTAGACACGGGACTAGTTCATTTATTTTAATTGGTAATATAATATTCACAGTAAAATACATAAAGCATACCATACATTCAAAACACAATTTGATATCCTAAGAGAAGTGTCTTCTCATTTTAGCCCTTTAGGAAATGGTGGAGGTGAGAATGAGGTGAGAGAACTTAACCAGATTATTTTAAGGCAGCGGAGTATAAGAGTGACCTCGCTGATAAAAAACCCTTAAAATAGAGTACTGAGAGTACTGTAGGCGAGGTCAGGTAGAGGCACACAGAGCTTTACCGTGCAGGGTCATACGATTCAGGGGTCCTGGTTAGTCTGGGTCCTGCTGTAGCCCGCAGTCCCCCTCTTCTAAACTGACCGCCATCTGGATCTGCTGCTATAAGCCCCCCAGACTGGGTTCTTCGAAGTCTGTATGGACAAGGATAAACTCCTGGCGTTACTTTCACTCTCAGAGTACAAAAGACAGATCTGACACATTCAGTGAACGCATTACTTATCATCTATTTTTTCTTGATGAAAATAAATAATAGGATAAAGAAAATCAAGATGGAAAATATTCTTTATCACTGGAACCCAAATAGTAATTCATTACTCAACTCAATAATTCTGTTTTAATACACACATTTTAAAGTGTGTTTTTCCACTTGTCAAATGTAGTGGCAATATTGTATTACCAGAGGAATAGTTTATTACAGTACAGTATAATATTATTCACATACACCCAATACATACACATAAACCACCAACTAATACGCCACACAAACCCATACAATATATATTATCTATACACAATCTAACATATGTTAAAATGTATACAAGATATGAAACTTATCTATGTTATTAAAAACTGCCAGTCAAAGTTTGTCTACTGGCTGGTGTTTTCTTCTTGGCTTGGTACTGATAATCTGTGCTGACATACTGTTGAGGTATTAATCTATTTTACAACACTCACTTTCCCCAGAGTCTCTTGAAGCTCCTGTTATTCTTCATGTATTCTGGTGAGCCCACAGCTCGTTGGCCAGGCTGTGTATTTGCCCCAGAATGAACAGGGGAATTATCACTTGAAGTGCTGTCATCAATTTTCTCCAACTTTCCTTTAAGAGTTACAAAAAACATAGTCAGTGTAATACTACTGAGTACAAATTTGATTCAAATCATTTGAGTGTACTGTGAAGGGCTACTTAGATATTGCAACATTTTATAGATGCATTTGATTAGTTAAAAATCGCAGTTTACCCATAATAATTTGAGTAGTCAAAAGCCCCACAATAATGTTGCCAAAAAAGCATTTCAGTAATGATGCCTTTGAAAAGATCTGGTCTGTTTAAATTTGTATTTTTCTGTAGTTGTGAATTGTTGGAGACACAATCTTGATGACTGAGTAAAAAGCAGCCAAAAACTAAACAGCACATTAGGAGCTAAGTGGTGCATGTGTGGTGGTCTGGATTTTCACAATGCTCTATTCAGGAGAGGGAGCACAGGTTACAGACCATTGAGCTCAGCAAATAAGTCATCAGTTAATGTCCCATGAAAAAGACTGGGTTTAAGCTAAAATTTACAAGGTGTGATCTTTATGATATAGGCTGCAGTCAGTCTCTACTCTGCAGCAGAACTTGGCAGAGAGAAATCAGGGTGGGGCTCAAGTTAAAACCGGTCAGTGAAGCTGAGGAAGGGTGGAGCTGGGATGAATGTGGTCAATCAGCAAGCGGGAGGGTGTGTTTGGTGAGAAAGTCTAACCCATGATCCATCAGCTCTGTCAGGAGACTCTGCAATTAGTTGTGATCAAAGGTGTAATGGTCGTCTGGTCAAAGGAGAGTGGTTTGCTTCAAATATGAATCCTGCCTTTGCTCATTGGAATTACTGCCCTCACGACTACCCCACAGAAAAAGGAAGTCTGATCCTATATCGAGGATTATTACTGTACACTATCAATCATGTCATAAATTACAGCCTGAGTTAATATGTCTGGATTTACTTTGGCTGGAGTCTCCATCTTCGCTCCCATCTGGAGACCTTTGGCTCTGGATTTCACTGCTGCTGCCTCCAATCCCGTTTTGCTCTGACAGAGAGGAATTCACAGGCAGCGTCTGACTTCTGGTGTCACCCAGAGCACTCTGGATAAACCACACAGATATGAATACAAAAGGCAAGGAAAATCAGAAAATTAATTGTAATTGTATAGCAGTCATACAAATTGTGAATTCTGTCACACATCAATCATGTAAGACACCATACAGTCACTTGCATGTACTGTAAAAAAAAAAAAAAAAAAGTAAAGTCTTGGCATATTAGATTTGAAAGTACCTTTTGTGAAGGTCCATTTGTTAGGTCATTCATGCTACTTGATAGAATCTGTGGTTCTGTTCTGAGAAGATAAAAGCGCGAACATCTCAGTCAAATCCAACTGATAGACATTGGCATGAGTCATTGATGAATAGCTGCTTCGCTACCTGGAATCACTGTCCTTCTGGACTGATATAAGTGATGTTTGTTGGGAGGAAGAGCTGTTTGTGGAAACCTGCGATGGGTAAAAATTAAAGTTAGAAGAGCTAAAATGACAAACAAACAAACTTCAACTTGTATGACACCAGTTAAAAGTTTTTCGACCCACTTCAGACTTTACATCCTCAGATTTTGCACTGGCAGAGTCAGTATTCTTCATTTGCCCCTGCTCTTCTTCCTCACTGCTGCTTGAAGGAGTCCTTCCATTTGGCAATGAATGAACAGCAGGTGGTGCTACAGTAACAAAGAAAGATTTTTTTTTTCCCTCAACTCAAGCAGTGGCACATACTTCTGTCAAGGAAGGAAGTGTGGTGGCTTTCATTAAGCTCAAATGTTGTTGCTAAGATAATACAAATATTTCAAAGGAAGCACAAGGAGTGAAAAGGCTGATTACCTTGCCTTGTGGTGCTGGTGACCTCTCTGAATTGCCTGCACTGATTCAGGAGTAGAGTGAGCTCTTCAATACGCCGGTCCTACAGAAAACAGAGTAAGGGAGGTTCAAGGTCCACAAAACCCAATTAAGATGTTTATCTAAGGTTAAGAAACACATATAGACTATCTGCTTCGCCCTGTTACTGGCCAATATGCCACACAAGCATCCCTCTTTCACCATATGGCCTTTACATCAATGTAGTGGATAGGGTGGGGATTGACACGGGCCTGGATGGAAATCTTTGTGTTGTGGTAACCAGCTGCGCGGAGTGTGTGTTTTTTGAAGTGGTGCCCATGCCTGGTTTCGCCATGGTTCTCTTAATACAGCTCACTCCAAAATTAGGCTTGGCAGATCGAGGCCTACTTAAGTGTGGCTTTGCCTGAAATGGCTCGCCTTGGGGTGTGTGTACGTGTGTGTCTTCACTAGTGTGCCACATGTAGGGCTGTGTCTGTAAGTCTTTAAAGTCCAAGATTCTCTGGGAGGGAGAATACAAAAGTCCTTCTGTACTATAAATGGTTGGAGGGTGGCGCCTCTAAGAAATGACAACATCTAAAAACAGTTACCTTCTGACCTTGCAAACAGCAGTGATGATGGCACTTGTATATACATGCCAGTAAGACACTTTACCTTGTAGTAAACAACACACATGCTGTTCTATACTGTTTAATCACATACAGCTGTGCTCCCCAGAAACAGAAAGAATCGGTTTTCAGATTCCTGGTAACTTACCTTTTCATCGTTGGCAGCAACCAGTGATTTCATTCCACTCTTAAGCCTCTGCAGTTCCTGATCTATAAAGAGAAACCCCATACTGATTATTAATAGGCAGCTACTTGTGTTATATAAATTATTATTCTGTATAGACACATTTAACTGCATATGGTTATTTAGAAAGAAAGGAAAGGCAAAAATACATTCTAACAAGTTGTAATATTTATTCCTTACTAGAGTGACATCCAAACCATATATTTTTAGATTCATGAAAGCCTTTTTTATCCACCAATCATAGCTTTAGCCATGTCAGCTTTTACATATTTGGGCCAACAGTCCATAGACACTTCCTTTGTAACAAGTGCAGGCATACAGGCAGGATTGCCAGTGAGTGAAAGTGATTATACTAAGCAAATACCCCAGAGAAGTGTTTTTCTGTGACAGACAAAATTAAGAACAAACAAGAGATTATGCTTTCAGGAATCCATAAAGACAACCAAGAAGCCAAAGGGAAGAGAGATAGTGCATCAAGTAAGTAAACCAGGTGGTGTTTGACAAATCTGCCCCTAAGAGAAAAAATAATAGAATAAAGAGATGTGTGGAGAAAGGATATAAATGAAAAATCACATGTAGACATGGCCCATGGGTTCAAAATCATTTTCATGAAATACTGTTTGGGCTTACATTTGGCATTTAGCCTCTTCCTGTACATCTACTCTGAGAGAGAGAGACAGAGACCCATGTTGAGACAGTTTATTAAGGGCCAAGACAGAGTTTTCCCACAGCTGTTACTACAAGTTAATGAATGCAAATAGGAGTCATTAACTGTGTCACCTATGAGGCTGGGTAGCTCAGACAGTGAGAGGCTGTTGTTGGCAGGTGGGTCGAGGCCTTGAAGCTGGGTGCTGTGCTTACCTCTCTCTGAGCTCTCGGTGGATAGAGAGGGTCTGGCCAGCAGCTGAGTGTGCAAGCTCTCGATCTCAGCGTTCTTACTGAGCAAAAGCTGCTGAAGGCTGCTGATCTCTGCCTGTGGGTGCCACACATGAGGAATCTTAGCAGACAGGACATGCAGTTCTACGCAAAGGTACTGTATATGCCAACTCTATTTAAACACATGCACAGCTAGAGGCACTTTCACATTCACAAAAAACAGGACAAGTAAAGGCATCTTAATTTAAAGTGTCAGCACATGTCCTCATTTGACACCCAAACTGGGTAAGATCCCCCACATAATACCTACATGTAAAACACCCACAACAAAGCACGCTAATGTTACTCTGAATTTTAGAGAACCAAAATATTAGGCCACTTTATAGACTTTATAGTTTGTTTGGATGTAAGTTACAGAGTATAAGGAAAAAACAGATGGTAATAAAGTTAGGTTCATGCTGATCTATTTGCCAGTGTTCTGTCTGTGAAGAAGAAAGTGTAAGAAAAATACACTTCTTGCTTTATGCACCACATCATACCCCTATTTTTACTTTATCAAAGCATTACTCCCCACTGATTTGTTTAAAAAGGTATAATAGGATACATAAACTCACACATAAAAGCTTTTTTATATTTCTAATTTTCTTCTATTAAGCTTTTCCTAGCTTGATATAAAGAATATCTGTCTAACCACCTTCTATGAAACTGAAAATAACAAGTAAGATATTTCTGTGAGATGTACCATTTGTTCATTTTAAAATTTGGGGTAAACATCCATTAGATAGAACAATGCCAAAAGGGTATTTTATGAACTGCTAAAAACTAAAAATAAAGAATTTCAGATGGTAATATGACTTTGAATTGTACAGTATTCACATACACTGCACAACAAATCAGGTCGACCTCCTTTGAGAACTACCAAAATGGTCGAGGTTGTGCCTGACCAGGCGACACCTACAGGGGTTAGTTTGTTAAAAGTGAATCAGCAGATGTATCTTTTGAAATGGTAGAAGTATAACAGAACAAGGAAATATGGTATAATATTATATTATCGCATATAATCTAATACACAGACAACTATTGTAGTGGAAGGGAAAGAGGAAGGAAGACTGAGAGAGAAATGATGAAATAATAATATCTTAAAAATAAATAATAATATTGTAAAAGATGACGAGATACTCAAGAAAGTTTGAGAAGTTAATGCCATGGGATCATGCCAAAGTATACAAGAATGACATTAAAAAAGGACTAAGCCATTATTAACTTTATTTCTACAGTCCTTTAAAATAGAAGGTAAATAGCTCTCAGACTTCTTAAGAAAACATAGGTGTCCATGAATGAGAGTGTGCAAAAGAAAATGACTCACTTAGCTGGCTGGAACATCGCATTGGACAGCATTTAGGAAAGTTGAGTGGACAGTTAGCAGTGGAATTTGGGCACTGGTGGTATATTTCAAAGTCTAGACACCATGAAAATCCAAACTTTCTTTTACCTTTGTTGCTTTGAGTTTCTTCTCATACTGTAACTTCTCATCCTCCAGGTGCTCCACTTTGTCCTTAAGAATCCTGAGCTCCTTAATTAAGCCCTGAAACAGAACATGTGAGGAAGATATGCCTCTTAATTTCAGCTGCAAGCCTTAAAGAAACTTTGTCACTCCAATAGCAGGAATAAATAATCAGGTGATGTTAGTAAGCCTGCATATTGTAGCACACAATATCAAATTACATGAAATGCACCTAGAGGTATTAGCTATGTCACACACTGATGCATAACAGATTGACCAAGTTGCATAGTGACATGGAGCACTGCTGAGGATACTTGGTGAATCCATGTTTCATTTGCATCTGAACCGAAGGATTGCACACACCAATTTAAGACAACCCATGCTGTACACAACATTAGAAGTCACTCAGGCAAGCTGTGCCTACACTTTCTCCTCTACAGTGGTACTGCTGCTCTGCATCTGAGCTACCCTCTTCCAGGCTTTGTGTGTTGCCATCAGACGCGTCTGGAGCCTCTTCTAGTATTTGTATCACCCCGGAGGTTCTGTCACAGGACGGCCCGGGGTTTGAGCCCTTGTCCTCTGTGGGGTCGTTGCAGCACTCCGCGAAAAAGCTGCTGTCAGCCGGGATCTCCATGGCCTTTTTCTCCTGGATCTTGCTATTGATCTCCTTCTGAAACCTACACATCTGCTCTTGCAGCTCACTAATGAAATTCACTACAGTCTGACAGATGCAGTGGGGGAGAGAGAATTGAGAGAAATGTTTAGAAAGAGAAGAGGAAACACTGTAGAGAAGGTGTATACGTCTGTATTTGTGAGTGAATGCATCATTGCAGAAATTATCTTTCAATCCAGTTTTCCCTCTACATTATTTCTAGGTAATCTGATATTCTACATTCAGAGAAAGTGTAGATAAGACCTTGAGCCTGAATATTTAATATGATAGTTAGCCTGTGTTAGAAATACAGATCCTTGGCCGGTCCCACATACAGACACACAGGGCCAGTTCTTACCTAGTTTATAGGTATGGGACAATATACGATTTTATCACTCGTGGTGATGCAAAGCACTCACAATAAATTGATCGTGGTGAATTTATCATCGGAAAAATTGTGAAGGGTGATAATCTAGCTGGCCAACATGCAGTCCTATATTGATTTATTTCGAATTGCCACAAGGGGGCGCCTCCATATTTCCAGTCAAATCCAAAATGCTAAGCCAGCGACCATGGCTAAAGACACGGCTTCCCGTATCCCCCACGACAGAAAGTTAAATCGGATGTGCTTGAAATATTCTGGATTCCAAAACCATGAACGACAGGAAAATGAGAGGCCCACCTGCAGAACCTGTCGGAGGAAAGTGTCTGTCTGCCCATCGGTTCAACACCTCCAATTTAAACTCCCATGTCCGTGATAACCATTTAGCTCTGTTCGCCGAACTCCAGGTACAATTAACTTAGCGTTACTGTAAATTACACTTACGTAACGTGACGTACTTAAGTGTTGGTTATGTCATACTAACGTTGACGTTTCGTTACGTTATGATGCTGTGTGTTGTGAACGTTATATAACGTTTTGGTCACCATTGAATTAAGCTAATGTTGTCTAAGTAATGTTAGCTATGTTAGCTAAATAGCTCATTTGTGTCATTTTTTTTTTTACCTCTAATTCGATTTTTATCATAACATTAATTTGGCAGCAGTCCATAAGAAATAAGAATTACAATTTATTTTATTTGACAGAAAATCTCGTTGCATGTAGCCTACATGTAACACTGCTGTGCAAGTATTTATCAATCGCAACAGCAGAATATGTAAGTTTATCATTTAATAGGCTGTATGCATGTAGAAATGACCATTACAGCATTTCCACTTCAAGTCCTCTCTATTGCTCTCATAGAAAAAAAGAAAATGTGTTGATGTAATTTTCATCATTATCAAGATATATTATCTTGATAATAATGAAAATGAAAATGAACTGCAATTATTTTGGCCAGGAGAATAGTGACATTAAGTTCTTATTTTGTCCCTTGCCTATTCCAGAAACACAGTCTGTTTTGTTTTTATTCATGAACCTGAACTTCCATAACATGCATATCCAGTTTATTGAATGGGTGGTTTGAATTGAGAAACTGCAAGAGAGGTGAATAAGTTTGCCATCTTTTAGAGGTGATCATGTTCCTTCAGAAAAAGTGTAAACAGCAGCCAAGTTATGCTCGGACTGTGGACAGAGGAAGTCTCACTTGGGGTCTGGTACAGCGGATATGACAGATGATATGAAGTGCCTCCATGGCTAAATTTAACTATGAGCTTACTGGCTCCACAGCAAGGAGGCTTGCACATGTTGTGTGTGTGTGTGTGCAAACATGCATATGTGTGGACATGTTTGTGTAGTAAAGGAAGCACGTGGGAGGCCAGTAAAGTGTTGAAAGCAGATTTTTCCTATTCTCCTTAAGTCCAAGCAGCTTTTGTAGGGAAAGTAGATTTTGTTTACATAATGAAAGTAGCATTGAGAAATGCTGAAACATATAGCCATTTGTCCTTGCTAAGATGTAGAAATCAACATATTCAATTAAATGTCCTTTTTTTCTTTTGCTGTCAAATGCTTTCAGAAATATGACTTCCGTTAGGAAGGGGATCATTTTTTTAAGAATGGCGTACTCAACCTTTACCCACCACCAAGAACAAAATTCTCTGGGCTGAAGCCTACACACACTCATATTTGGCCCACCATCCATCATGCCAGCTCCGCTATGCCTGAACTCTCTTAACCTGTGAACACAAAGGCTCTTTGACCAGCAGTGTTTTGACAGTAACTACATACATTACAGTATCCTGTCTAGTAAGAGTGCAGCTTTCCTTGCTTTCCCTTTCTCCAATTCATATGGTCACTAAATGCCCAGGATGTCTGCTGGTAACCCAACACATTGGTCTTAAGCAAATACATGATTCAGTTTAAACTGACAAAAAAAATGAAACCCCTTGGAGACTTTTTTTTTTTCCTGTAGAGTTTGGCCAGGAACAACAGAGCCAGGATTTTGGTGAATGTTCCCCTACATCCATCCAGAAAGTGTTTATGGTCTTCCATAAAATCAGCAGCTGACTTCAAGGTTAGAGCCATCAGAACACAAGACAGATTTTTGTGTGTACCCTCGTCATTCCTGGCAGAGTAAGGTTCAAATTTCCAAGGACTGAAGCAAAACAGAAGTGTTCCTGAGGATTTTAGTCAAACTAATTCCTCCTTGCAGGCAGTCCTCAATGAAACAACCTATATGGTAATTTGGCTATGAGCCTGCCACGTTCATATAAATAAATCCGCTAAAAAAGAATATGAAGTTTAATTGGAAAATTATACTAAGGGTGATATCAGTGACAGCTCACACAAGTAAATCAAGTCCGACTGATACATATTCAAATAAGTTCTGACAAACCAAACAACCCTACTATATACTGTAAATAAAAACTTAATGAGTACAAGAACTTGCCTCATTCAGCTCTGTAAAAAGCCCTACCTCTGCTTTGTGTTGCCTTTCAGCTCCATGGCCCTGTTTTCCCTCCATGTCTGCCAGCTTTAGTTTCAGGTAGGACACCTCCCCCATAAGACTCAGCTTCTGGTTCTCCAGTGACGTCCTATGCAGGAGCTCCTATCATCAACAACATACAGCAACAGCATGAATCAACACAAACGGACATAAAGGTAATCACAAATACACGTAAGTACATTACCCCTTCAGTGACAGCACTCAGCACTTACTGAACAAAGGCAACATTAAGTGTGAGGTACAGCAAGCCACCAGTTCTGTAATGACAGTCCCCTCAGACAAACCCACTGGTTTAAAACGCTGTTTGAGTGGCTAAATATACACAACCCATGACCACTATTTATAATGCCTATTTCACAGCTCACTCAAAGCACACAGCAGAGGGGAGGAGAGAGAGTGTGTGAGAGAGAGAGGGGTACCAAAACCATGCAAAACATTCATAGAAAGAACATTTAAATAACTGTGACAGGTGCATTTTCCTTTCAGTGTGTGAACCTTTGCCAATTAAACCTGTGCTGAGGGAGACTATTGGTCTGCTATACACTTCTGTGACTATCTCTCTTCTTTGGTTGTCAGCCTTGAGAGTTATGCCAGGCTATGCAGGCAGATGTATTACTAATTTGGTTGATGTCAAGCAGGTGCTAAATCACTTAAAGTCCACAAATGAGCGTCTGAGGCAGGCAAACATTACATATGGATATATCCATTTAAAACTCTGGCTTTGGAAAATATCTGGGCTTCTTCTAGTGTGCACACTGGAAAATATTAGAGCTTTGTCACCAGGAAGAGATTTACGGCTCAGGTCCAAAGCCTCATAATGACCATGTCTCCAAGAAACCAGCCCTGCCTGCCCTTTGATACACTGCACACGTCCAGCATTGCACAAAGAAGTAGACACTGAGCATTAAGTTCACAACTCATCAGATAGCTAAAAGACATATTCCTGACTCTTATGTACTTTGTCAGAAAAGGCTGGAACAGTCTACTCTGAAGGGAAATTTCACAGGAGCAGCATTATAAGAATGAGATACATTTAATTTGTGTAATACCTGGTTCATCTTACTCCAGTGTCTGCCTGTAGTATAGGAACGATAAGTGTATTTCCCTCATGGATGCAATGGTTTCAAGTGTCTTGTAGTTTCAGTAGATGAAAGTTTCATACATCCATTCCATTCTTTGTCCTTCGTACAGTTCAGCAAAGTCTCCGTTGTAGATTTGAAGTCAAAAGCAAACAACTGAAAGTTGTAGACATACACGTCTAACTTCTCTTAAAGGAGCACCACCCCTATTCTTTCTCCCTCCCATCTCTCCACCTTTTTCAGTTGTTCCTCCCTTCCTTGTTTGTCCCTCTCTCCTTCGCTCTGTTGTCCTCTCTCACTCTCTCTCTCTCTCTCTCTCTCTCTCTCTCTCTCTCTCTCTCTCTCTCTCTCTCTCTCTCTCTCTCTTTCTCTTCCTGTGTCTGTGTATGAGCATGCAGGGAGTAAGTCCGGGTGGTTACAGGTTGGGGGTGTGGCTAATCGTGCTGTAATCACCTGCCCAGACAGACCAGTCTTACCCTGCTTAAACCAGGCGTATACTCACACTGTCCTGGAATGAGTCTGAGCATCCTAAATATTTTGGTTGTCAAGGTTATGTGCAGCCAGATTCACTGGAATCTTAGCATGGAATTTCTTCCCAGGAAGCAGAACTCATCCCGAGTTACATATTACAGCTTATGAGAAATGATTGGATCTGCATAAGAATCACATTTAAAAGATAAATGGACAGTCTGGGGCCCTGTCACATCTCATTAACTGGAAGAAAAATATTGATATAAAAGCCTGGTGAAAGTCAGAGTTTCCTGACTTTGGTCCAGTAATACGTCAAGCATTTGGTAGCAATTGAGGAACTCCAATGTAAGACTGAAGTCAGCGAGGTCAGTAAAGCTGTGTACCTGCTGTAGCATCTCCTCCGTGGAGTTGAGTTTGTGCTGATGGTCCACCAGAGAAGTCTCTAGATCGCTGATCTTCACGCCCTGAGCTTCCACCTGGTCTGTCAGTACACTCACCTGTGTGTGTATTTGTGTGTGGAAACAGAATGATAGTAGAGATAATATATATAAAGATAAATGGACAATTAAACTGTTAAACCATCATTTACTTCCACATTTCATCACAGAAATACAGCCTAGGTCAGAGTTTCTCACAGCGCCCATTCGTTAATATTAGCTATTTTCATTTAATCGCTGCTACTCATTTGTGTTGAAATTTCTGTGTCTGTGCCAGGTCAAACAGTGCAAACATTTCCTTTGAGAAAAAATGAATGCTCCTTTGTGCTTCGTTAGGTGCTTGCAACACTTCAGTGGCTCCAGCAATATCAGCAGAATGCTGGTTAAATGTAAATCTGTAGAAAAACTATTGAGGCTAATCACATGCTAAAACAGCAGGTCCAACCAGCCAACTGGAGTGGATTTTTTTAAGGAATGTTTTATCTGAGGCCAGAAGAAACAAGCAGGACACCTGCTCTCACCCACACCTACATGCTACAGAGCATGGTGGTGCTAGCCTCAACCTGTCTGAGATTAGCACTTGTTCAGCAGTCCTGAGAGCTGCACACACCTACACACGTATATAAGTGCACAAACACATCAGACAAAACAAGACAGTCTATTGTTGTAACAGCACCAAACCCACTTGATAAGTGTTGCTTCACCCATGCAGTGGAAAAATGCAATTACGCAACATTTATAACAAAATACTGTAGTCTACCTTTGCCCTTTCACCTTCCTTTCCTTGTCTCTTTCCTCTAACACTGTAATGTGATATGGGCACTGTTTGGAATCGGTTCCCACTAGCAGCATGGTGTCAAATGTCCTCTTTTATTTGAGTAGACTCATAACCAATAGAACTGATTCACCTTTATAAATGGATGTCCAGGCATGCTCTGGGCTAAATGTTTTAATACTACAATAACCTTTTTAAAGGTCATATAAATCTTATACAACAGACAGAAATACTATTGATGCACCCTAACAAAAGAAAAGCATGTCCAGGGGAGTGACTAATCTCACCTGCAGAATTAGTGACTCTTTGTCTCCCTCCAGACGTGATAACCGCTCCTGGTAGGACTCACTGTTGCCGTTTGAATGGAGGTTTACCTTCAGAATAAAGGTCACCCATTAAGTTCAGTAAGTACACTGTTAATGCAAAACAGTTGCCCAGTGGGTCGAATTTGGTTTCCTTCAGTGTGATTGCAGCCTCTGACTCAGACAGTACACGCATGTGCGCGCACACGCACACACACACACACACACACAACTTACCTTTCAGGCTCAAACGTCATTTTCTGTTAGTCTATAAGCGGTTTACAGGTCCTAATCCAGTATTAAAAGTTGTGTACAACATTTTGTACCGACTGATTAGTGGAAAAAAAAAATGAAGTCTGAACTCGGGGCTGCCTGTGCAGTCAGGGATATTTCAGAGCCATCAGTGTGCAAGGGAAGTAAAGTGCAACCAAATGAGCTCAAATTTCGTAGAAATCCAGGCTTTCAACCACAATCATGGAAACATTATGTAGCCCTGCGTCCGTCATTCTGCGCCAGCCAGCTCATGTGGTTAGCAATAATTTTAAAATGTGCCTTATTAAGCCACTTTGCATCAGACTTTAAAAATAGATAAGCCACGTGTTTTAACATTAAAATATTTGATTGCATAATTTATGTGTTTTTACAGATATTTCTTTTAAATTTTAGTGATGAGAAGAATTTGGTTCCTACACAAGTCAGTCCTCCAATCCACTTGATATTTTTCTTAGTTTTGGTCTTGGCTTAGTTGAGCTATTCACTTAGTTCTTGCTGTGTGCTTAATTATTTCAAGAAAGCAGTTTTTTTTAGCAAGCCCAAACCTAGAACCATTAACCTCACATTATTACAGATGTATCTCCAAATTCTTTTATTTACAAAATTTTGGGGAACGAATTTGCTTCATGACCTCTACTATAATAATGTGACTCATCTCCTGTGAGGTTATGGTCTGATGAGCAGCACTGAAATTGATTACACTAAATAACAAAAAATTTAAAATAGACTCCGTATACTGTAATGCAATTGACGATAAGATTCATGGACGAAATATTCATTTGTGAAACCCTTTCAGAGAGGTGTTGATTTAATTTAACAAACCTTTTGAAGCTGTAGTTTGTAGTGTTGTTAATCCGAGATGATGGTGAAGAAGAAACTGTAGAGCTTTTGTGTTGCACTGTGTAACAGTACAGTATATTGTTTCTACTTTTCTTAATGTGTTTTTATAATTTTATATGGGATTCTTGACAATATGTGTTTAAAAGGGTTTTATACATAAAAAGATACTATATTACTGTACTTTCTTACTATTTTAAGATTTAGACAAAGGTACTCGTACAAAGGTACTTGTCAAACGATATCATGAGGATTTGTTATGTCTGGTATAGAGGAAATTTCTAAATCTGCATTTTTCCACATTATCAGTTGATTGCTAACATGTCATGTATACACATTTTAACCATTGTTATAACAATGGTTATTGTTATAACAATGGTTGACAAGTATGTACATGAAAAGGCTTCCTCTGTAGATCTGAGTCAGTAAGAATGAAAACCTAATGGAGGCAGTCAGGCCTAATGACTTCTTAATGGCAGCAAGATGGTATGTGCTGTCCCTATAGGTTCAAGTGGCAGGAAATGATCTCAGCTGACATGTGTATCCATTTATCATTCTCCTTTAACACTTTAACCTTATGACCAGTTTGGCAGACTTGTTGTGCATTCAACAACTCACCCATGTGTCACCACCAGTCAACCATGTAACCTGATGCTCTGGTCAGACTAGAAATGATTAAATCTGCTTCCCATATTGATGAAAACTATATTAGCTATTATGTTAAAATATATTATTTTAGCTTCAATACAGAGAGGTTCACTAACTTGTTGCTCTGTTCAGTCAAAAATGTTGCCTTTAAGACTTTGATAGAATAATTCTTGACATTTATCCTAAAACAAGAAAGGCATGTCTGTAATAGCTCAGATACACATGTTAATTAGCTGCTTATTTTCTTACATAAACTTCTAACAGTCCACACGGGCTTGTATATCAGAGTGCATCTGTTGCATATTCTACAGCAAACTCCTCAACTCACAAACAAAACACGTCTTCCTCCCAAATTATGTGCATGGCAGCTGTAATTACGCTGTAAAAGCAACAACACCGCAGGAGCAAAATAAACAAACAAGATCTTTTTTGTGCAATTATGGCGCAGTATGAAAGTATGAAAAGCAAACATGCAAGTGGAGAGTGTCTTACCTTTCTGAGCCAGGCAAAATGTTTGTAGAAATCAATATCATACTCCATTTTGCAGGCCCATTGTGCTGTAGGTCTGACTCTTAACAATAACACTAATAAAATTTAGCCCGTGCAATAAAGCACCAAGGAGGATGAACAGAGACCAGAATCCACAACAAGACAAAACAGTGGCTCTTAACTGTGCTGCACTCTCTATCTCCCTGAATCCAACTCTCTTCCTTTTACAGACCCACCATATTGCAGTTGTAGAGTCTACAGAGAAGACTTAGTCCGTGTGGTTTGGAGTCTGGGCCGCCTGAGACTTTTAGAGCTGAGCCGAATAACTCAAACTATGCCAGTTGGCTGTACTCCCTTTCTTTCTTCTCTTCACTTTTTTTCTACCTCTTTCTAACTCCCCTTTTTCTTTTTTCTTTTTTTTCCCCGCTTCCTCTCTAAAGCATGCTCAAAATGCTTCAGCATTTACTACATCTCTGCATTTTTGCTGCACCTCATGATCATTCGTCTTTTTCTGTCCTCCCTTTCTTTCTCCTGTACCTTTCTCTCTCGGTCTCTAGCCCGTTCTCTTGCACTGTCTGAAGTACCTCTCAGTCAAGCTGATTTTGCGGGGCTTCCTAAAGGGGCACAGAGGAGAGGAAACTTTCTGCAGCACATGCTTGTCAGATGTGGTGCCGAGCAAGAAGTCATTAAAGACGACGCAGAATGGGAGGAGGAGGCAGTGGAGGAGGTTGAGGGGGAACGTGAGTGTAAAGTTGACAATATCAAACTAATGTAGAAGTAGAGTAGAAGAAACTAAATGCTGCTGGTGGGTAACCTGGACGAAACAAACAAGCAACTGTTGCAGAAAACGGAGGGCAGGAGTAATGCAAGGGTATAAGACTGAAGGAAATCAGGGAGAGCAGGACAGTAAAAAGCAACTTGCAACTGCTTGTACTTAAAACAGGAGCTCTGGATCTCATTACCGGTGCATAGATCCAGCTTCCAGCTCTCTACTTCTTAGCACACAGGAAAAAGCCCTCCAGATGTTGATGACCAGGATCAAAGAACACCATATCACGCAAGTAATAAAACCCATGGACTCTGGAGTTGTAGACTTTAGTGGTAACTAACAGAATCCTTTCTCATGTGTTGGATTTTGGATATTTCCAGCATTATATAATGCTGTTATGGTCTATTATCTATTCCTGAGTTTTGAAGGCCTTCAGGAGTGAGTGAGGCAGTATTCACCTTGTCTTTCTCCAGCCATTTTAATATAACATTTGCCGTTTCAGTGGAGACTTGTCTCCTGAGAGAGTCCTGTTCTTCCTCACTCCCCTTGCCCTCCAGTGCTGCCCTGAGGGCCTCAGTCAGCTGGAGAGTCTTGAGGGCAGGGTCCACCGGTGGGGGAAGGGTCTGCTGTTGGGTACATTGTGAAGACTTTAAATCCTGGCCATCTAATTGCATAACAGCACTGAATAGTCCTTCACCAATTTTGCCTAGAGAAAGAACAATGGGAAATCATTTATTGTGATTATTCGCATCATTACTTCTTGGGCATCAGTACTGAGAATACAACTGATAAAGAGGTGACCCGCAGGCAGCAGTATAATAAGAATAGTTCCTGAAATGACCTCTTGAGGGCAATATTGTGCTCCAGTGTGGCTTACTGGATGTAAATAGCATCAAATGGCCCAGTGCTGTACATTGTGGCTTCTGAAATCCACAAATTAGAGGGTCAGCTTGTAGGTTACTGTAATCAGAAGAAAGTTCTTTTCTTATATGCTATCCTAAGTTAAATCAAAGGAACAGTAATTCAGTCAGGACACAAAGTGCACATGTGGACAGATGTGTATGATGTAATGTAAATCATATGTATTTTCATGAACAGTGTGTGATTATTTGCTGTTGTCTGTGAGGTAGTTTCTCCGTAATGTGTGCTAATGGTTGGACTTTCACCTCTATTAATAGAACTTTCCCTTCTGACCTCGTGCAAAAACACTGCTGTGGTTGTGACAAATAGCACTGACTAAAATGTATCACCTCTGCTAGAAAAATACAGGAGGGAAGATACTGGAAGGTAACTTTAGTTTATGTAATCGGTGTGCCATGGGAGATGTAAGCTTAATGAGAAGCAATAAAGTACAAAATGCACAATTGAGTGAGTGCCTGAGTTCAAAGTTCTCATCTAATCAAAAACTTACTTACTTATATTTCAATAAAACCTCTCCAACTGTAACGAAGTGGTGTCTCACCCTCACAACAATTTTCCTTCTATATCTTATATATATATACTGTATGTATATATATATATATATATTATATATATATATATATATATACATACATAAAAGAATGTCCCAAAGGGAGGTCATGTGCGTAATGCCGGTTTTATGAAGGCCTCCAATTACAAATTGGGCCTGCAATTACAAACTGGGCAGTCTCTT
This sequence comes from Seriola aureovittata, assembly GCF_021018895.1. Taxonomy (NCBI): domain Eukaryota; kingdom Metazoa; phylum Chordata; class Actinopteri; order Carangiformes; family Carangidae; genus Seriola; species Seriola aureovittata. The sequence continues at coordinate 18,488,086 of NC_079364.1, forward strand.
CAAATTTTGATAATGAAACAGAAACTCTTACCAGCAATAATGTCATCCATTTGCTCCAAGGCAGCCTCCAACATGTGACTGGCATTTGACGCCATGGCAACACACTGTCTTATAAAGCAGCACTAGTAGGTCCTTATTCACTGGTATGAAGACGACAGGGTGTAAGCTAGTGGACTGAGAGGGAGAGATGGTCAACAGAAAGACCGAATGTTGCAGACTACTCCCCTTCCTTGTCGCACTTAGATCCTTCCACAGGAAAGCTACAACAGCTGTCCTCACATCTGAGTGACTTGCAAGTAAATAACCCCCTGAATGTGGCTTTTGGGTTTAAACTCTCCTGTCATTTTGTGGCTAGAGCCTTACCCATTGTCAGAGCTGTGATCTGCATGAGGCCAAACCTCACATTTAGAATAGTTTGTTTGTTTCCTTAAGTTTTCATTGTTTGTATACACCCCCGAATAAAATTTGACAGGTTTGGTTAAAAATCACAGCTTTTTGTTCTTTATAATAGAGCCAATTAGGTCACATCAACAGATTGGACCATGGAAACCAGAGTTTTTAGTGACACTGATGATAGAGAACACACTTAATAATAAGCGGTGCACAATACAGCTAGAAAAAGCAGCAGTTGACAGAGTAGTTGCACTGTCAAGAGCTAGGAAATGGCAAACTAAAAATTAGTGCTAAATGCTTTAATGTGACCTGATAAGAAATGGCAAGATGTTTCATTTAGATTTAAAGCTTCTTTGTAATACATTACCAACCTCTATGGAGAAACTTTTTTTAAACTCTTAACATACTAATACATAATTTCAACATACACCTCTGTATCTTTAAAATGAACCCTAAAAAATCAGTTAAAGTGCAAAAAAAAATAAGGAAAAGTAGTTCTACGTGGTTATATTGAATTATGTTTTTTTTGTTCGTTTATTTTTGTTGAAAACCTGAACCAGTTAGTTATAACTTCTTGTACCATGTTCATCCTTTCTTTTTGGATGGTAACTGTACAATTTCCACTAAGAGTAGCCGAAAACAGAAAAGTCTTATGTTTGCTTGTCAGAAGACAGTTGTAAACTGAGAGTGATACTTTCAGAAAACAAGTACCATAAATGCTCCTCTTTAGTATCTCATTATTTCTATTATTTCCAGAGTTAATAATTTGGTGTGAGTAATTTATTTGACTAGTTTAACTGGTTTGATTACCTTCAATATGTTACCTTACCTTTTGTATTTTGTTTTAGTTCACCAACTGTGAACTGTTATATACAGTATGGCCAACAGGGTGCATCACTGGTCAAGAAAAAAAATGACATATCTTCCTTTAGAGTTCTCTGTCATACAGAGTATGAGAGAATATAGTCTTTCAGAGTTTTAAAGAAGCTCCATGACCTTGCCAAATAACTAAAAGCTTTGTTTTTTCTATTGATGGAGGATAAAAGTGTGACTTGGCGAGCTTTGAAATAAGTCTGATCCTGCCATAATAAGACAAAATAAGTGAGAACTTGCCTTTTTTTTCATCTCTGTATCTCATTTTCTTTCATTTCCTCAGCTGTATGTCTTTAGCCATGTCTACAGTATGTGTATAAGATAAGGAGATATAATAGAAAGTATGGAATTGTCACAATTTCTAATCCAAATTATTTTATCCAAACACCTTAATGATATGGCATGTTGTAGCCTTAACTCATTTGTACTGTAGGTTTCCTTTATCCCACTTCATTCTTTATCTAGTGCATTTTTATGCAGTCACTGTCCGATTATATAGTTGGTAATAGATTGTCTAGTTAGCAGCTCAAATGTATTTATACCCTGTCAATAAAGCAAAAGAAAAAAAAGTTGTGTGCCAGTGCAAGCCAGAAAAAGAGACAGTGAGAGATAGATACCTGAGCCAGTGTGGTCAGGAGTGTTTATTAGTTTTTTGAAATGCCAATAATATGAGTTCTGAATGTTTGTTTCAGTTCTCAACAGGGCTGTGAGTTGATTTCAGGCTCTGTGCTTGAATTACCCTCCACGAAGAACATTAGTCAAACTGCACAGGCAGTAATTGTGTTGTGACACTGGCATCAAGATTTATTTGGACAAAACTGTAATTTGAAACAAGGATCATATCAATTCTCATTACTTAGCCAACTTTAAGCTAGGTGTAATATCAGAAAGTGTTTGTGTGCTGTGTATTGTAGACCTGACACCAACCAAATGAGAGACACTGAACTTGGTTGTACCAGTACGTTCAGACTGATGCAGTTTCTTCAGAGTGGAGAATCAATCGTCTTGAAGCTACACAGGCTTGGTCAGTTTAAGGACTGCTCTGAGCAAATCCTGTCCCAGCTGAAGGGAGCAATTATTGCACCATGGGTGAGGGGAAGTAGACAGTAGGAGAGGTTACACTGGTTCCTTTTTTATATCCGTCACACTCACCAACATCACTTTAAGACTCTAGAAAATGGAAAAGACAGAATTCAAGATATTCTTCTTTACTCTCTCTTTCTTTTTGTTCTTTGTCCTTGCTCTGTTCCCTCATTTGTTTTTTGTATGTCTCAATGAATTACATAAATGCAGTTGTTATTAAGTAAAAGGATTAGCCAGTCATAAACTGTAATAAATCTCTAGTGTTTTTCCCTATTGAAGCTTCTGTGTTGATGACACAGAGAAACACCATGAGGAAATTTAATGGGAGGTTCAGTCCACCGTATCGTTCCTCAACATCAAAATACATGTGACCAGAAACAAAATGTAGAAATCAAAGGCTGATAGAAGACTCTAGAAGTCATTTAATCATCTCATTCAATGAGACTGCTCAGTTGCAGTGGTTTGTAGTAGGCTGTACACAGAGATTAATGGATGAAATAATTGTGCACTTGCTTTTCTACTCATCTTTAGACAATAATCTGTGCTGACATATCCTTCTCATACTGTATTCAGAAGGTCAGAGTTCATGTTTAAATTAAGTGGATCCAACAACTTCTGACTGTTCTTTCTAGATATTGAGAATGGTTTGATTTGGTCACAACCAGTAAGAAAGGAAAGAAAGGTTTACAATTTGCATAGAAGAGTATTGAGCCTGCAACCTCACTCTAATTTCTGTACTTAGTATTAGCTCATGAACAGTCAATCACAAATGCCCGTATAGAGCACATGTGTATTCTATAAGGCCATTATCATACATGCATGCAGGATAATGAGATGTGCCGCCTCGGGGACCACACATCTGTAACAGCGCGCCCCTGTTTTTCATAACATTCACACCCAATACAAAATATGTGTCTGCAGTTTGTTCATTTTTATATGATTGTCATCTCAGACTTTCAAAACAAATCTTTAGCCAGCTGCACACAGACAGAATATATTACATATAAGATATTGATTCTTACAGTGTTGTCATGTTGCAAACCAAATCCACCAGTTTAAATATTGCATGTGTCCGCTGTCTCCATTTCACAAAAGTAATTATACCAGCATAATTAGACCAGCATACCACAACAAAGAATTTAAATAAGTAAGTTTGGATAAGAAGACAATCAAAACCTCATCAAAATGTAAGAGAGTAAGAAGAAGAGGCCACCATGGCACACAGCTCAAAGTGTGAAATGATGCCGCCTCTATTACAGATATTATTTGCAGTGAATAGTTAATCACGTCATTGAAATGAGGTGACCTTGAACCTCTGCTCTCTCCATCTCATTTAGATTTCTTATGTATGTGCAAAAGAGCTTATCTATTTCACAGGCTTTGAAAAAGGCTGATAGCTGAAACATTCAGCATAATTCAATAAAGGCAGGCAATTAAATTCTGTAATGTATTTGTTTTACTCATAAGACACTGTTTTATTCATGCATTCTCCTTGTTTTCGTAGTCTACAATAGAAAGGATTAACAGACAGTTGCATTAACAGCGTGGGTTCAGTCTCCACATTAACAGCAGACACAGAAGACGCTGAGACACTGAGGCAGTAGCAGCACAGAAATATTTATTTTGTTTGCTATAAGAGCCTTGTGCCCTGGTGCAGCTTGCAGAGGAGCGTGGCATATACAATCGCTTGGATGAGAATCTATATGTCAAAGTCTTAGACCTTTGTTCTCACCTTAGGTAGATTTCTATATTCATGTGAGGGTGAAGAATCTGCTGCAATGGCAGGGGGGTCTTATTTACAAGTAAGGGTAGAAAGGAATTTAAGTATAAGTGGAGTCTCCTAGCTAGTTTGCTCAAGCTCCTGAACCCAGACCCGGAACAAAATATATTGATTACATCTCCAGATCTACACCCTTGTCTTGCAGTGATGCACTTACTATTGATTAGTGAGTCTTGTAGATTATGTTCTATGCATGTACACATCTCAACATACTTACGTTTAATTTCCAGTTGAAATGCATCTAATTACATGCACAAGGAAAGAAGAAACAGCTGTCTGCGAATAATAGTGCTGACTCATGAATAGCATCATTTATTCTGCTTGCTGTGAATTCTGTAATCCTCTAAAGATTTCACAAATTTCATCAACTGTGTATTTTAAGAAAAAGCTTTATTTGGCTCAAAAAAGAAAGGTGTTGGTGAGATTTATAAAAAAAAAAAAAAAAAAAAAAAGGTCACAATGAGTAGTAATCAAATCAATGTTCACAATAGGCCATGAATCCCAGATCAAAATCCCAAACCATGAAAAGCCTAATTAACACTGAATCGTCAGCTATGCATCTAATGTGACTACTGTAATGTCCCCTGTGAAAGTCATTGATCAAATTTAGAAGTGTACCCCTGTACATTAGATGTTGAGCAGCCATTGTTGTTTCCTTCTACCTTGTTTCCTGCCATCTCTGTCCCTCTCTCGCTCTCTCTCTCTCTCTCTCTCTCTCTCTCTCTCTCTCTCTCTCTCTCTCTCTCTCTCTCTCTCTCCTGTCAATAATAAATGCTATTATAAAATAATGACAGAATAAGTATTAAAATGAGTTCAATTTTCTGACCTTAGTATACCTCATAAACCCCTGTAAAACCACCAGCTATCAGTTATATTTTACAGAATGAAAAGGTTGACAGTGACACATCATGAAGAAAATATTATTGTGAAACATGTTTCTCCAGCCCACTGGTGTCATCTTTTGATGGATGGGAAGTGGCATTGTGGCTGCCCATAGGGGTGATTAGGCTCATCCTAATTTGCTGATCACATACTATTTAGTATACAAACATGCACAGATTAGCGGCTAAGCCTGTTAAGCCCCTTTTAGATGGCTTCACAGAAGTAGAGTTATGTGTCAGTATCATTCATGTGCAGCATGAGAGGCTCCTCTGTGAAAAAGGTAGGTTTTAAAAAGTGAGAATCAGCAGGGTTGACCACACAAATTTAATTCCGAATAGACAATTGCTAATAGTTGTTGCATGTAAGAAGCCACATTGACTTCTCAATTATCATGCACTTTGCCTATGTTGAGTAAAAGTCAGACATATAATTATATCACTAAGTAAGATGATTTGTGAAAAGTGTGCTCTCCCCTTTCTTTTTTACCATCCGTCTGGCAGGATCACAGTAGTACAGCCTACCAGAAATGTGTCATATACAGCACCCACTAACAAGACCTTAACAAGCTACCCACACACCTCTGTCTCTGCAATGACAACCCACACCCATCCTCTCTTTTTCTCTCTTTTAGATGATATTTAATCATGATCGACACACAGTGTGAGTTATAATCAGGGGCAGAGTAATGCCATGGTAAGGTCATGGTTATTAACGAGATGGCAGCAACTGAAGGCTTGCTGTTGAAGGCACTAGGACACCCCTGACACCTCCACTAAGGAGACCTGCATTATTCATTACTGGCCCCACACCATCAAACCGTCCATAAAAAGCAGCTCTAATGGAAACCTGGGTGAGATAACTCATCTATGAGGTTGTCAGGTGGAACAGCTCAGTGGTCAAACAAATATTTAAACTCACAATTCTGTAATATGACCTAGAGTACATTGTTTGTCAGACATCTTGAATACAGCCATAGTGTCTTAGGAAAGTGGAGAGTTTTTTGGCTTCACATTGCTGCCAGTTGTTGTGAAGTTGCAGATTTTATATGATGGGAGTGGTGGTTGGAGGTTAGGAATACTTGCTGCTTTTTTTTTTGCCCAACAAAGTTAAAGCCAGTAATTGGTAACATAAAAAAGTAAGGAAAAATACCAAATCTAATAAATATACACAGCAGGTACGGTGCACACGAACAATTAACTTCTCAGCTAAAGAAAAGAACAATGGACAGAAGTTACTTTTGTTTTCAATGTGTTTAATAATCTGAGTTAACTTTTCAAGATCCCCACAGGTTTGTCCTGTGCCCTCCAGATATGACTAATATCTACAGCAAATCTTCAAGTACTTCTTAGCTTGACAGGCAAACTGTAGCAAACCATTTAACCAATTACAGTTTCTGTCAAGTGACTCTGAGCATATCTTCACAAATGCCTTAACTATATGGAAGTAACGTCTTATGGCACATTCTGTTCATGCATAGATATAGTGGATTAAAGATGATAAAGCATATGATGAAATTGGCCTGCACATGAGATGAATATCAATTAAGTACAAGGCATTATCAGATTCAGCTGTTTATCAGTTTCCGCTCTTTTTATCCTGCCGAAGGATGTATTTTAAATGACATGAAGCGCTCAAAATTACACAACTCTCTGTAGTTAAAAGAAAGCCAGAAAGATTTTGTTCTTATCTTAACTTAGAAAAAATGTGTATATGTCCCCAAATATGAAATCATGTACTCAGATTAGCGTGAATATATCAAATAAATAGTTTTAATCTGCTCCAGATTTGGAAAAGGTCCATCCATGCCTTCCATTCTCAGTGCTTGGACTACAGTTAGTGTCTACTCTGACAAGACTGAGCAGGTCAGCTTTTGACATGTGAAGAGAACACAAACCCGAATTTTTGTCCTCCGGACTGGTTTCATATCTGACTTCCCTTGTTATGTACGTCTCAGTGTAGTCTGGCTCCATCATGAATTTCTAACCCCTTACAGGCCGGGATACACATGTAAGTCACTGCTTTAAATTCCTGTGACTTCTCTTACACATATTTCAAAGGATATTTGATGTCTTCAAGTGATGGTCTTCAAACTTTGGAAGAACCTACCTATACATCTCAGTGAGGGTTTTTAGTTTCCATTTAAATCTCTTTTGACATACCCATTCTTGGTCTTCCTCCATACAGCCTATAAGTATTCTACTGTTCTTTTATTTTACTGGTGCTCTTTTTGATGGGTCTTAAATTCTGTGGTAGTACAAAAGCGATAAGGGAAGGGGAAAGTTCTGACAAGAATTGGTTTTGACCTGCATTCACAATGTCTACCAAAAAATGAAAGCATAGAACATATTTATTTATATGGCTGTAATGTTCTGATGAAAGGCAATGTAAATGGCAAATGGCTTTCAGTATTTTTATGTCTTTTCCTACTGGCTGTTTTGAAAATACAACTGCTTTGAGGATTGTGCTTACTGTGGCTTTAAAAAACTGCATTCACTAAACTGTATGTAGCCTGAAGGATATAGTGTGTGCGTGTAATAATAAATGAAAGATATTTTATTGCAGTTAGAAAAATTTATTGTAACTTGTTGCCAGGGCTAGCCTCTCACCGACACACAAGGCAAAGAAAACAGCAGAAGCCTAAATGTAATAGCAGTAGAGACAAGTGCTGGCTGTAAGCCATTTAAGCAAATTAAATGAGAAAGGAGCATGGGGAGAAGTGAACTGTTCCAAGAAGAAAAAGAGAGAAAGTAATAAAACATGATAATGAAGTTTGTCACACAAACTGCTTGATGCAAAAAGATTGTATCAAACTTACAGTCACTTCCTGTTTCACGTGCAAATGAGAGCCATAGCACACGCTGTACTCATCCGTGGTTATCTGAAGGGTCATTCTCAATCCCACAGTTAACCGCTTACCAACAACTTGCCAAAATGTGAGCAACACATTGGGTTGCTTCCAACCCGGTGTATAGTCTAAAATTAAATCAAATGCTCACCACAAGGGGAACCTCTGCAAATGTGTGCTGTGATAATGTATTTCCATGTATTATGTATTTCAAGTCTTTCAAGTTAGTTTAGTTTTTTTTTTTCTCCCTAAACTGCTTTATTGTAGTTTCTAATTTGGCAAAGGTTTATTTCAGAGCTGTGCCCAAAGGCATTCATAACAAAAGCTTACACAAGCACCATTTCTTCAGATTCAGAAATCCACTTGGCTGCATTTTTATGGATTGAACTTCTGATACAGTAATCTTAAACAGTAATAGAATTGACATGCTACAAAATAAAGGATAACTTTCTTATAATATCATTGTTTTCTAATTTAATTTCCGTATTGTTTAACAGATGCTCTTCCAAAAGGGTTTTTCATATATTTCCTCAAATGAATTAAAACAAACAAACAAATAATTAACTACCAAAAAATGATTGCACAATGAAATCGTATTGCACACAAAAATGGAACAGCCAAAGATCAACAATGGTTGTTTTTTTTTTTCTTTTTTTTCTTTTTTACGGTATAATATTTATTGATAACATTTAACATCTTTTACTTACAGATACTTTGTCTAGAAATTAACCGTCACTGCACATCAACCGACAGAATAACACGCTGTTTTCCCAAAATAGAAACGGAAACAAACAAACGAGGAGAAGATATCCCATCAAACCATGGCCTCATGCACCAATTCACCACCAAATTAAAAAACAGTGTGGCAGTTCAACTGGTTGTAAGTACATTGTGCAAATACAGATTCACCTCATTAAAACAAAGTAACAGGACTATGTAAAAAACAGTAACTACTGTAGAAACCCAGGAATAGCACAGACTTAAAATGTCTGCATATACCTGTTGTTTTTCTTATGGGACATTATAGAAAAGAAAACATCCATCTTAGCGGTCATTCAACATGCAACTGATCCAACTCAACAGAGCTCAAGACAGTTTGTCTCTCTTTTCCATAGTAGTTTATGGATGTATGCGTTCTTCTTTTAGGACCATATGTGTGCAGCACTTAGCAGCACCACACTCCAAAGGTACAGCCAAGGCTTCAGGTTGATTGGTGCTCTTATGTGAATTGTTGCTCAAGGCTACGGAGAGGGAGGTGTCTTCAGAGAATTACAGGATCCTCCCTGGCTACTACCTGTGGTCCCCTGGTACTGCACAAAAAAATAAAGCAGAAGCAATATAATTAGAGTTTTACCATGCACAAAAAAATCTTCTCTCACACAGTCACATTAACAGATGTACAGTCATATCAAATAAAAACAGAGCCATTTTTTTAATCACAGCTTTTCATCTTGGAACCTCCAAACAAATGTACTGACCACCTACAGAGTTATGAATTGGGCAGTAAAACAAACAGTGAATGTTTTGTGAGGTCAGTTTATTTATATGTTCTCACAGTTTTATTGGAATAGACTGCAGTACCTTGACTGTTTTATTTGCCAACTGCAAGCAAAAGGATAAAAGCTTTTTACAGTTAAAGTGGCTTACTTGGCAAACAAGCATGTAAACAGCTCTGCATTTGAAACCTATCAGCATGATAGGACTATAGTGCTTTGCAGTTTGAGAAGTAGCTTGAGGACGACGGGCTTGTGAAGACAGAACATCTTTGACTAAAATTACTAAGGAGGAAATAAATAATAGAGGCAGTTTCTTGAGGCTCCAATGAAGATTTCAAAGTGCCACATACTCTAATAGCTCCAAAAGAAATATAACAAGCCCAGTTTCAAGTTTTCGCTGACTCCCACTGTCTCTTTGTATTTTGCAGGCACACGTCTTTGATGTGCGCAGAAATACACACAATAAAGCCATTTTTCCAGGCTGAGTGCACAGGTCAGAGATGCCATCCTTCAACTTCTCAGCATGACTTCCTCCTCTCTGCTGTCAAAATATCAGTTCTATAGTTTCTCTAGCTCTAGTGCCTCGTCTACTCTATGTTTTCTGCAATTCCTGACAATTCTAAAGTTTTTCCAAGGTCAGATATTTGGCTAATAGCTTTTTTTATTTATAATGTCAAAAACGCAAACTGCCCACAGAGAGCTGAGTTGGTTTTCATCTGGAACCACATGCACCCTAACATGCCTGAGGGTGAATCACATCAGAGCATTGTCTACTTTGTCTCCCTCGCTAGTTTGTCACTGCGCAATCTAAAAAAAGAAAGGAGATAAAGAATAAAAATGAGAGAACTGGCACACTCAAAGACAAGGGGCCTGTCCTGTATAGGAATCTGTCATGCCAATAAATTACAAAGATAACTACAGGTTAAAAACTGGCTTTTTAGTGTCAAAAAAATTTTTAATTACACGAGGTACTGTGCATCAAGACTGTCATGTGAAAAAGAAGTCCATAGTTCGTTTGTGCAAGCAGCATTTTACAACCCGTAGTTATGTTTTATTTTGGGTGACCTCTAGCAGCCGTAGTAATTATGAGGTGAGCAAAGGTGGACAGTAGTAGATGCAGTCTGAAGAGCAACGGGCTGGTCAACAAAATACAGAGCCCAAGAGACTACTGTTAGTTTCCTGTGTGAAACTGAAAATCTATGTTGTTTTTATTGTCCAAGACATTTCACAAACCTAACAGCGTCTTTATTGTTTTAACCATGACGACAATGGTCCTCTAACGTTAAGGAAGTATTCATTTTAACCCTAACCACAATATTCCCCTTAACGTAACTAAGCTGTTTTCGTGCCTAAACCTAACCTAACTGTGACCATTACATAAGCTTAAACACAAGTTGATTATTGTAACCATGGCAACGAAGGTCCAATACACTTGCCGCCATGGTAGCACTTTTTTCAGGATACGTTCCTATGGGTTGTATCAGAGGGTAGGGACAAATGACCTATATAGTCATTTAGGCTGGAGGTCTTGTGTGTGCATCGCCATAGTAACTTTGAGAGAAGAAATTTTTCCACAATGATGTGCACTTTCAGAGAAACAGCATCATCGTCTGTGGACTTTTTGGAGGAAACCACTTTCTTTTTACAGGAGATCATTGAACCAGCCTCAGCCAATATAATCTTTCTGGGTGTTCAAGGCTATTTGTCAACTCTGAACTCTGAAAACAGCTTCCATCAAATGGCATATATTGTTTTATTTTGTGTAGTTTTTTTCTTTTTACAGTAGCTTGCAACCATTGTCCCATCACTGCTGACCAAAATTCTTTTCACAGCCTCATTGTATCCGTGAAAACTAACAAAGCCAATGTGCCTTAATGACTGGGCAGTGATAAACTTTATCACTGCCCAGTCATTAAGGCATTTATCACTTATTTATTTATATATACATATACATATATATATATATATATATTTTTTTTTTTTTTTTTTTTTTTTTCCAGCAGTCCAGCAGTCAGCATTTTTGCAAATAATAATATGTTCATTTTCAAACTCATACATACATGGAAGTATGTCACACCCATCAGAGTTACGTCACCTCACCTCAACGAGAGGATGCCAGTGGGCGACAGGTTTTCGGGGATACGTGAGCATTTCGCTCCAGTGGTCTCGACCGAGGCTGTCTGCATCGTTGCCCACACGACACACACCAATGACTTCATTATGGCCTACACTGTAGGTGCAGGAGGGAGAGAGAGAAAAAAATCACCACCAACCCTGCGTTCCAAAAATAATGTGGCATTACATCTACAAAAGAAGTAACGAACTGAAGCTGTTAAATTATTTGTGTGAGAGAAAGAGTTTCAGTCACAGTTTACATTACAACACACTTTCAAAAATATTTCATCCTTTTTGTCCTGCTGCAAGTACAAACTAAAAGAATATTCTTGCAAGAGGCATAAAACACTGTAAGGTTAAAATGATTTAATACCGGTCATAGTCCATCACTGCAATCAAAAGGCTGATCTGCTCTATGTTTTCTGGAGGGACATCAAAGACAATGGCCTCATTGTAGACCGGATTCAAAGTGTTCCTCTTCGTCGATGTCTTCCTCTTCTTCAGTCTGCGACCATCACACATTAGTGAAACCTTCACATATGGATCTATAAAAGTGGGAGGAACAGAAAGGGAGGACATTCATTTTCATTCAGATTACCAGTGAGACCCTGTTGTAGACAGTATCACTTTTTAATTACCAGATGCACCAGTGATATCCATGGCCTTGAGATTGCGAGCCTTTATCATGGTAATAGTCAATCTGCCAGCAGTAGGCAAGTAACAGAGTGAAAACATCAGATCCCCGAGGTCCACGTTATCCTGAAAGACAACACAAAACACATTTACTCTTTCATAACCTTTATCTTTATGATATATTATAGTTTTTGTCATGCAAGTTTCTATTGCTTTTATATTGATAAAAGCAATAACAGTCCCATCATTTCTAATACTGGTGCTTTACATTACCGCACATCAGCCAGTGAAGGTGAAGAATAACGGCATGGCCATCAGACATTTGGTTACAGAGTTGAAACATGTTTCTGTTCAGGAATATTGTCCTCTTTCACATGGCTCTAATAAAAGCCTTTCACATTTCAGCCAACATGGAGACTTCTGTTCAGCTGCAGAGAGGCAGAAGCTCACTTATCACTTGCTCTTAAAATAACTCCACGAAAGAAGTGAGAATCAGGAAAGCACACAGACGTGTCTGGTGAAGACAACAGCTCCTACAGTTGAATCTCTTGCTTGTGTTGGAATTTTTTGAACCAGGTGTCATCTGCCGTTAACTTTCACTGTAATAATTTGTAAATAGAAAGAAAGAACTAATAATCTGCTGTATCGCATTGATTTCACAAGCTGCTCCATTAACTGTGGTTGAGATGATAGAATCTATTTTCTCCAATATATTGGTAGATTCAATTAGATTGAAATGAGCTTCATATTGTTATAAAAAAAAAAACCTAACGTATAAAGTGGGGTCCAAAAGTCTGAAGGCATTGAATTATAATTTAATTCTGGAAATGAATCAGGAAAAAAAGGAAAGGGATGTGTCCTCTCACCTACACATAGTTTTTTCTTTCTTACTTTTAAAAGCAAATCAGTCTTTTCTACCATGTGTCAGCATTATTAAGCCTGAATGTCCTTGTCTGTGATATGGCACTTGTTTTTTATCCGTGATCTCTATCTGTAAATGTGTGTGTGAGCGTGGGAGAAAGCCAAGGAGAGAGAGAGAGAGAGATTGGGAGATACTGAGAGAGAGAAGAAAAGAATAAAAGAGTTCAAGAATTCCCTTCCTGAGACCTAAATTGCTTTGTATTTTGACGTGTGGTTTTTGTTACAATCAGAGTCAAGTTTTCAACAAGGCTAAGGTATAAAGCATTTTAATTTGCATGATGGATTAACTGACATCTGGTCCTGAAAATGCATTTCACATCCCAGAGGGAACCTGAGGGCTTTACATGGTTTATAGTCCGTGGTCGATGTGCACACTAAAGATACAGGTAGGAAGAGAGAGATTAGTGCTGTGTTTCATGTGCTCCAGAATCCTTCTTAGGCAACAAGTGACATTTATTACCTGCAGGTTGAACATTACACTGCCCTGCAAGTCTCAGATAATTGGCTGTATCTTATATGTCACATGTGACACATACTATACTCGTGTTTGTCACAGCACATTAAAAGCCAAAAAATAAATCAAAATGATAATCAAAACAAACCAGATTCAATAGTAATACATTATATTTCTTTTCTTTGAACTGCCATTCTCATAATCATAAAAATAACATACTCTCTTCCATCAATTTACAATCTGCTTCTACTGCCGAGAAAAACAAGCAAAATCTGGCAGTGAAACGACCCATATGGTCAATCCCACTGGCAATCATGTCTTAATGATAATCCTGTCATTTCTATCAATTAAGTAAATGAATCTGTACAGCGATTGTGACAAATGGGCTCCACTGCACTGGATACAAAATGCCATACGTCTATGCTGGTGCCCAAAGATGATTGGCCTGTTTATGAGGGTACGCATATGTGTGAGGCATGTGTGCAAATGTATGAGAACAAGCATTTGTGCAAGTGTAATAATCTGTGTGTGTGTGTGTGTGTGTGTGTGTGTGTGTGTGTGTGTGTGTCAGCATGAGCTGAGTAGTGTGAAACTGAAAAAATACTGAACAGAATGGTAATAGAGCACTCTTGATACTTGGATTTCTGTTTCCCATCACCACCTGTCATATAATATTATTCGGACATAACTGGGTAACATTGACTAGTAATCAGTGATTAAGGGCACAAGTGTCAGTCCTGCCTCACAAAACAACCAGAAGTTGAACATTTACATAAAAATATCAATACAATATCATTATTTCCCTCAATTCTCTCTATTTGGCACACTGCACACAGAACTATTATCTTACTGTCATTTTATTAGCCTCCTCACTCACTAGCTGTCCATTTCTCTTATTTTCCACAAATGTAGACCCATAATCAGCCACAGACCTAAGAACTGGTAAGGTAAACGTACACAAGCACCGCATTGATGTATTTGACAGCATTTTAGTTAAAGTCTTTGCCATTGTGAGCATGAAATATATTGTGTTGCTTTTCTTGAATATTTGCATTACAAAGCTATGGCCTGAAGCTTTCAAGATAACTGCAAATGCCAGTGGACATCCCTGTGATAAGCTTCACACAGGTTTTGCCCTCTAACCACCTCGGTTGGCATGGGCATTTAACTGCAGAGTAGCACACTGAAATATGCATGTACCTGCTCAGCCAATCTACTGGTCACAGCACTGACTTCACAATGTGTAGGTCAGCATCATGCATTACTTACAGTCAGACATGAACAATATGAGAAGGCATCACCCTCCTTGTGTGTGTGTGTGTGTGTGTGTGTGTGTGTGTGTGTGTGTGTGTGTGTGTGTGTGTGTGTGTGTGTGTGTGTGTGTGTGTGTGTGTGGTGTTGGGGGGGGTGTTATTGCTGAATTTCAGTGTATGAAAGGACAATTAAACTGTATATGAGCAATCACTCGAGAGCATTTATGTGTCTCTTTATCTGTCAAGTTGGTGTTAAGTTGGTGAACTTCACCCCTGAGCTCTTGTATATATCTTTTTAATTAAATTTTTCTTGTCCTTTACAACTGTGTTGCACTCAAAGACCCATATAGATAAAGATGAGCTGAACTTAGTTCAGTTGAGTTGAGTTTGGAAATGATGCATGACCATCAGTTTTCTCCAATACTCATTATCTTATCCAAAGATTTAACTCTAAAAGATTTATAATTATATATTTGTTTCCTCGGAACTTCATGGAGCTATCTCTTCCATTTCCGTTGTGTGTTTTATTGTAAGGCAACAGAGTCCATCAACACGACAGTCATAATTCAAGTTACTATACTTCACAGATAAACATTTTTGAACATGCTACTTATTTTTGTCACTTTTTCGTTCTCAAAACCCAGTTAGAATTTGTATTTATCATGAAAGTGGGGCACAGCTGCTGACTTTGTGGATGCCAAGTGGGGTTATGATGGCCATATATATGACTTGTACTGTGTAAAGGGACGAGCTTGGCCTAGTTGACCAAGAAACTACATGTACATTTCAGTGCAGTAAGTGTGGTCTCACTGTTGAAATGATCCATGAAACTTTGCTTTCACCATTCACAGGTTGTACAAATATAGCAGCTGGAAACAGCAGGTACATGCAGTGTGTTTTTATGATAGAGAGAGAGAGAGAAAGCCAGAGACAGACAGGCAGAGAGAAGCAGAAAGCTTCTGGCCACTTGTATTTTTAGAGACCATGAGTAGGAAGCTGTTAATGGTCTCCAGCATACTGTAAGACTTTGTGCATTAATCCATTGGCTTGAAAGTTGATATCTGCTGCAATCAGTATCCTACAGACTAGACAGACATGGACCATGTCAATAATTTGAGCTCAACACTGAAGTCACAGAAATTTGTGATCAGGAAGGGAGAAAAAAAACACTTAATATTCCTTTCCCGTGGACAAATACAGCAGCCTTAATCAGGCAAAATAAAGACAAATACAACTGCATGATGACACACGGCACAGTGGTTCAGTGGTTTGCACCATTGCCTTGCAAGAAGACTCGGGGTTTGCACCTGCCGGCCGACTGGGCCCTTTCTCTGTGGAGTTTGTGTGTTCTCCTCATGTCTGTGTGGGTTAGGTTAATTGGCAACTCTAAACTGCCTGTAGGTGTGAACGTGAGAGTGACTGTGTCTATGTGTCAGCCCTGTGATAGACTGGGGACCTGTCCAATGTGTACCCCACCTCTCGCCCAATGTCAGATGGGATTGGCAATAACCCCACCCGCCACCCTCAAAGGATAGGGATGGACTTCTGCATACCAGCCTTACAGTACACTGAACATTATTCAACATCAGTGATCACTTTGTAGAAATGAGTATGACCAAAATGGCATTTAACAAACTAATGTATCCTGCCGTGTCTAAGCTTTCACACCATAAGAGTAATATTGGCAACGACTGTGACCTTTCACTCTGCATACATTTGCAACCACAAGAAAACTGCAATCGTGACAATAAACTTCTATGATTATGCAACTAATAAATGAAATTTATGCTCTTCAAAACCAAAAGTAGCAACACTGACATATACTGTCTTTCCTAATAGCTTTCTGGCATTGCCAAGCATCCCTAAAGGTAGAGAGTTTCTACTTAGCTTCCTGGTTCTTCATAATTATCTGCTTTTTTTCCTTCTTTCTTTCTTTTGTTTATTCTACATGATCATATGGCTTTTACACAAATTTACCATTATCAAAATATGTTCAGCAGATGCCTTTCACATGTATTTCTGACAAAACAAGACTACCATCTGTCAGGTATGACAAGATTCATGCACAAAAATGATACACAATGGAGCAGTTCCTCTGAATGAAAGCATGAATGACCATGAAAATGAATATGACAATTAAATGCTGCAGCTCTCCTCTATGAGAAAGCAAAGCAGAAAACCACGTTATCAAGTTTCAAGGTTTTAACAGCTTTTTTTTTTTTTTTTGTCTCCCAGTTAAATTACACACATCACATTACTACGGTGGTTATATTTAGCCTGGATTGACAGGTGGATCAGTGAGGCACATACAGTAAATTCAGGTTACTAAGGTGCAAAGCTCATTAAACTGAAATGGCTGCAGTGCAGAAAAAATCATTTGCATATGCTGCACAGAACAGAGCTGCAGGAGACGAGCCTGGACACTATCAGAGGCAGAGGATGCTTTGCTTATTAGATACACAACAGACAGTCACAGAGACATAACACACATACAATTGCTCAGCTCCCATGCTGCTCTCTATACTGTAGAACTGACTTGATGTTTTACCAAAGGGTCCCAGGTAATTGCCATTACATTTCAGCAATTGTCAAAGATTTGTCGAAGGGTTGTCAACTTGGGTTCTATTTTCATGGCTCCCGGCATCAGTTCTATTGGTCATGATAACACTGTACTTACAAAAGGTACATGCTAATATTTCTGGACATTGCAACATTGCTAACATTAGGTTCAACTGGGCAGAAAACTCAAGCAGTCAGACAAGTTATAAACTAACCTCACATGTTAGTCAAACTTATTTTGAAGGAAAATAGTGAATTATGATCCAGGCTGTCCAAGTGTGAACATCCATCACAGTTTACGGACCATCTGACCATGGCTGTTGCCCCCGCCAGACCTATTTTTAGCTGTGTTGCCATGTTTCCACTGAGATCTAAGTTATTACTTTGGTGAGTAAAATGTTATCATGTTACCAGAGCCATGAAAATTTAACCCATGGTGAAATTAACAAAAAACATAGTTTTCCTTTAAACCGCTCTACCTCATTGATCTGGCTTCACTGACCATTGCAATGAAATGAATTGTAGGTAGAAATCAATAGTGTGGAGTCTTATTAATGCCACTTAAGCATACCACGAAGAATGGGATCAATTGTACATTACAGCTCGTTACACTGACACTGAGATGCATGTAAATAAAACAGTCATTGGAAGCGTAAACCCATAAATATTCGCATACATTTTCCTTGACACAATAGATTTGTCAGATATCTTTCAGCTGTTATTAGTAATATTATGTATTACTATTATGTATCACTAAAGGGAACAGTCAAAAAAAAACATTCAAAGGAGTTCAGACTTGTGTGGACATTGACAGAAAGCAACAGGAATTGGTAGTAGTAATGGTGGTAGTGATGAACTCATACTAAATACAACCCTCATTCTCAAATCAGACACCCACACAAACACACACACATTGTCAATAAGGTAACCAGCCAAAGGGCTTTAAATCCTGTTGACCTTCTCACTCCGGATTTCATTTACATATATTTAAAAAAAATGGGTGGCCCCAGCAGGAGACACTAAATTCAAATAAGTAGTGATAGATACAGTAAATGTGTTTGCTAATGAAAATGTCTCTTTCTATCATGTATATAGTAATAATGTTTGTCACAAAGGGAAGCGATTTTGTTAAACAGCCATCTCAAATAAGGGGCATATGTAGATATATGATATTTATTTTAATTACTGCTACTCCTACAATGTTTCTTGGCTACAGAGTACATTTCAAAAAATGTCACCAATGGCTCTACAAAGATTCAGGAAAAAAGAAACAATAAAGAGCATGTATAAAAATATTATATATCAGTAGAGATGCCTGAGGAGTATCGTCTGTAGCAGCTAAAATACTAGCAGAGGGTAGTTATCCCAGTATTTATCAGATACTTCACTCGATGCTACAAGACTCTCCATCTCTCAGCAGAGAGAGACAGAGCATCAAGTCATCAAGAGAAATCTTATTTTTCAAAGTGAGGCCTATTCACCTTATCTTCCAACTAATTTTTCTCGTTCTTTCAGAGTTGACAGCTCAGTGTATGTAAAAGGCAGGCATTTTTATTCCATACTTTACACTGTCAATGTGAAACAAAGGAATCAAACAAGGATGAGATATGTAGCTCTCAGTAAAGTTGCAGCAAATCTGTCAGACTTAATAAAACATCACTTGCCTTTTGTGGTAAAAATTCAAAATTAAATATAACATAGCACCTCTACCATTTTTAGCTAAAGAGCTGACTTACCGAGGAGACATACTGGATGTCCCGGCAGAGTTTTGTCTCCCTGGGGAAATCTGCCAGATCCAGGAAGTTGTCCACAACCACTTGGCCAATAATGTCATGGCGTGAAAAGCGATCGAAGTCATAGACACTGAAGTGCAGCTTACGTGTGGGAAGTTCAGAGTACGCAACAGGAAACAGGAAGACCTCATCAAACACAGGGTTCAGCGTCTTGCGATGCACCTTGGTCTGGTGCTTGGTCATACGATCAGGCAGCAGATAGATCTTAACATAAGGGTCAGAGGTACCGGAGAAGTCCTTTGCTGGGAGGTCCTCTGCTTTGTGGATCTTAACTATTAGCTGTTCCAGGTCGCAGTCAAATTTGAGGATGAAGTGGAGGCGTCCACAGCCTCCTCCTCTGCGATTGCCTTCGTCTCCCTCAAGGGAGCGCTGCTTGTAGAGCTCAGGTTTCAGACGGCCGAGGCCCAGCCCCATTCCAGTGAGGGAGTCCTGCCTTTGGAACTGGGCCACGTTGAAGTCTGGGTTAGACAGGTTCATATGTCTGCGAATGGACCCTTGTCTGTGGGCAGAGGAAACCAACAAATAACATCATCGTACAACATCAAGAGATTGAATCAGAAAAGACAGGTTGGCATTTATGTTCACATCAGATGATTCTTCACAAAATCTCACAACAAACCGAGCACCGACACTGTGTGCCAGTGCAGGAACTAGTGTGCCCTGTATGCAGCCAGGCAGAAAGGAAAAGGGTGTGGGGGTTGGGTGGTGAATTGGTGAGTTGTGTGACTTGTTCGAATGCAGGAGACCACAGTTCATGTTCTGTCACAGACCTGTAACTGAAGTTTTTTGGTTGCTTCACTCTAAACATACTATAACCATAATTTCATTGCCATAAACCACGACCTTTCCCGAACCACAAACATGCCATAGCTGCCATGCAGAGATATTGTAGAAAACAACAGTTTGAAAAATGTTGGCATTAAACAAGGTTTAGCAGAATCACCTAACAGTGATGTTTTGGTCTGACAGTAGTGTTGAGAACGATGCACAAGAGTACTGATCATTTCAAAGAAATCTAAAATCTTTTACTGACCCAATTTCAGACATTGAGCGACCAGATGGCGGAGGTTCAGTGGTCTGTCTCTGCATACGAGGGTTAGTGTGAACCCCATTTTCCTGACTTTTACTCTGGGCGTCAAGTGGGATGTCTGGAGATGTGTGACTGATCTTCATAGCTGCCTCAGGTGTGGCAATGACCACAGGTGGCGGTGACACAGGAGTCACAGGAGCCTCCACCGATACAACAGACGCCACAGGAGTGGGCTCTCTGGCGATGGAACAGTGTGAGGATTCACGGCGGTTGTGCATCGGGGGGTCCACGGCTGTGTAAACAGGCTGTCTGGGTACGGGCTGCGAGGGCAGAGGGCTCATGGTGGGGTTGAGGTGCCCATGGGCCTCCTTGGTGGTGGGGGAGAGCCCGCGCTCCCTCCATGGTATCCAGCAGAGCTTCCAGGAGACAAAAAGGGAGACCCCAAATAGAGCCAGGCCACAGGCAGTCACGACTAGTGACAGCAGACTCACTGATATATCTGAGAAGATGACAAGAGACACAGGAAATAAGGATCTGATAGTGTATCCAGTTAGCTTTCTGATTTATTGCAAAGCTATACCTTTACTCCATTTACCATCACCATCATTAGCAACTTTTATTAAGTAGTTTGAAAACCCTATTAAAACAATTAACAACTGTTTTATTACGATAACATTTGTGGCTATGTGATATCTTAGAATGGTTTTTCATTCAGTTATAGTGTCACATTAGAAGAATGTGTGAGGACATATCATGCCCCTTTGCACCACCTATCAAAAAACTTGATTTATTATAACTGTGGAGTGAGCTTTTCTCCTTTTCTTTATTGAAAATCCCCGACAAGATTAATTAGGATTAACTACATATATTTAATTATCCTCTGGAGCTTCATATCTGTCCCCCAAGTGGAGTGTGCCCCATGCTGTAATTTTCAGTCCTTTGCAGATAACAGCAGAGTAATAATGTGTTAAAACAAAAGCGGCATTAATTTCCTGTTCATATGCACAACATTGTAGTCCTGTCGAGAGGTTGAGCTGTTATTTTATTCACAAGAATTTCAAATGTTTACAACAGTTTTGGAATATATGATATATAAGTCTATGGTTGCAACTGTATTATTGTGTAAATAAATGGACAGAGTGGATAATGGCCAGCTAATCAGCTAGTTTTAGTTAGCTAGCTAATTCATTTTGAAGTTACACTAAAAGCTGTTAGACTTAGAAGAGAAACTGTCTCAAAAGCAAACTTTAACAGAAAACATCCTTCTTTCCAAACTGGTAAATTGACTTTAGCTCTACAGGTTTATCTAAAGCTGTCATTATACAAAGCACAGAGTAGCAAACTGAAAGTGTCAATGTAAAGGTAGCAGGTTGGTAACATTATGGCTGTTATTATTTAACCATGCTATAAAACCCAACCACAAAGTCTTCTGTAATAGTAGTTCAACCAGACATTTTCCAGGAAAAATGCTGCGGTAACTTTCATACACAACATAAATTTATGTTAATGCCCTTGTGGGCAAGAGCAGCAGCAGTGGCTGTGGGAGTATAAAAATTTTACAGGAGTATCACACAACAGGCCTTAGACTGTCAGGTAAGAGTTCATGTTTTCAAAGCACAACCCTGAATATTCCTGCAGTGTTTGTTTACACCAGCTCAGGGTGTACTAGTCAAATGATTTTGACTAGTAAAAAGATTTTATTCTTTTTGCCTGATTTTTTTCTTATTTTTCTCCTGTCTTTGCAACAGTGTCAACACACAATGCTCCATGAAGGAAAGTATTGAGGAGATAACCTTCACCTTCATGACAAACTTGCTTGCATATTTGACAAAGGTGATGTTAGTTGTGGTGATGTTATGTGAGGTCAGTTAGACCCCAGAGAGCTGCAGCTCACTATTATACCTCCTGTGAATGAAGAGCCATGCTGCGAAAAACTGTCACCACCATCACAGGCATATGAATGTGTCATTTTCTGTAGTGGACTTGTTGAACATGTCACCACTTTAAAATCGTGTTTATGAGTATTGGCCATAAAGTTGATTCAAGTCATCAAACTGATGAAATAATGCAAAGTATATTTTGTCCATTTTGTATAAAAAACAGTATATTAACCTACTAATAATAAATTAAAAGCTCTCTGTGTCAGTGTTAGACCATGAACCGACTCTGATTTATACATTTAAAGCCACAAACCTTCTTTATGCACACTCATCTGGCATTGGTGCACAGCTAGAACATAACCTGGACAGGATTTATGGTGTGAAATCAAAGAAATGGCTTTCTGATTAATGCAATAAAATTATGATAGGTGAAAAATTAAGATATTGTTTAATGTTTCATGTACTGGTCAGAAGCAGTCCTTAACAGTCCTCTAATGAACTACTCACATCAGTTAATAGACCTCATCAGTAGAGGTTAGGTTAGCATATAGGTCACATTATAATTAGGATGGAGTACATATGAGAGATTACTTTTTAGGACTATCGCTCTTATTAATTATGTCATTATCAAAGGCATACACCTGTTATATCCTGTGCCCCCTCACTCTCTGTGCTCTTATGTATGCATGTTTTTATGAGGCTAAAAATTATTAATTATTAAATGATGATGAATCACTCAAACAATGAGATAATGGGCAAAATGAATTCAGTTCACAACATGACTAACTGTTATCTTTGCCATAACAAAGTGGGCACATGAGCGATATGGTGTCTTACCACTACATCTTAATTAAATCTAATCTTAAGCTGTACCGTTCACTTATATCCACTGGAAGGAAACCTGCAACAAACTGTTGCTTTGCAATTAGCAAATAATGATAACGTGGTAGAATAATAACTAGCATTATAAATATTGTTATGAACTTTAAAGAGCCAGACCAGCTCATTTGGTGACCATCTGGAGCGAAAGCTGCATATATTGCCGTGCACTCTTAATTTCATTGGACATGATATTAAAGAGAGCAGTTGATCATCTTGGGAATCATGGCTTTATTAAGGGCATATTATGTTTTTTTCACCTAGTTTTGCCCTGGTCAGCGATTACAGTACAGGTCAAGTGTATCTTCATATAATAATCACATGCCTAAGAGTCACTGGTCCCCTCTGGACTGGTTGTGAAGTTATCCCTTTCCTTTAACTAGGCTACATTGGAAAAGATGGGAGAGCCACAGTCCTCATTCTGTGCAATAATGCATTCTAAAATTCAGCTCTGCCTAATATGAATCATCTACATCAGTTTGCATTAATAACATCTAATGAGTATCTTCCAAAATTACAGTATTTTTAGTATAAAATTTAATTTTGGGGTTTCTTTGCTGAACTGTGGCGTAGGGATAGCAACACAGAGAGGGAATTTTGTTCTACAAAGGTTCTAACTTTGGAAAGCAGCCACGTGATTTGGCTAACTCAGATCATTGGACCATCACATGAACTTTGTCTGAAGTATGCAATGCAGTTTTAATGGAGCAGGAAAGCAGAGTTGCAGTCACATCACAATTGGTATGGGCAGGAGGAATGATCATAATGGCCAATAATTCTTTCCATGTTCAGGGTGCAAATGGGCATGTGAGTACTAGATGAAGATAGACATTATGATGAAATTATGATCAATCCCCTCACTAACTTTTACTAAATAATGTCACATTTGAACTACTGTTTTGTGATTTTTTTTTTAATGTTCTGTAATCCCATTATTTACCTTTCATGACAATTTTATTACTTGCGTTAGTTTTTATATATATATTTTCTCATGATGCAAAATAATGCTTATAAATCAAAATGAAAATTTTATTCCGGGGCAACTGAAAATTGTTTTAATATAATGTTAATATGCATTATAGTAAAACAATAGTCAGAGTGCACTGTTGCCCAGCAACAACTGTTTGTTGGAGAAGATGGTTTGAAGATGGGAGGACAGACATTTTAGGGGGAGATTATCCTATTTATTTGTAGGAAAACTGTCCAGTGATGGTTTATTCATTGTTGAGCTACTGAACCACCTCTTTTATCATGGTATATGTTGATTCCATATATTTTGAGACATTTTTGTTTTGTGCACTATAACCCTCTGTTTATCCTTCTGCGTCAGTGTGTGTTTAATAGCATCAGTCTGCTGTATCCTCTCAACCATGTCAATTTTTGTCTGTGCAAGGAGAGTGACACTGACTTTAACAGTTTATGTGCTGTCAATGCAACAGGCTGTTAGTTGCCAAAGTAATAAAGCAAAGGGGTTTTGTGGCCGCCATCATTGTGCCGTCTGAGTTGAAGATTTATATGGATTTTTAAAAAGTACCAAAGAAAAATAATTAGTGTATAATCATTGTAATTGCTTTAATCACAGTAATGAGTAAAACTATGCCATTTCAGTTATTAGAGACAGTCAGAATTAGTTTTACTGAGTAACTAACCTATTATTGCTTAGCACAGTGTGTTGCTTTATTTGCCAAAAAACTCTAGGATTTCAAAAGAAATGCATTCTGATATGGTTCAAAAGACATAATTATCATAATCATGATACCATCATAAAAGGTAGATACCCCCCTCATGATTACCAGAATAGAGAATGTGTATAAATAATAACAATAATGTTTTTTTTTCTTGTTTTTTTTCATGAGCTGAATAGCTTGTAATGTATGATTTTAATGACTAGTTGACTTTATAAAGAGCAAAATTACTGTAAGTGAAACAACTAGTGGCTTGAAAAGATACAGTAGCAGCAGCCAATATTTTGTATTTGGATAGTAATTATTACTGGACTAATGACATGTGTACATTAATTTGTAACACAGTAATATGGTGTATATAATAACAGGGTAGTACGTGAAAACAGTTTGATGTGATAAACTCACTGTTGTATGATTTTACCTGGAAGTGCCCAGAGTAGCTTTTTTTTAGAATTTGAAAGCTGCCTACTATTCTCCTCCTGAGACCTGATGCTTCATCTACTTGATATGACAGACACAGGATCTCTCGCCAGGAGAAAAACACATGTTTTTAAAAGAGTAACTAAAATTACAGAATATCTTATGCAACCAGGAACCATCTTGAACTGAATCATGCCTGGCAAGCTCTACTACACATCTGATACGAAGTTAATATTTAAAACTGAAATACTGTAAAACTTTTTTTAAAATTAGTTCGGCCCTTCACATGCATATAAGTTCAAAGTAAGTGAGACAGTATGTCACACCACATTTAAAGATTCAGTGACAGCAAATCTGAAAAAATAACTCAGCATTTTTTCATCATATGTTATAGGTAAGGCAACCCATCCTCCAAATCCAACAGTATTGCCTAATACTGGACTGGCTCTGTGTGTGGGCGCTGTCATAAGACCAAGCACAGTTACTCAGACAAACTGTCCTTTCTGCACTCTGAGATTCTGTGAATACCAGAGTATGTGTGATTTGGGGAGAATAATGTGGAGAAATTGAGGGAACTTGCCATCTGAGGACACTGAGCCCACAGTCAACTTGGCAGGCTGCCAAAGTGCTGCCTGGCAGAGAGGAATCTATAGACATCTGGAAGGATTCGGAGACTGCATCACAACAGATAGGCTAGACCAAATTTAGAGCACAGGACCTCCAAAGGTGCAATAGTGTAGGAGGCAAGCAAGTGCTGAAAAAGCAATATATGGAACTTCTACCTACTGAGATGTTGTTCACCTTAAACATACCTTCGCAAGTGTAAACTGTATTTATACAACTATTAGAAATTGCTTAATTTAGTACAGTTAATATCAACACAGAGTACACAACATTGTGTATTACACATATCACAGTTTTGGTTTCTATCTTAGGATAGGATAGCATAGGATGCTAGTAGCATTGACCCGGTTTGTGATGTTTTTTATACAATACAAGACATATCATGAGCGAAATAAGCAGTCAATGCCATGACTGTGTATTTCTACCTCAGAGCTGCAGTGAACCAATGACAGTCTCATAAAAACAGATTCAGACAGCCAAGGATTCATATGTCATAAAACCACTGCAAGTTGTAAGCTAACAAACTTATAAACAAATAAAAACAAATAAAAGATGCTAACTATGCTAACCATTCTTGTACATATGCTAGTTGCTGATTTGATGCACAATTAACTCCTCAAAAACTCCGGAATCTGGCTCTAACTGAGGCTTTCACTGAGGCTCAAACATGATGTTTCCTACTAACCATGTCTGTTGTTCCACCTGACAACCCAGCGCAAGTAGTGGTAGTGAGCAGGGCGCAAGGCCTTATCCAGATTTATCAATGAGGAAGCAAGTGTAGATGTGTTTACAGCCCCAGTTTTTGATTTTTGTTTTCACTTTTTATGTGGGAAAAACATGTTAAACAAAATAAAATATTTTTTTTTTAAAAATCACACGCTGAACCTTAAAAGTACACTGCCACATTTTGGGAAATACTCTTATTCACTTTTTTGTGTTGACAAGACGATAGATACCACCCTCATGTCTGTACAAAAGTATAAAGCTACAGCCAGTACTCAGTTAGCCTCGCTTAGCCTAGTGACTGGAAATTGGTGGATACAGCTAGCTTGCCTTTGTCAAGAAAAATACCAAAATCCACCTACCATCACTTAAAACGCTCATTCAGCGGATAACTCAAGATGCCATTGACAACTCAGAAGTTAGTAATTATGGTGGCTCCAATATGACATGAATGCAGTATAAATCTAGACAGGCAGCAGTGTTCCAGGCAAAATGCAGAAATGCCAAGAAATATTCCAGCACATAACCCCCAATAAAACCACAGCTTGTTGTTTTTACACTAGTTGTTTCCCCCTGCTAAGCTAAGCTAACTAGCTGGTGTCATATGTAACGGACAAATATGACAGTGGTGTTGATCTTCCTATCTAACTCACATTAAGAGAGCTAATAAACATATTTCCCAAAATATCTAAATATTTAAAGGTTATACAGTTACATTCATTTTGACCACCACATGAAAAGGGAGGAACATAATGATTTTGTTTACACTGCGCATTACTTGACTTAACTGATAATCTTTCCTTTGACAGGCATATATGACAAATACATCTCCATCATAAATAACTTTGATCAGTTGGGGCTAAGTTGCCAAATGAATATTATGTTTTATGTCCAGCATGTCTGTGAAAAACACATAAATGATCATGAGCTGTACCCTTAAGAAAGACACTGAATCCCACCCTTAACTCTCGGTCACATGGTGTTGGACCTGCTCTCTCTTGGTTTTATGTTCTTCCTTTGTCAATCTATCATGGGTGTAGCAATCATACTGCTTGATAGCCAACATGCCAGCTAGAACTGAAATTAAACTCTATAGGCAGGCCATCCTGATAGCTAACCTCACTGCTATACTGTAGCAATTCCACTTTTGAAACTGACATGAAAAAGACAAGACAGGATCGGCCTGTATGATGAATGAGGGCGAGAGCAGAGAGCTGTGAGATTAGGGAATAGGAGGAAATGACGAGGAAATAAGAAGGGGAAGGTTGGAGAGGAGAGGAGTGGGAATTAACGAATGGCTTTCATGTGGTGGATAGTGATTATTAATAGTAATGGAAGCAGGGTGAATTGAATAGGTGTGTGGGGGATCGCAGTTACTGTGCTTTCTCGCTCCTTCAGATGATCTCCCTCGCTTTTTCTCTGTTCTCTGCGCACAAACTCTCACATATGCCTACACACTCATGTAGGCATGCCATTCAGATGAAGATGGTTAGGCTAGGTGGTGGTGTTGATGAAAAGTGACTGTGGTCACATTAATTCCTCACATGTTAAACATCTTAAAAGAGAGCCTGTGTCCTGTTCTGCAATACAGTTATGTTCAGAAAGTTCAGTGGCCTACATGCATTTTAGTAAATGCTTCATCTACCCTGCACAGGCTTTAGGTAAGACGAAGAATTAATAAGGTAAACTTTCAAAGAAGTGGGGTACTATAGGTGTGCCACCGTATTCACTCCCGGTGAGCGCAGGTACAGGCGCACTTCATCCATGCAAGAGTGCATCCAATTTTATGATGTGTCATTTCGTGACAACACGATATCACTGCCAGCATCTGTGCACGGGTGTAGAGAATGGATTAGATTTATACCATACATTTTGAATCTTGCACAACGTGGATATACAATTTAGAATGATACTCACTAGATTTCGCTCTCAGTAAAAAGAAGAGGCTGCCGGTCTAGCTAAAAATGCATTTCCGTTGGAACAAAACTGTCAAAGCCTAATTAAACTGGATAATTAGTGAGCAAATTAATGTGAGGGACAGTGGTGCAGAATGAATATTGGTTGTGAAAGCGCTCAAAACAACATCTTAGACCACCCATTAAGTTCTAGGTGTAGAATGTTCAATGAAAAAAGTCACACGCGCGTTCACTTCAGTTCAATCCAATGCAATCTTTGAATCAAGCGTGTGATGGCTCACCTGAATCCGTGTAGCGTGGCCTGGCAAGGTCTCGGAAATAGTAGATAAAATCCAGGCAGTTTTCGTTCTGCACTTCCCCCCTCGAACAAAGATCTGACAGGAGTTCAAGTGCCTTTTGACAAATCTCGTCATCTCTGTCTCCAGGCATTTCCCACCAGCATCCTTATAAATGGAGGGTCTCTTAGGCACCACCACACCACTCCGCCCGCCTGACAGTCACCTATTCCACGCTGCTCAGGACGGTTCAGTCAACCACTCATCCAGCGGCACGCCTACTCACACGATGGAATCGTCGGTGACGCTTTGTATTAGAAAGAAGGGAAAAAGCACTAGTCCAAGTTATCCAGAAAGCAAATAGCCTTCCCCACATGCGGGAAAACAGAGTTTTTATGAAGCATTCAGTGTAACGGTCCCCTCACACTGCTGCTCTGGTTGAAAGCCACCGGTTGAATCCACGCATAGCCACTGCGGCGCCGAGCGCTGTCCAAGGTGCTGAAATGTGTGCGCGCTTCAAAGCCGGACTCACGCTACAGTGAATTCTTGCACCAGGCAGTCCGTTGTCTTCTAATGTCTTTACGCCTTCAAGCGGCAACAAGGTCAGGAAAAGTTGAGGAGCATTTTACTACATGGAGAAATAACTGGATTGGAGAGCAGTACTAGCCTACCTGTAGCAAACGCCGATCACTTCTCTGCTAAGACCAGTCTGGTGTGGTTTTACGTGCCCGCACGTGGCCAATCAGAGGATGACATGATTATTTATTTATTTATTTATTTATTTATTTTTCGTTGTGTGAAATCAGCTTCTTTATTTTTCTTTTTTTCTTGTCTTTTTTTTTTAGCTACAACAAGTGTGATATCACTGGATATATCACAAAAGCCACTCAAATATCGTTGTATAATGTAGGTTTAGTGTAAATTAAATTAAAGGAGCCGCAGCATTAAAACCAGCGCAGTGTCACTCCCCAGCTGAAAGAAAATGTTTTTGTTTTTGTTTTTTTGTTTATTTCTTTGTTTCTTTTTTGCGTGAGCACTTCACGTCCTGGTCCTATAAAGATAGCTGCAGCTGTGGATTCATCTGCAGTGACATCCATGATCTGTCTTGCCATACACTGAACTAATTAGAAATTAGGAACAGGCGAAGGCATGCAGAGAGAGGGTGTTTATTTATCTTCCTGTCCTTATTTTTTTTTATTGTTGTTAATCGTTTCTGGAGTGCTCATGGCATAATTATAATCAATAGCTCAATATATTTCTCATGGGACAATCAATGTCAATATTTCAAAGAGTGCGTGTTGCAGTGCTGTCATTCCTGTTATTAAGTAGTCTTTCTGACGGCCCACAGTCAATTTCACCTCCACTGAGTCCATTTCAGTGATCGACAGGCCCAGTAATTATGTCATAGATTCTATGTGGTTGCAGGGTGCATACATTACACTTGAGTGGAAAAAGTAATAGCCTGAGTGTGTGTATCACATCATAAGTGAAACCAGTTTGTGGCATGCATCATACAAAGACATGTGTTGTAGGCTAAGCTATAGCCTGTAACTGAGAAATAATCTCATGAATGATATAAAATGTTCCTTTAATGTAAAGGGGATGTATAGAAATCATTAATGTGGTTACTAGGAAAACAAAGTAAGTTCAAAGAGGATGCCGAAAGAGCGAACAGTGTAACAGTATTTCCAATTGTACTTGTATTTATATATACTTATATAATACTTATTAATATATAAGAGCCTCAAGATCTTCCACATACACTGATAAATTGAAAAGGGACAAACAGGTCAAGAGATATTAAGAGAAAGAGAAGAGGGGTTGGGCGTTGGGGAGGATGGGTGGGGAGCAGATAAATGGGCTTGCTGTGATTTGGTGATTTTCATGCTTGTTCCACCAACAACAAAGACCCCAGCAGTCATCTCCCATCAAAGATGAACACAACTTCTAATGAGCATTTCCCTGTGTGCGTTTATTTTGTTGCACTGCTGTCTTACAAATGGTGTATACTCTCTTACCTTGTAATAATGAGATGCCTAGCAGGCATCCTAAAAGACTTTATTTCCGCACAGCAGAACATGTGACTGTGGTTAACAATGCGATTTATGTAAAATACTTTGGTCATCTTTGAACAGGTAGGAGTTTTGAGAGTGGAGAGACAAGTAGATGACGGGAGCTATGATGGCAGTTATGTGTGGTTATTGTGAGTGTGTGTTTTCCATTAAAAAATGTTCACACAGAAGTAAGTCAAGTTTCTTTGTATCCATACTGTAAAAATGCAGAATGCCTGTACACTCTTGGCACTGAACCGTCACAACTATTTACTCTGGTTCAGTGAAATGAAAATGATGATCCAAATGAGGTGAAGGAAAAAAAGTTCTGAATTGCCATCAAACACTAAATTATTAATTAACATTGTACACAAGATTCAAATGTTTATTCTAGCCCTTCTTGTATGAATTAGCCAATCATTCAATCAGTCACTTTGTTATCTGTTATCTATTAATGATTTAATCCCCTTTGGAGAACAATCATAGTTTCCTCCACTGAAGTGGAGAGATTAATGAAAGAACAGCCTTTTCTTGGGATGAGAAACATCTTAGTTCGGATGGGCCAAAACTGTATGAATCATCAACCGGGAAATCAATCTGCTAGCCTTGCAGACACTTGCGATGCCACCTGAGCTTCAGAGGAAACTGGATGGTATGGAAACCAATTTGACATGATTACATCACTAAGAGATCTGGTGTATAGGAAAAAAGAGAAGGCTTCTAGAGCTGAGCCCTGTGGGACGCCAGTGGGTCTTTCTTTCCATATCACTTGTCATAAGCAACAAATAATGGAGGATTGAAGTCAATGCCATGTTGATACCCAATTCTGTCACTACAGATAGGAAAATCTGTTTGTCCTGGCAGCAGTAAGATCAGGATTGAGAATGGGGCCAGCAATTCTAGGAGAGAAGTAACTCAATGACTGCCAGGGAGTGTGCTGTTTTGAACATGGACTATGGGATGGACCCTTGAGAATGTCGCCTCAATATGTGGTTCAAAAGACAGAGCCAGTGTGTGTTATGTAATATCACCAAAAATGCGTGCATGCATGTGTGAGAGATTGGATTTAACTTAACACAACTCTGTGTTTAATAGGGTCTAGTGACCTTTCCTCCATTTTACATTAGTGTTTGTTTAAATGCAAATGGGCCAGTTACCTTGGTTTATCCCAGCATAAATTCGAATTGATTTTTTGGGGCCGAGGATCTTCTGTAATGAGGGGTATTTATTGTTTTATGGATCTGTCTTTCATCCCGTGGCCATAGAAATGGTGAGAGTTTCTACCTCTGGCTGTGCGATGCTCTCAATAAAACAATATAGCTTGCCTCAGTTGCTGCAGAATTCAATTCATTCATTTCACGGCTTTGGTGCCTTGGTGGCAATGATCTCCTGAACATGTGTTTCACACTGAGTGAACCCCTGAGATGGAGATATTTAAAAAAGGGTCCTTTGGTTTCAATATGCTCAACATAAAAAGGATCATCATCAAGCATGAAACAAAAAAATCTCCCTGTTCCATTGTAATTACAGGCCTATTAGCGAATGTGTGTAGAATTAATTTTAGAATACAAAGTCGATAGCTGTCTAAATATGAAGAATACTGGACTACAATAGTAAAAGGCACGGATTGAATTTCTTGAATGCTCTTTTTAAGTACAGACATAAGAGGGAAAAAAGGAAGCACTGCTTTGACAAATGGATCCATAAACCACAAACAGGGAGAACAGCATATACGTGACTAGATGAGTTTTGAAGAGATTGAGTACTAGTTATTTTCCACGAAATCTCACATCTGCTGCCCGAGCCTCTCAGCATTCTTTGAATCAAACAAAGCATGGTTCATAGAGGAGTTGTGCAGAGAGGAAGATGGGAAGGAAGTCTCTCATCTCAATTGCTCTTTCTCTGCCTCTATTTTTCTCTATGGTTAAAAGAGAGGCCTTGAGGGTTTGAGCAATGGGTCTCAAAAAACAAAGGCACAAAGACAAAGCCAAGATATTTTGGTATGTGTGTGTGAGAGAGCGTGAGAGTGTATATGAAGAACAGAATTATGTAGGGTGTTAGTGTGGTAGTGTGTGGGGGGAGGGGAACAGAAGGAAAAACTGTAAGTAAGAGAAGAAAAACACACTCAAGCAATACAGACAGACATATTCACCATAAAGCCAACAGAGGATTCTCAGACTGGGATTTTTGTGCCATACATTTATCATCCATGTATAGCAACACGGCTCCAGAACTTGAGATTTGAGAACCAAAAATTTGAATTCACTACATATATACGTTAGGTATATTTACAGTTTATTTACATTTTATTTTAAGTCTGATTACTGAATCCAAGAAGTAAAAAAGTGTGCTTTGGAGTACAGCTTTCATATTTTTATGTCATTTTTTAATCAAAGATTTTAGAAAAATTAGTCTCCACCCAACTAATTTCCTTTATGCATAACAATGAAAAATGGTTTCTGTTCTCTACACAGCACTGAGACAGTTGTACTCCTCTATTATCTGGGGTCCCCCAGGGGTCTATTTTGGGTCCCCTTTACTTAACATGTACATGCTACTCCTTGGGCAAATGACATTGCTTTCCATTGCTACACAGATGACATCCATGTCCAAATAAAGCCTGGTACCACAGATGCACCCTGTATTATGTCCTGCCTCGCTGAAATTAAAACTTGGAGTCCAAAAACTTCCTGCAGCTGAATAACTCCAAATCAGAGGTAATTATTATTACTGCCTGTGGCACCAACGGTACCAGCAATAATGATCTCTCCTCTAGTCTAGGTGCCTTATCCAAGTTTGAAATCAGGCCCACAACCTGGGTTTTATTTTTGATTCAGAATTCCCCTTAATTCTCAAGAGAGTCCTGAGTGTAGTCTTCCAGACTCTAATATTGCAATGCACTGTATTCTGGTATCAGCAGGTGAAACATCCAAAGACTGCAGTTGGTACAAATTGCTGATGCCAGGCTGTTAACACCTACTAAGAGAAATGACCACATTACACCCATCCTTGCATGACCTTCACTGGCTTCCTGTGAGTTTTAGAATTGATTTTAAGATTTTACTGCTTGTTTTTAAAGCCTTGAATGGTCTGGCTCCTGCCTACATCTGCAATGTGCTAGTTCCCTAAGAGCCTGATCCCTGCTTGAGATCCTTTGGCAGGGCCTTACTGAAGATTCCTAAATCCAGACTGGTCACCAAAGGTTTCTGTGCCTTTCAGCTGTGGAACTTGCTGCCAGGAGATCTCTGTGTTTAGTGGCAGAGTTTACTTTATGAAATTAGTCCTAATATCTCAAAGACAGTAATAACACTTGTTGTGATTGATTAAAATAAAATTAAATCTGATTTGGAAAGCAGAAACATTGTGGCTCTCTTAAAAACCTCAGCGCAGTGGTAAAGGTACATTACACATCCACCCCTCTCTTAGTGAATAAATCAGATCAGAAGCCACCTCTTGCATAGCTTCATGGTTGTGTACATTTACTGTATATCTGTAGAGGAGTGGACAGGAGATGTTTCCTCACCTACCGGAACAACATTAAGTCCCTGCTATGTTGTACTGTCTGTAATTTGGTCTATATTCAAACATAAATATTGCAAAACTTTACCACACAATGAGTTCACAAAAACTCATACAGTATTTGACAGAGCACATACAAGTCACAGTACATTTCCACCCATATACACAACTCATTTTACAACTGCTAAGGTGATAAAAGGTCAAAATGCTTGTATTTTTATGCTACATATGAAGCGAGCATTTGCAACCAAAAGCAGATTTGTGAGACAAGAAAGATACACAGCTCTTTACTAGACTGTTAGTCTGGTTTTTGGCAGGCTTTCAACTGATGGGTGGGCAGTGTCAGACAAACATACCTCATGAAAGCTGAACATGGACGACATGCAATCACATAAGCTAATAACATGCAAGGCAATTAGAATGGCTCAAACAGTAAGTAGGCTTAGAGGATGTGCCAAGTCCCTCTGGAAAGAGATGCTTGTATATTGTAACAGGTAACATAGTGACAGTGAGGGACAGCTGTGCAGGAAGGGAGAGGGTTGGGAAGCAGGTGTGCAGGAGCAGAAAAAACTTTCCACAGGGATGTAGTGGGCACGTGAGGTACAGCCATGAAAGTTTATATATTTTTAAGTTTATATATTTATAGATATTTTGAACCTTAGCTGAATGGCTAGTATTGTGTGTCCGAAGATGATATGCTTGGAATTGTCCATGTCATCTAGAAAGCAATGTTGACTATGAAGTGTCAAGTAAGAAAAAACAAAACTCACACTGTAATCAGATACAGATACCACATAAGGAAATGAGCAGGAAGCATCCCAGATGAGCTCTCAAATGCTTATAATTATCATTGCTGTCCAGAGGGAAAAGTAAAGAGCAGACAATCCAGCTGTGATAGGAAGAGAGGAAAGAAATCAACAGGAACTGTATTAAGCTGAGTATTGTCAGTTTACAATAATCACACCTCTCAACTAGTGAGGGTTGGCAGGACTGGGCCAAATGTTCAGCAGTGAGCTGTAGAAACAGACGGATTCTGTTACCTTTAGACAGGTTAGTTAAGCTTACCCTCTGCTGACTGTGACTTCATATTTACTATGAAGACATGACATGAGGAATAAGGTGGACAGAGTTTATCATCATATTTAGTGTTTTCAGTCCCATGGAGTTACCAGGTTGTAGCGTTAACGCTATATTTAATGATTTACTCTCGTTGGAATGGGGCACCAGTCCTCTAGGAGGACAACAATGAATTACTTCATTGCCAAATTTATCAATCTCATATCGGAAGCCGTGACTTCTCGATTCAATAGATCTCCAGTCTCTACGTCAAAAGAATACAACAGGACAACAACTGGGTGTAAATAAATGAGTTTATTTAACTAAACTACTATGTACAGAGTAAATGCAAGGTGTAATAATCATAAAGATAAAAATAATAATGAAATGAGCAGTGTGATGGGTTGGCAATGGTGGGAGAGAATATGTTATGGCTATACACTATGACTATACAGCTAATGATGCTACATCTACGAATTAGGTCTGATGATTAAATATTGCTATATTTCGACATCAACCCAGTCATGAGCAGAGTGTTAAGACCGGCCTACTGTGAGTTGCGCTGTAGCTGAAGACCCTCGGCTGGAACCCAGGTGGCTGTGGTTGCCGTGGTAACCCTGGAGACGCGGGGTCTAGGTGGATTCTCCTGGAGGCCGTGTCCCGTTATCACGATGACAGATTCTGCCGGTGTCTCAGCGGTTCAGCTCTGGTGGAGTTTGCCAGGAGACTTTCTGTCTCGGGAACTCTTGATTTCTGCTCAGCTTCTCTGCAGGCGGTCGTGCAGATGTTATCTGCTAGCGTCTCTTGCGGGTTGATGCGAAATAAACTCTAATGCTCTTCACTTTGGTTGGATAACTTTAGAGGAGACTGGCGTTGACCAGATGACTCTAAAGTTGTCAAAATCTTCAAAAAGGAAAACTTGATGATGATTAAAAGTTACAAAATTACTCTGAGGCACTTCTGTTGCTTTGGTTCAGTTGGTCTTGACTTGGCTTATAAAAATAAAAGATCGCGCATGTAGGCAAAAATCATGTTACTTGTAGCTTGTGGCAAAGAAAAATAACGGACGCGAAAAGTGCAAAATGACTAAGAGCCATGAGTTTGTAGCGAGCAGCTTGGAGCTAAGAGTTTACATGGCTACAGAGCCGGGCTTTGAGCCGGGACTCTGAGCTTTGAGCAAAGTTCTCAGCTTCTAGTTTCTGCATCGTTTCTCGCTTCTCGCATCTTCTTGTCGTCCTGATTTAGGCTTAGGCCTGGTTTTGGCTTCTGAACAGGCTTAGAAAATAGGCTTAGAAAAAGGGGGCTTAGGAAAAAGGCTTTTTTTTGGCAATGTGTGAATGGTTCACGACTGTTTTATTCCCTGGGGGCTGGCGCATGTTTCATGGGCGTCACCCATCTTCTCCTGTGTTTCCACTTGGAGAAGAGAGTAATTTTCCACTGAACTTTTAGAATAATTTAAATCTAGAGTTTACTTATAAACTCACACATCCTTCTTCCACCATGACCACAAAACATTAAATGGAATAACATAAAACTACTTGTACTAATAATAGCAGAGAGGAGTAATAGGAGTGTTGATTTCATATTACATCCTTCAAACCTGGAATTAATTATGATACAAGTGGTTAATTGATCAAACAACAATATAAACATTTCCCAAAGCTAATAATCTATACATATGGATTACACAGCAGTTCTTTGACTGTAACAATAATAATATGCACATTCTGGATGTCATGTAGTGTGTTACGTTGTGTGAAGGATGCTGACAGTATGGTCACATGAAGGACCTTGTCTTAAAATCTATATGTTACATTTCAAACATTCTATGGGATAGAAGTTTGGGATTAAACTATTACATAGGAACATCTCATGAGTTAGAGAATAGTTAGATATTTAATTTTACATTCATCCTTTGATCTGTGTCTGTGAGGAGTGTCCTGCTGGTCACTACCCAGGATTGGAATGTGGGTTGTAGTTTATGACTCTTATCTAGAGAGGGACAGAGGAAGAGAGGTTGGTGTGTGTGTGTGTGTGTGTGTGCGTGTGTGTGTGTGTTCATGCATGGCACAGACAGGCCAGGATTCAAACCTTAGTGTTAATCAGTCCTTTTTGTTGTTACTTGTCCTATACAAGAAACAATCAAATATCACTTCTCCAGTTATCTGGTGTCCATTGGTTGATCCCCTGGAGCTGACCCTTTGATCTTTGGTCTGGTTCTGTGTCGTTCGGCCATGCTAACAGCATGGTCTGTTTGTGGAAGAGCTTTGTCTCTGTTTCCTATCAATCTGATAGTTTGATGGTGGAAAGAGTCACAAAGTGTCAATTGTGAGTCCGCAACTCTGCATGTCCTTATAATGAACTTCCTTAATGGCTTGTGACTGATGCCAGGCCAGTATGTACGCTACAAGGTTATTGCCACATAGTTAATAATCATTACCTTTTCCAGTTTGATGCCAACATATTAGATACATTTTTTAGGTTATTTCTGCTTCTTCATGAAGTTTAGACAACTGCAAAAGCTAAATCATTAATTCAGTCACACCTCAGCATGAGCTGGTATAAATGCCTCAAGCCATTTTTCTTTGTTAGTGAACAATCCATTCCATATCACTGATTGCTCTCACTTTAAGCTTTAGAGAGAAATGGGAAAAAAAAGAAAGTTCCAGGAAGTAAACTGCTTTTCATGTGGACAACAGTCAGTATAGGTCATTAGCTATATTTTCAAATCAGGAATTTATACTTTTATTTCTATGTTGATGATAAATATGCCATATTTGTTTCATTGCTTTTGACCCAGTGTAAAACTTACCTGGTAAGGCTCTATTCTCCAGAGACCTTGAGGGGGATAAAGACAATACCTGAAAAAGATAATGTAAGAATTAAACCTTTGTTGGTCGTAACCATCTTGCTTACATCAAACTAGCCAGAATGTAATAATCAGATTTAGCTTGGAGATTTGTTTGAGACAATGGCTGTATTGCAATGTTGCTTTACAAAGATACAGCATAACCCCACTTACATTGTGCCCCTAACAAAAGAGCCCTCCACTATCTGCTGTTAAGTGATGTGATCACTCCTGCACTCAGCCCCCGGGTATCAACGTAATATCCCATGGCTTTGTTGCTGAGCTAAGACAAAAAGTCTCTGTTTCTCTCTTGCTTTTGTGACTTGCTAGGCCTGACGGGAGAGAAAGAAAGGAATATAATGCTGAGCTCAGCTTCTTCCAGCTATTAATCTACTGTTAGCTGGTAATTATGAAGTCTCACATAGCCAGACCAATAATTATGCAACTTACTTGTAAAGGACAAAACACAAAAACATACATTTCTCCCTGAGAGAAGTGCAAAGGAATAGCATACTCTCCTGTGCCACATTATGAAGGGTCACTTAGAAGTAAGTGACTCCTGTTAGACATGAGCATGTGAGATTATGGTACTGCAGTATTTGCCAAGAAAAATTAAGAGTTTTCAAAGTTAATTTACAAAGACTTGAGCAAAACCAGTATACAGTACATTTTCAGCAGTGAGATATAGTACACTGTAAATACCTGGCTCAGTATACTGCCATCAGTATACTGAGTCAGGTAGTTGGCTGAAATCATCAAGTGTTTTGAGAATCTTCGAGTCTTTATTGTTGGTTATTATTGGTTTTGATGGGTTTTTTTGTTTTTTTTTTAACAATTTGATGGTTAGATTCTAATGAAAAATAAAGAAGAAAAAATGAAGATTAATAGCCATTGGCTGTGAGACTGATCAGAGTAGTGACTTTGACTCAGTGTTGGTGAAGAGGACAGATTCCATGCAGAGTGATCACTGGGTTGTATATATCCTGTCCCTTTTAAGGGTTTGCCCAATAACATACAATTATGTTGTTGACCCTGGAAAGGATACAAAAGTTATTATAAAGTTACTATATGAATAACTACTATTACAAACAATTTTTTAAATACAAAAGAAAATTTGATGGAACTTTGTATGTTCATAATGCATGACATGGCAGATTTCCTACAGGGACTTATGGATTTAGAGAAATGATGCAGCCCGTTCTGTGACACCTGCTGCTATAGTAGCAGTACAGCCAATAGTGCACTAATGGTACTTGGAAAATGCAGAGTTGTCAAACAGGCTAAAGGTTGTCAAAGCAGCATCTATCACACCACTGAATCACTTTCCACCATTTTCCATAGCTCTGTGCTATTCTGTGTACAACAATCAGACCTGCATATTCCCAAGTGTGCAACACATTGCACATAAAAGATTTTTTAAAAATCCAATCATCTGATCTCTACATAAGTGGGGAAGTGAGGGAAGGACATACAAAAACATCTGCTTATTAAAAAAAATAGGTAATTAATTTCAGTCATGAAAGCATCAACTTTGAAAAGCTCAATATTCATTGAATGTAAACATGGCCATGAACCTCTCTGCATGTCTGAATGCGAAATACTGTGTGAATGATGATGGAAATAGCAACAGAGACTCATGCTATTCTCTCTACAGAAAATTGGATTAGATAGAATTACATATTAGGTGTTGGGTATTAGATATTAGATATTATTCTTGCTCCATCTCGATTTTTAAATTTGATTAACTGCTAATGATGCACACAATCTATTTGCTCCCATAGAGTCATTTCTGACTTACAGTAGGTTGATTATGTAGCTCAATAAGAAGGTGGACAATGGATACAATTTCATACAAATACATGCGTCTGTCTATTGGCGTGAGAGAGAGAGAGTGAGAAAGAGAGAGTGGGAGAAGGCTGTTTCTGTAACTGTGAGAAAACAGAAGGCTACACTCAGTCTGCATTCCCCGAAGTATCCTCTGCATGGACAACAACCTCAAAGGGGTTGTAAATGTCAGAGTGTATAAAGGCAGAAGACATAGAGAAAGACAAGCAAATGATAAATTTTATCCCAGGGACAGCATGACTTCCCTTGACTCAAGTCTGAACTTCTTTTTCAACACAGCACCATGTACAACATGTGAAAAGAATGATTCTTTGGGGCTCCATATACTGCTGCAGCTCCCAAAGCAAATTTTCACGCCACTGTTTCTAGTCAGTGTGTTATATGCACATATTGTATCAGACAATATTTTTCCAGTATGATGACATAAGATCATCTCATAAACTGTGAGGAAAGATGTGGGTTTTCTCCCCCACAGCACTGATTTTACTTTCTGTGCACAAGATACTTGCTAAAAATTGGGGCAAACTTTCCGAGACTCCCAAAACAGAGGCTACAGGTTCTCCCATATTCTTTTATAATTATTAAACAGACAGGTAGCTAACACAGCATTCAGGCCAAAATATATTTTTTGATAATCATACATGCACAGAGCTAATTTAGATGACAGTGAAATAGCAATAAAATTGAGAATTAGGCTATAAGTGTAAAAACCTCCCACAAATAATGCTATACTCAGGACTGCATCACAGTCTCAGTATATGAGGTAAAATTCCATGTAAACTGGGAGGTAACAAGGTAACAGAAATGCTTTGCAATACAATGCAAAATCTCAAATAAAGTCACAACTCACAAGTAAATATATTATATCTTCAGAAATAAAGAGACCACAAATTATAGCCTCATAAATATAGTCCCATAAATATTGGGCCAAGGACTTCAATGATATCTGCAGTAAGTAAAGTGTCCCTCCAGGGGTCACATGGTGGCACAGTGCTGCAGAAATCTGCATGCACTGTTTATTAAATTACGTGAATGGATTATTAATCTGTACAAAATATATGTTAATTAGTAGTAAAAACTGTTTAAAAATAACTGTTAAATGAGCACAAACCCATTTTTGAGCATCAATCAATCTGCCAAGTCCTGAAAGTGCAAAACAAGAGGGGAATGCACCAAAGCCCTGGCACAGGCTCAACACAGATTGTATCCTGTCTGAGAACATAATGCATGTGCAGCTGAATGAGCAGTCTGTGAAATAGAAGCAACCTGGAGGGAATCTTTACTCAGGGATTACTACGTAAGAATAACCACCACATTATTATCAAAGATCCAAGATTAGAGTATTGGTAAGTTATCTTACAAAAAAGTGAAGTTGTTGTGTAGCCAAGTTGGGGACTTACAGAAAAGTTAATACTTTATTTTTTTTTCCTGAACAGGAGAAGAAAGTAATATTACTTAGGGACTGAGGGAGACTCATCTGCCTGTCCATCATCTCTACGTGTATGATTGGCAGACTGCAAGCTGCTCAGGGAATGAAAAGTGTTGAAATGCAAGACTGTGTGTTGCCTCGGGAGGGAGCCTCCCAGAGAGAGGTTAACACCTGCTAAACCTGCTGAGGCTCGTGGGAGGATGCTCTTATAAAAAGGATTCAGTAGAGAGAAAGATTAACAGAGGAATACGCAAACACACGCATGTTTTCCAGTTCCAGTTGGCATGTCTATACTGTACGGGGCAAAGATAAATTGGCATTTGTATGAAATCGGGACACAGTTTGAATTATTGTTGACCTCTCTGTGTATGTGTTTTGTGCCATATCAATGTTATTCAGGGTATTTGACTTAGCACCTCAAGCACAGGCCAAAGCAATAAGCCTCAGAAGTGAGAAATAAGCCTGGAAGCCAGACAGCTTGCTCTTTTAATAGATCTCTTGGTCCAGGTCTACAATATATCTCTGTAATCACCAGCTCTGTGA
Source organism: Seriola aureovittata (assembly GCF_021018895.1). Taxonomy (NCBI): domain Eukaryota; kingdom Metazoa; phylum Chordata; class Actinopteri; order Carangiformes; family Carangidae; genus Seriola; species Seriola aureovittata. Next base: position 18,529,889 of record NC_079364.1, read on the forward strand.
CTGCTGTACACCAACGCAGTGTAAAACGCTGCACCTTGAGTTTTCATGTGGCACCTGTTGATTGTAGAATATAAAGTGAACAATTATATCGACCTGAAAAATATTTGCCCGTACATTACCATTGTGTGTGTGTGTGTGACACACGATTTTAGTAATTGTTTATATTGCTGGTGCTTTTCACAATACCCCAGAGCTGTGAAATGGAATTTGTTTATTGTAGACAATAAATTGAATTTACATTTGAAAGGGAAGGGACCATTTTGCAATGCTTAGTTGCTCTCTGTTTCATTTAACCGCACCACACTGGGGAATGTCACTGCTTTGCTAATCATTATTGCAATTTGAATCACTCGGAAAACACAAAATTGCTTGTAGTCACATAGTCTGTAGCAGACTCCCCGATGTTCCATATTTGGTCATGGTGCATTATGGCAATTAGAAAGAAAATAATTTGCATAAACACGAGGAAACAATGGAGCTGCCATTACCAGATTCTCTTTGTCACATTTTGATGAAACAATCAAGGGACGATTAAGAGCTTCCTTAGCAATATTTCCATCCTGGAGGAAAAAAATTATTGTTGACAGCTGCCATTTCATCTTGTTAATACCTAATTAGGCAGATGTGCTTAATTAGGTATGTGGCATGATAAAATATTATTTGTCCTATACAAAAATATTAAATGCCCAAGTACAAACTACTGTATGTAAATGGAGGATAGTTGCACCTGGTTATTAGTGAGCACGAACACTTGTTAACCGCATATAATAATGTTGAAATGCTGTTTATGTGTGGTAGCCGTCAATTGATTATCTTTGAGTGATATCCTTATCCTGAGGGCGGCTACCAGTGTGAACGGTGTAGTAACTATCCTCTCTGTCAGTCTGACACATTCCCAGAGCAGCAGCAGGTTCACCGCATCTTAGTGAGAGAGCACTGTAAGTAGACTCAGGGGAACAGGGTAGAGCTAAGGTTCACTGTGTGTGTGTGTGTGTGTGTGTGTGTGTGTGTGTGTGTGTGTGTGTGTGTGTGTGTGTGTGTGTTGTGTGTGTGTGTGTGTGTGTGTGTGTGTGTGTGTGTGTGTGTGTGTGTGTGTGTCCTCTGTTTTCGTTAATGTGTATACTTACATATACTGTATAATGCATGGTTTCTGGACTCATATTATACTAAAGATACAGTATGCACCTAGGGACAGTAAGCTATCTCATTTTTGTGACTGTGTTACAGTGTCAGTAATAATTTATCAGACAGAATCTGTGTGGCAGGATCAGTATATTGCACATGTGTCCCGAGGGTTCAGGATGATGAGGGATACACAACAAGCTTTACTGACTGAATGCTCCAGACACGACAGTGGTGCAATTAGGGAACATACAACTAGAAGCAAGATATGACATATGAGTTTTAAATATTTAATTTGTTCATCATCAAAATAAAAATAAAAAAACAGGTGCTTTACACCAAATGTGGAGGAATCAGAAAATATGGAGATTCGGATGCTTCTTTAATGGTAAATTCTGACATGGTTGTTATGTAACTGAATCATACTACATGTTTCTTTTTCAGGCTCAATATCCCAGGCTTTCAGTTGTAAGATCCACAGTCTTTTCCATCTTCCCATCATAAATCTGCTCAGCTTCAACCAGATCAAGGTGGATTGAAAACCAGAAAACCACTTGCTGTGTCTCTTGGAGGGCAGAACAACCAACTAAGCTGAACCATTGCACCAAACCACCAACAGCCAATCTCAGAGAGCAAATGATGATGCCCCCCCGCACGGTCTGTTGCCGTGGTAACAGTGCAGCAAGTACCTCTATAGCTCTTATGTCTCTGGTTATGGCTGTCAGTTTCCATTCTTAGGTGGAGGGATTGATCACTATTCTGCTCACCAAGTGTTGAATCAGAGTGGCACTGGTGCGGAACAGCTGGGAGTGGCCTGAACTGAGACCTATTACCTGTTTCTTACTCAACGAACCACATGTGAGGGAAAACCTGATGAATTCACTGCTTCTCTCAGGGAGGAAAATTTGTTCCATCCATATGGAAATGGACCTTGTGGACTTGAAGGATACAGCTAACCAGTCTCTTTGTGACTATTATTACTGCAAAGTTATACATTCTTGTTCTATTTTCTGTCTAAATGTATTTTTAGATATGAATTTCCAAACAGAGAATAAGAGCATCCCCAGCAAGCATGCTTTGATAAGTTGATCTTTTGGAAAAGCTGATGTCTTTTCTTGCCAAAACTGTGTATGACTGAGGATCCACTGATTAAAAGTGATTATTTTCTGGCTCCTGTAACTGCTGGAACAGTTGGAATTGCTTAGCAACACAGAAATAAGCTAATTAAGAAATGATGTGTTTGGGGCATAGCTATGAAGCACAATGTTATCATATGATAACAGTGTTAGTCACAAGGGCGGTAGAACCTGTTAAGATGCAAATAACCAAAGCAAACAGCACAACCGTGTCTCCTAACAGGAAAAAGAAAAGCTGCCACAATGCATCATTTTGTCAAGCAGCGTCGTATCAGCATCATTGAGCTATATTAATAACATAATGTCATCATAATTTGTCATTACAGTATTATTTCACTCAATCCTCCCAACTTCCATCACTGCAGACTGGCAAGGAAGTATTCTACATTCATTTTAAGGCTTTTCTATGTTGGTGATGATATTCAGAGACCACTTGCCGTTTGCGTTGTTTACATTTCAAAAGGCATTTTCTTAACAGCAACACAATATGTCTCATAAGATAGAACAATCTGTTGTTTGAGTTGAGGCGCATGCTTCCAGTGTGCTCAGAAGATGCTCCGTGTCTGAATAATTCATTCCACCAGTTCTATTGAAACCTTCTGGATCTGACACCATGGTCTGTGATTCCATTAAGTTGTCCTCATGCTTCATTTACATCTGCACACTCTAATTATCGTCACAAAAGAAGAAAAATGAAAATGCAAAAGAGTATAACCTACCGTGTATTTATGACATTTAAGATAGATTAACTTGCATCCTTCTTACAGTATCATCCAAACATTCATGTGCGTATCATCATATAATTCAGTAGAAACAACATGGCCACCAATAAAGCATCGACCAGCATCATTGTGTTGACAGTTAATGTTTTGTTCCGCTTTATTGAATATTGGGGTAGATGGAGCAAAATGGATGCAAATAAGAATCAGGTTTACATAATGGTTAATTGCTGATGACTCTTTTTTTTACTCCCAGTTGTTTATTCTGAATATAACATATACAAACACTTACTGTATACACATGCTTTCCATTTGCCATCCAACCCTACAATGTCAAGTCATAACCAAGTCTATGGTATAAAAATAGATATTGGATATAAAAATAGCCTGAAGCCTTTTGGTTAAAAGGGAACAACACATGAGCCAATTCGGGAGAAATAGACAGGATTTGAAGAACCAGGAGTTATACTGCTTGTAATAAAGAATTCCTTGGGGGAAGAGAGGGTGTGAGAGAGTAACAGAGAGAGTTTAAATGATGTGATAAAACATTAGTAGGAACCATTACATGCTCTGGCGTTGCTCTAGAAGCCATTAGCTTGTATAAACAGGTCATTCCTCCACTGAGCTCTACTCATTGATTCGCAGATAATCTGTCTTTGCTCCTACTGCTCGCACTAACTGAGCACAGTCTGGCCAGCTCTACAGTACATGCTAGTGCTGCCAAAAAAATATTGTGGCGGACCTGTAAGGTCTGTCGCATGATTTAGTACTTTCAACTAAATTCTCAGAGCTACAGCAGTGGTGTTATTGTGTGTTTTTATTAATTCAGGTTATATCTATTGCAGAGAATCAGTTTGGACAATAAGTGTCTCCTGGTGATGATGATGTAACCTTTAAGAGTCCCCTACTGTTGCAACCATAGCACCACCGCAACACACTAATTCTGAGGGCATTTCCTGAATGTTCCTTTTTTTTTTACACCTTCAGGGCAGGAGAGCACACTGGAAGGTGAGTTGAATTACAACATATTACAAGAAGCAGGTACATCTGCTCAAGCAAAAACCATATATGTTCTGGTTGAGGTGATCTGCCTCTCTACACACACATATAGGCATTTTCCAATTTGCTTTTTTTAAATGCAAGAGGGAGGGAGCCCATAAGGTGGAACAAGTGGGTCAGTGAGACAGTGAAACTAAACAAAAATTTCACTTAGAGCTGATTTTGTTGCAGTGGCTTATGCATTTAAGATAACAGCTGAGAAGTCTCAACAACACTCAGACAGAGTACTAATGAAAAAGACTGCTTTGCATTTAAATGGACACCCACACTTAGTTCTAAAACCCACACTCAAGCAACACGGAAGGATTTCACCAGCAGCTCTCCAGTCAGTGTCTATATCGTGTTCAGAAGTGTACAAAGGCTGTATGAACACTATCTTGATTTTGACTAGATGTTTATTGGTCAAAAACATCACTGAAACAAAAGAGTAGTAGCTTGCCAGTGTTTCTTATCTACTGTCCAGTGACTTGGACAAAGGGTGTCTATAGGGTAACAACTGGCCCAATCAGAAAGTGTGATCAGGGATGGTTTTGAGGGAAGTGGCTTGTACAGATCACTACAAAATCAACTCTTTACATTATGCAACTGTGTATCTTCTTTTTCCAGTTGGAGTAAAAAGCAGTAACCATTACATAGCTGCTGTAGGTGAAGACAGTTGGCCAGAGAAACAATGAAAACCCACACCTGAAATGTGTCCATCATGGATGGACAATACACAGTACCCCTTTAAACCCACACTGACAGTTGATCTGAATGGGTCAATGCCTACCATCTAACATGACTTCACCTCCCTTGAAGTCTAGTTGGAAACTAGGTGTTTCTACAGGATAGAAATATATGGACATGTCTACATCATTTGAACTGAAATGTGATGTAATTCTGTGTAAAACAGTTTTAGCAGTATGGTACTACAGATGTGACAACAGTCTCATACATGCATATCCTGTGGTGGGAAAGGGTGAAGGAGACAGATACATCAAGAGGAGGCGTACACACATTGTGAGAAGTGGGTATTTGGAGCATGTCAGTCTGGCATGTGCCAACATTTTTAAGAGAGAAAACAGAGCTTTGTCACAACCTTGAGGTCTCAATGCTTTTGTTGAGTCTTGGCAACACAAAATGGAGTGAGACCTGCCAGAGGATTACCAGTATAATAAATTAGCCTACAGTCAACTTTATAACTTCAAAAAATCCTTTTATATCACATGCACCCACAAAAATAATTAACTCTGCAGAGGAGGTCATGTTTTGTGTCTAATAGTCTACAGAATAACTCAAAACTTGTATACATACTTCCATGAAATTCAATAGACAGACAGTCCTCAGGCAATGGAATAATTGATTCCATTTTGGTGGCGATCTGGATCTGGGATTTCTATCCTGAGACAATTACCCTATTTAGCCATGACTATCAGAACTGTTGTTTTCAGCTATCAAACTAACAGAGATAGAGACATTAATCCAAATCCTTGGGGTATGTTTCCAGGGTGAGCAAACTATTAAACCCAATATCTCAAAAATAGGAATGCTATCCCCTGGTGCAGCCTCAAGGCAGAGAGTTGTCCGGCGTTGGAGGAGCTTTTTATTCTTGTGGTGTCCTAAGTACCTGATTTTGTGTTTGTAATACTTTGGCTGATAACAATAAGAAAAGAGATGAGAACAGATGGATGTGTGATGCCGATTTTCTCGGTGTCTCCCTCTGATTCACTGTGACCCAGACCAATCTGGATAGAGAGACTGAAGGAATCAACAGATCCACTGAGAGAGCAGGGTTCAAGCTCTCTCTGGTTTTAGCCACAGAAACATACTGTAAACACACCCACATATGGACACACCAACAAACAACACAGTAATCTTTATTTGGAAGCTGCAGTGAGAGGAAAAAAAACAAAAACAAATAAGGTTTGTTTAATTAGACAGTAGAGTGGATTATAGAATCATCTCTAAAGAAAACAGCAAAGGCTTAATTACTGATGTAACACGCACTGGCATTATATTTTAATAAACATTATACTGCCCCATGATCTGTGCCTCATTATTTTCAAAGATGAAACTGACATTTTTAATTACCATAATATGACTGTGGTATCTCTTAGAGTCAATACATCCAAGATTTGGTTTGAGGCTAGGTCCAAATGCTTGGGAGTTAAATCTAAATATATAGCTGTATGGTTTGTTTTCAGTTGTTCTATGATCCAATATCAGGAGGGAAAATCTTGCTTTTGGGTTCAGGTGGTCTGTGACCCATCTGATGAATTGCAATCTTAAAGGCAGGAGAGCCATTGAGAAATATGTGAGCTATTCCTTTAAACATCATATGGTAATTTAAGAGTTTGAACTATTGGGATGGCGTTGTTGGCAACAATGAGACCCTAAAGCAGAATTTTAACACTGCAAAGCATTCAGTTCACCATTGATATCTGGTGTGGCTGGGGAGTAGCTACTAAAAGCAACACACCTTTACAAATATTCTTATTATTCATTTTTGATTCATGTGTATTAAACAGAAATAGAAGAAAATCATGAGAACAGGATATTTTCTCATTTTCATTCAATTTTGCAATTAATTAGAATGAATAAATTAAATGTTCTACATAGTTTCACATTTTGTCTTTAAAGGAAAAGATTAAAAGTAGCATTGTTATTATTACATTAAAACTGGAGGATCTTGTTCTGCACAGAAAGAAAGAATCATGTTACAATTAAAATAAAAACAACACAGTTAGAACAACAGTTAGAACTCAGACAGCTACGCAGTCACTTCAGAGGAGGATATTTGACTGGAGAGAGTAAAATGGTACATATGAGTTCAACCAGTGGTTGCAGGTGAATCCTTCCATCAGGTAGTGTTTACATGCCTGTTTGAAATGTGTTATAGAGGTTATTGTTCTAATGGAACATGGTATCTTGTTCCAGATTTTAATTTATATGAAAAATGATCTCCAGCCATAGCTTTTTTTAAAGCTTGTAGTGCACGCAAAATTGATCTGCGTCTTGGACGTGGAGCACTAAGTGTTGGAATTTTTTATTTCAATCCCAATTTCAGCAATTTTCAAAAATTCATGGGTATTTGCCACTGTACAGTGTCTATACACAGGCCAACTGTGTGTGCATACATGCATGGTCTGGTATTTGGATATCATTAGTACAAGATTCCCATCAGTGCAGACAAAATCTGACAATCCACCACACTACACCCTCAAGCTAATAAAGATTTTGGCATCCAAAGAGAAAAACTATCCACCTACCTACGTTTACAGCTAGTTTCATGGAGCATTACGGCTATTCTTAAATAGAGTTGAAATTATAGATCACAAAGACAAAGCGAGACAAGCATTAGAGTAAATTCAGAGGAGCAGCACCAAAGATTTTCCATTTGTGTTGTCACCAACTGCAGCTTTAATTTACAATGACAATCAGGCTCAACAGAAGCCTCCTAGTGAGTCTCTATAGCCTTGCTGTGGAATGCCAGTCAATTTCAGATTACTGCTCTGTGAATCCCTGCAAAATGCGTTTCCCCAGCAACCAGAAGATAACATGACAGGAAAATCATCTTGTGCTATCACTGTAAAAGGGTTTTCCTACTCTTTGCCAGCACTAGAGAGGGGTGACAGTAAATGAAAGAGAGAGAAAAAATTCAGCAGGACAATTCAGAATAGCCAATTCAGTTTTGAAATTAAACATGCATAACAGTGGTGCCAGATAATGAGCCATACCCTCAGGGAGGCTATCTCTGCAGCCTGGGGCTGCAAACTTCACACAGAAAGGCCCCGGCTCTGCCTTACAGACTATAATTGTTTATTCAACTAAAGATTCTGAATATGCTCTAATGCTAACTGACATTTCACAGATTCCTCAGCTGTTCCAAGTCTTAACAGGTTATAGACTGAGGACATTGATTCTTGCAATGGTCTATAAATTTGTGGAAAAGACCCTTTGCAGGGCTAGCCACCATATTGATTTTCCCTCTGAGGTTTATTAGTTTATGAAATCCTATATTTCCTCTGTCTCTCTGTCCAGGCTGGGGAACTATTTGCGAGGCCAATAAAAATGGGAGCTATACTGTACCTGATTCTTCTGCCTTGTTGAAAAAACTGAAGGGCTGCTGAAACTGTTTTTATTTCCACATTCCTTTTGTATGTTTTGTCAATGAATAGACTGACCCTGTCCCGTTCAAAAAACACTCAGAGGCAAATCAAACCAAAGCAAGCAGAATTTGCTGACTTAATCACCCACCATCTACTTTTACACAGTTTTTCCCTCTCGTGCCTCACTACCTTTAAGAGGCTAAACAAAATAACAATTGTCAAAATAAAAGAAAATGATAACACTTTGTATAACGAATTCCCACTCTGTTGAGGTTTTCTCCTGTCATTCAGGATAATTTAAAGGCAGACAGATGAATGTTTAAACTGCTAAACAAAAATTAGAGCTTGTCACATCATGGGACAGATGTCAACCCCTTGTGAGGAATGCATGCAGTATCTGCCATGCAACAACTTGAAGACTAGGTTTTGTTTATATGGAAAATAATTTTAAAAATGGTTTAATTAGTTGAGATATATTAAGTTTCATCAACATGTATATTATCATGTAGATTACCAAAGCGGGTATTGCGGAATTGCTTCATGATATCAGGTAACACTAATCATGCTGATTAGTGGACAGTCATATCTGGTAACTTATACTGCTCTCATGAACCAAACAATTAGATTCAGTTATAGTAGATAGGTGAATTTACCAAAGTAAGATTGTAAGATTGTCAATTTATAGGAGGTTATTTAGGCTGAAAAACAAAATGGCAAATATAAAACATATTTATATAAAACAGATTGAAAAATATTTTTCAATCATCATACAAATGTTTCTATAAGATGAACTTTAGTTAATGTACTTTTCTTCTGATGCACGAGAACCCAGACAGAAAACAAACTAAAGGTACAAGTGATCAAGTGATCAAGTGTAGATTTATTGATTAGTTTCAGCAGATGAAGAGTAATAGGGAAATGAGGGTTCTGGCAGAAGAATGCTGAGGGTAAAGCGGGGAATGGTGGTTGGCAGGGCAGAGTGGGGAATTAAGGCTGGGTGGGGAACAGGGTTAGATGGCTGACCAGCAGGATGGGGATTGAGCAGGGAAGCAGACTGATAAACCAAAAGATTGACCCATGGAGATAAGCTGGTTAAGGGGAGATGCACTGTGTTGTGAGCATGGAAGGAGAAGGGTCGAACCGGCAAACATGAGGTGATCCTAGAGCACAAGGAAATAAAGCTTAGCTCAGAGAAAATACCAAGGATAACTCAGAATACACTGCTATAAACAGCTGAGAGCCTTTGGTACCAATCTGGCTGTAGCAATTATCTGGCAAAGAGTGGATCATAAACCACAACATATACGACAGGGGTGATGAGTTGATGGAGGGCAGGTGTGTAGTCTGATTGGCAATCAGGCAGCCAAGAAGGAGAGGAGCACCACACCCACGATACACAGAAGACAGAGTGGAAACAAGAGACACAGGAGAAAGAGAAAAAAACACCAGAAATACAAGGGATAAACTATAGTCCCAGCTGAGACCAAAATAGTACCTACCACCCCAAAGAGATCCTTCAGGTGAACTGCCAGGTTACAGGGTGGGGATCCAGGGTGAGACATGGAAGACATGGAAATTGGAATGGACTATCATGGACCTTAGAAGTATGAGTTTGACAGCAGAGGGATTTATTGATCTTTCAATTTGGAATGGACCCATAGTTTACAGTCAGTTTTTAAGGGAATATCTTTGAAGGAAAGCCCACTTTCTAATCTGGTTGGTACATGTACAGGGGTCCAATGTGGATCAGTAATGCACTTCTTGTGGTCACCCAACCAAAGAAGGACAAAGCGAACATCTCTTCAGAACTTGTGGCAGTAAAGGTGGGTCTGGATTGATGGTACTGCAATTTCATGCTCATGAATATGAAATAAAGGGGGTCGATGGTAAGGCATGAAAACGTCATAGTACAGTGGGACATAAAAAGTCGTAGTGAGTCATAAAAAAATCATAGTAGGCATAAATAAGGTTATAGTATAGTAAAACATAAAAATGTCAAAAAATATCATAGTATAATATGGCATAAAAATGGCGAAAAACATAATAGTATCGTGTGGCATAAAAATTTCAAAAAATATAGCATAGTATGGAATAGAAATATCAAAAAACGTCAAAGTATAGTGTGGCATAAAAATATCAAAGAACGTCATAGTACAGTATGGCATAAAAATGTCAAAAAACATCACAGTATAGTAAGGCATAAAAATATCAAAAAATGGAATAATATATAATGGCATAAAAATATCAAAAAACGTCATAATATAGTATGGCGTAAAAATGTAAAAAATTCTCATAGTATAGTATGGCATAAAAATGTCAAAAAACGTAACAGTAGAATATGGCATAAAAATGTAAATCTAATTTTTATTTCTTTGGTTAGTGGAAGGTAGCCAGCTAAAAACCCATACAGGCAGAGGGAGAACATGCATATCTAAACACAGAAAGGCCCCCATAACCAGGATTCGAACCCACAACCTTCTTTACTGGGACAAGAGTGCTAACCACTATACCACCATTTAAACAAAATACAAAGTCATAGTGACGTGTAAGCGATAAAATAAACATAAAAGGGTATAAAAGTGTCATAGTATATGGCATAAAAATGTCAAAAAACATCATAGTATACTGTAGCATACATATGTCAAAAAACATCATAGTATACTGTAGCATACATATGTCAAAAAACATCATAGTATAGTGTGGCATAAAAACGTCAAAAAATGTTGAGAGTGCTTACCATTGTAGTACCATGTTAACACATTAAAGGTCTTAGTGAGGTGTAAGTCATAAAATCAACGTAAAAGGATATAAAAGTGTCATATTACAGTATGGTGCAAAAGTATCAAAAAACATCATAGTATAGTATGGCGTAAAAATGTCAAAAAACGTCATAGTATAGGAAGGCATAAAAACGTCAGTATGTAGTATAGTATGACATAAAAATATCAAAAAAGGTAACAGTAGAATATGGCATAAAAATGTCCATCTAATTTTTATTTCTTTGGGTAGTGGAAGGTAGCCAGAAAAAACCCATACAGGGTGGGATTCGAACCAACAACCTTATTTGTTTAAGGCAAGAGTGCTAACCACTGTACCACCATGTTAACACAGAACAAAGTCATAGTCAATTGTAACGCATAAAATAATCATAAAAAGGCATAAAAGTGTCATAGTATAGTGTGGCATAAAAATGTCAAAAAATATCATACTATAGTATGGCGTAAAAATATCAAAAAACATCATAGTATAGTGTGGCATAAAAATGTCAAAAAATATTATAGTATAGTATGGTGTAAAAATGTCAAAAAAGGTCATAGTGTAGTATGGCATAAAAATGTCAAAAAATATTATAGTATAGTATGGTGTAAAAATGTCAAAAAAGGTCATAGTATAGTATGGCTTAAAATGTAAAAAATGATCATAGTATAGTATGGCGTAAAAATATCAAAAATATCACAGTAAAAAAAAATCCAAAATGATCATAGTGTAGTATGGCGTAAAAATGTCAAAAAAACGTCATAGTATAGTATGGCGTAAAAATGTCAAAAAAACGTCATAGTATAGCGTAAAAATGTTAAAAAAAAACATCACAGTATAGTAAGGCATAAAAATATTAAAAAAAATCTCATATTATAATATGGCTTAAAATGTCAAAAAAACGTCATGGTATAGTATGACGTAAAAATGTCAAAAAACGTCATAGTATAGTATGGTGTAAAATATCAAAAAATGTCATAGTATAGTATGGCTTAAAATGTCAAAAATTATCATAGTATAGTATGGCATAAAAATATTAAAAATATCACAGTATAGTAAGGCATAAAAAAATCAAAAATAATCATAGTATAGTATGGCGTAAAAATGTCAAAAAATATCATACTATAGTATGGCGTAAAAATATCAAAAAACATCATAGTATAGCATGGCATAAAAATATCAAAAATTTTCGTATTATACTATAGCATAAAAATGTCAAAAATGATCATAGTATAGTATGGCGTAAAAATATCAAAAATATCACAGTAAAAAAAATCAAAAATGATCATAGTGTAGTATGGCATAAAAATGTCAAAAAAACGTCATAGTATAGTATGGCGTAAAAATGTTAAAAAAACATCACAGTATAGTAAGGCATAAAAGTATAAAAAAACCTCATATTATAATATGGCTTAAAATGTCAAAAAAACGTCATAGTATAGTATGGCGTAAAAATGTTAAAAAACGCCATAGTATAGTATAGCGTAAAAATATTTAAAAAAAAAACATATAGTATAGTATGGCTTAAAATGTAAAAAATTCTCATTGTATAGTATGGCATAAAAATGTCAAAAAATGTCATAGTACTATATAATATGGCATAAACACATCAAGATACCGTCATAGTATAGTAAGGCAAAAAAAAAAAAGTCAAAAATGTCATATTATAGTGTGGCAGAAAAATTTTAAACAATATCAAAAAACGTCATGGTATAGTATGGCAGAAAAATGTCAAAAAATGTCATATTATAGTGTGGCATAAAAATGTCCAAAAATATCAAAAAACGTCATAGTATATTATGGCTTAAAATGTCAAAAATTCTCATGGTATAGTATGGCATTAAATGTCAAAAAACGTCATAGTATCGTATGGCATAAAAATCTCAAGAAATGTAACAGTAGAATATGGCATAAAATGTCAATCTAATTTTTAAGTCTTTGGAAAGTGGAATGTAGCAAGAGAAAACCCATACAGGCAGAAGGAGAATATGCATGTCTCAACACAGAAAAGCCCTCTTGACTGGGATTCGAACCGACAACATTCTGTGGTGGATGCAACAGTGCTAACCATTGTACTACCATGTTAACACATTAAAGGTCTTAGTGAAGCGTAAGCCATAAAATGAACGTAAAACGGTATAAAAGTGTCATATTGGGGCCGTCGTGTGGCGTAGTGGTCTAAGCAGGCGCCCCATGTGTAGAGGCTACAGTCCTCGCTGCAGTTGGCCTCGGTTCGAGTCCCGCATCGGACGGCCTTTACTGCATCTCATTCCCCCTCTCTCTACCTCCTCATTTCCTGTCTCTCTCCATTATCCTATCCAATAAAGGCACAAAAGCCCAAAAACATATATATTTAAAAAAAAAAAGTGTCATATTACAGTATGGTGCAAAAGTATCAAAAAACAGCATAGTATAATATGGCATTAAATGTCAAAAAACGTCATAGTGTAGTATGGCATAAAAACGTCAAAGTATAGTGTGGCATAAAAATGTCAAAAAATATTATAGTATAGTATGGCATAAAATGTCAAAAACATCATAGTATAGTATGGCATAAAATATCAAAAAATGTCATAGTATAGTATGGCTTAAAATGTCAAAAATGATCATAGTATAGTATGGTGTAAAAATATTTAAAATATCATAGTATAGTAAGGCATAGAAAAATAAAAAATGATCGTAGTATAGTATGGCGTAAAAATATTTAAAATATCATAGTATAGTAAGGCATAGAAAAATAAAAAATGATCATAGTGTAGTATGGCGTAAAAATGTCAAAAAACATCATAGTATAGTATGGCGTAAAAATGTCAAAATGATCATAGTATAGTATGGCGTAAAAATCTCAAAAAACGTCATAGTATAGTATGGCTTAAAATGTGAAAAATGATCATAGTACTATATAGTATGGCATAAAAACATCAAAAAACGTCATATTATAGTATGGCGTAAAAATGTCAAAAAACATCATAGTATAGTATGGCGTAAAAACATTAATAAATGTCATACTATGGTATGGCATAAAAATATCAAAAAAACGTCATAGTATAGCATGGCGTAAAAATGTTAAAAAACATCACAGTATAGTAAGGCATAAAAATATCAAAAAACACTATAGTTTAGTATGGCGTAAAAATATAAAAAGAACCTCATAGTATAGTAGGTTAAAAATGTCAAAAATGATCATAGTATAGTATGGCTTAAAATGTCAAAAAAACGTCATAGTATAGTATGACATAAAAATGTCAAAAAACGTCGTAGTATAGTATGGCATAAAAACTTCCAAAAACGTCATAGTATAGTATGGCGGAAAAATATCAAAAAACGTCATAGTTTAGTATGGCTTAACATGTCAATAATGATTATAGTATAGTATGCCATAAAAATGTCAAGAAACGTCATAGTATAGTATGGCTTAAAATGTAAAAAATGATCATAGTATAGTATGACGTAAAAATGTCAAAAAAGATCATAATACAGTATGGCGTAAAAATGTCAAAAATAATCATAGTATAGTATGACATACAAATGTCAAAAAACGTCATAGTATAGTATGGCATAAAAACGTTCAAAAACGTCATAGTATAGTATGGCGGAAAAATATCAAAAAACGTCATAGTTTAGTATGGCTTAACATGTCAATAATGATTATAGTATAGTATGCCATAAAAATGTCAAGAAACGTCATAGAATAGTATGGCGTAAAAATTTCAAAAATGATCATAGTATAGTATGGCGTGAAAATCTCAAAAAACGTCATAGTATAGTATGACGTAAAAATGTCAAAAAAGATCATAGTATAGTATGACGTAAAAATGTCAAAAAAGATCATAGTACAGTATAGCGTAAAAATGTCAAAAATAATCATAGTATAGTATGGCGTAAAAATGTCAAAAAATAATCATAGTATAGTATGGCGTAAAAATGTCAAAAAACGTCATAGTGTAGTATGGCATAAAAACGTCATAGTATAGTGTGGCATAAAAATGTCAAAAAATATTATAGTATAGTATGGCATAAAATGTCAAAAAACGTCATAGAATAGTATGGTATAAAAACATCAAGAAACATCATAGTATAGTATGGCGTAAAAATGTCAAAAAACGTCATAGTATAGTATGGCGTAAAAATATTAAAGAACATCACAGTATAGTAGGGTGTGAGGGAGCTGGCAAGCATCCCCCTCACTAAGGTGAAAACTATGCACATTGGCTAAGACAGGAAGTTTATTTTTTGTTGTGCTTTTATTTTGGGAACCCCTACTAACCACTCTCTCTGTTTGAGGTCTACTTCCGGGGGGCGTGTTTTCATGGAGTGCACACATGGGAATGCTGCCAGACTCAGCAGGTGTCAATTACCTCATCAGGCTGTACCAAGTGGGCAGGAAGGAGAGAGGGGAGTGGGTAGAGGGGTTTTACTTAAGTTTGGCTTTTGTTGGGTATTTCTTTAGTTTATTATGTATTCTATTTTGATCTGTGTTAGGCCAAAGGTTAGTTTATGTAAATATCAGTGTGGTTAAATTGTAAAGGTATTCAATATGTGTGGTGCTAGTGTCTAGGGTCCCTGCACTAGGTGATGTTTGGTAGAGGCTATGGGTACTTATACCAGGTGGGAAAGCAGGGTGGGGTGTCAGAGAATGGGGGTCAGGTTGGACATCACCGCCGCCGCTGCTATCCAATGTAACCTGCTACACCAGTCAGACTGCTTTGGTTGTCCAGCCATCCTGTGACCTCTATGTAAGAACTGTTGGATGTTGTTTGTGTCATTTGCCTCAGCTCACCAGTAAACTAAGAGCTCTGCAACCAACTTTTGTGTGCCTGATTCTGTCCTCTCTCATGCTTGTACTCCAATCCTGCTGGCCTTCATCCTGATTGTAAGGGTTCACCATCATCCAAACCTTACATGTGGTGTCAGAAGTGGGATGAGACGCGGCCAGATTGAAGGGGTATAGCGTGGAGAGTTGACAGTATGGGACCTAAAGCACACGGCAGAGCTCCAAAGACAGATGTGGCTGAAGATGGCCTGGAAGAGGGTGCTGCAGGAGGGCTGCCTTTGAATATGCATCCTAGGGAGGAGCACCTGGTACCTGCAGAGATGGACTCAGTTACCAGCATGTTGCAGCAATGTCTTCAGTGCCAACGTGACCTGAGTGACAGGTGGGACAAAGAAACAATTAGACAGGATAAAAGATGGCGCCAAATGCAGGTCCAAATGAATAATCTTCGTGATGAGGTGGAGCAGCAGCAGAGGGAAGAGAGCCAGCCCCAGTTGAGCACACGACCACTGCAGCAGGAGCTGGAGGAGCATGTTTCCCAGTCCAGGGCTGAGTTAAGAGGCAGGGGCGGGGGGCAGGCGGCAGTTCCCAGACTGGAAGAGAGTGATGATGTTGAGCATTACCTGACCACATTTGAGCGCCTGGCGATGGCATATCAGTGGCCAGAGGTCGAGTGGGCAGTGAGGCTGATTCCCCATCTGACAGGGAAGGCACGGGCAGCATATGTGGCCATGGCAGTAGAGGACACGGCGGACTACAAGAAGGTTAAAGAAGCCATCCTTGCCAAATATGAAATCAACGAGGAAGTCTATCGACAGAGGTTCCGGGAGCCTGACATTCGCCCTAATGAGAACCCGAGAGAGTTCTATAATCGGTTAAGAGAGTTGTATGACAAGTGGATCCAACCAGAGAAGAGGACTAAGGAGCAGGTTGGGGAGATCCTCATTCTGGAGCAATTCTACTGCTCCCTCTCGCCAGAGCTCAGGGTGTGGGTGAAGGAAAGGAATCCAGAGTCGGCACGGGAAGCAGCTCAACAGGTGGAGACTTTCCTGGCAGCCCGACAGGGGTCCACCAGCTATCGGTTCGATGCTCCTCAGAGGGCCTTCACTGCACGGGGTAAGCCATTGGGGTCAGGGGGTGGAGGTGGTCCTAGAGAGCCAGGGCCAGCTAGGCCCCTAGAAAAAGTGGTAACTCCTATGAAGGCAAGGTCAACTGCTAAACCTGTTTGCTTTTATTGTGGTCAGGAAGGACATATTAAGCCAGAGTGCCCAGTCAGAAAAGCTAAAGCAGCTTATGTTTGTACTGTTCCTCGGCCATGTCAGAGTGAGAATTTTGTCGTAGGAAAACAGCAGGTCAGTACAGTTAAGATCAATGGTAAACCGGCCCAAGCACTCCTTGATACTGGTAGTGTGCAGACGCTAATACATCCATCACTAGTCCAGAAGGAGGGTTCCTTAGGAAAGTTAGTGCTGGATATTTCTTGTGTGCATGGTGACCATAGGGTTTATCCTATGACAGTGGTGTACCTGGAGGTAGCGGGGCAAACTTACCTTCTTTCAGTTGGTGTAGTAGACAGCTTAGCCCACCAGGTAATTTTGGGACAGGATGTTCCCATCCTGCAGGAGTTGGTTCGGTCATGTAAGCCAGTTAATGTTGTCACCAGGTCGCAGACACAGACACAGGAAGTGGAGACAGAGGGAGCTAGTGGGGTCCAGGCAGTATTAGCTGAAACTGTTCAGGGTCCAGAGGAGATAGTTCCCCAGTTCACAGCACAGGGTGACCCAGAGAGTCAGGGTCCAGACCAGGATTCAGGTGAGGTGGATCTAAATGTCCTCTCTGAATTACCTTACTTTGATGAGGTTTTTACTGACAGTCCGGTGAAGGTGAGGAAAAGTAGGAGACAGAAAAGGCAAGAGAAAATGGCAGGTTCCGTTAGAACAGGTTCAGGACTTTCAGAGCCAGAGGGGTGTGATACTGATAAAAGTTGTGATTTTCTGCACCTTCAGAGACGAGATGAATCACTGCAGGACCTCTTTAAACAAGCAGCTGTAGTGCAGCGGGGTCAGGTGGCAGGGGAGGGCTACTTCCTTAGAGACCAGGTGCTGTACTACAAAGCCAATCTAGATGACAGGGAAAGACTGGTGGTTCCACAGGGGCTCCGGGAACAGGTGTTAAAGTTGGGCCATAGTATTCCCTGGGCAGGTCATTTAGGGGCTAAAAAGACTTTGGACAGGATTGCGAGCCGGTTTTACTGGCCTGGTCTGAGCACAGAGGTACAGGGTTATTGTCAGTCTTGTTCAGTCTGTCAGCTAGTGGGGGATAAGAAAGTTCCCAAATTTCCATTACAACCACTGCCAATTATGGAGGTTCCATTCAGCCGAATAGCTATGGACATTGTTGGGCCTTTAGAGCGAACACAGTCAGGACATCGCTATATACTGGTAATTTGTGATTACAGTACCAGATATCCTGAAGCATTTGCCCTAAGAGACATCACTGCCAAACAAATAGCATATGCATTGCTGCAGCTGTTCTCCAGGGTGGGCATCCCATCTGAAATTCTGACGGATCAGGGAACGAACTTCCTTTCAAACACGCTCAAGCAGGTGTACAGGCTTTTAGGCATTAGGAGTATTCGGACCACTCCTTACCACCCCCAGACCGATGGCTTAGTGGAGAGATACAACAGAACTCTTAAAAGCATGCTGAAGAAGTTTATCTCCACTAATGCCAAAGACTGGGATAAATGGCTCCCCTATCTCCTGTTTGCCTACAGGGAGGTGCCTCAAGCTTCAACAGGCTTCTCCCCTTTTGAGCTTTTGTATGGCAGGCAGGTGAGAGGTCCCCTTGATGTGCTGCAGGAGTCCTGGGTGGGGTCCCAGGGGAAGGAAACCACTGTGCTGGCATTTGTCTTGCAGATGAGGGAGAAAATGGAGCAGGCCACCAAGCTGGTGAGGAAAAATATGGAGAAGGCTCAGCAGGGGCAACAAACCTGGTATGACAAGGCAGCCAGGGAGCGATCCTTCAGTCAAGGTCAGCAGGTACTTCTCCTGCTTCCAACAGTTGAGAACAAGTTGCTGGCAAAATGGCAGGGGCCATATACGGTGCTGAGGAAGTTGAGTCCAACAACCTACGAGATTGAGATGCCGGAGAGGAGAAATCCAAAGCAGACATTCCACATCAATCTGCTGAAGGGGTGGAAAACTTGGGAAATCCCACCTCAACAGCAAATGTTTGTTCGGACAGTAGAGGAGGAGGATGACGTGGTGGGTGAGTTCACTCCTACTAGTCATAACTCTGCATCCCTTGATCTCTCCTATCTCTCCCTAACCCAGCAGCAAGAGTTGCAGGCCATTGTCCCACCAGATTTGTTTCAGGAGAGGCCAGGGGCAACAGCCCTAGTGGAGCATGACATCCGCCTGAAGGACAGCACCCCCATCAGGCAGAGAATGTATCGCATTCCCCAGAAGTTGGTGCCAGTGCTGGAAGAGGAGATTGTAGTCATGCTGGAGCTGGGTGTCATTGAGCCTTCCAGCAGTGAATGGAGCAATCCCATTGTCCTGGTAATCAAGAAGGATGGAAGTATCAGGTTTTGCATCGACTTCAGAAAGGTAAATGCACAATCTGAATTTGATGCTTATCCTCTGCCAAGACTGGATGACCTCATTGAACGGGTGGGTCAAGCAAAGTTCATTACCACTCTGGACCTCTGTAAAGGCTACTGGCAGGTACCCTTGTCTGATGCTGCTAAGCCTCTGACTGCATTCAGGACGCCTCAAGGGCTGTGGCAGTTTACCAAGATGCCATTTGGTCTCCATGGGGCACCTGCCACCTTTCAGAGGTTGATGAATCAAGTGCTGGCAGGTATGGAAACATTTGCAGCAGCTTACCTTGATGATATTGTGATATACAGTGTATCCTGGCAGGAACATCTGAGCCATTTGGCCATTGTGCTGGGGAAAATCAAGGAAGCCGGGCTGACCATCAATCCAAGGAAGTGTGCAGTGGCTAAGCAGGAGACCCAGTATCTGGGCTACATCCTAGGGGGTGGTGCCATTAAGCCGGTGCAAGACAAGGTGGAAGCGATCCAAGCGAGGGTGAGGCCAACCACCCGTAAACAGGTGAAGTCATTTCTGGGTCTGGTGGGCTGGTACAGGCGTTTCATCCGGGACTTTTCTGCAAGGGCGGCGCCCTTATCTGATCTCACCAGCACGGCGAAAACCAAGGTGGTGTGGGGTGAGGAGCAGGAAAAGGCGTTCCAGGACCTCAAAGCAGCCCTGTGCCAGGAGCCTGTGCTGCAAAGCCCAAACTTCAACTTACCCTTCATAGTCCAGACAGACGCTTCTCACCGAGGGATAGGTGGGGTCCTCCTGCAAGGAGAGGGGGAAGGAAGGAAACCAGTGGCATACATTAGCAGGAAGCTGTTTCCCAGGGAGACCAGGTATTCTGCAGTGGAGCTGGAGTGTTTGGCCATTAAATGGGCCATCGACACCTTCAAGTACTACCTGCTCGGGAGAGAGTTCAACTTGGAAACGGACCATAAGGCTCTGCAATGGCTGGAGCAAATGAAGGATACCAACAGCCGGATCACACGTTGGTTCCTGTCCCTTCAACCATATCGGTTCTCCATCCACTACCGGCCAGGGAAGCAGAACACGGTGGCTGACTTTTTGTCTCGCAACGTGGTTGGCGAGCCTGCCGAAGGGGAGAGAAGTGTGAGGGAGCTGGCAAGCATCCCCCTCACTAAGGTGAAAACTATGCACATTGGCTAAGACAGGAAGTTTATTTTTTGTTGTGCTTTTATTTTGGGAACCCCTACTAACCACTCTCTCTGTTTGAGGTCTACTTCCGGGGGGCGTGTTTTCATGGAGTGCACACATGGGAATGCTGCCAGACTCAGCAGGTGTCAATTACCTCATCAGGCTGTACCAAGTGGGCAGGAAGGAGAGAGGGGAGTGGGTAGAGGGGTTTTACTTAAGTTTGGCTTTTGTTGGGTATTTCTTTAGTTTATTATGTATTCTATTTTGATCTGTGTTAGGCCAAAGGTTAGTTTATGTAAATATCAGTGTGGTTAAATTGTAAAGGTATTCAATATGTGTGGTGCTAGTGTCTAGGGTCCCTGCACTAGGTGATGTTTGGTAGAGGCTATGGGTACTTATACCAGGTGGGAAAGCAGGGTGGGGTGTCAGAGAATGGGGGTCAGGTTGGACATCACCGCTGCCGCTGCTATCCAATGTAACCTGCTACACCAGTCAGACTGCTTTGGTTGTCCAGCCATCCTGTGACCTCTATGTAAGAACTGTTGGATGTTGTTTGTGTCATTTGCCTCAGCTCACCAGTAAACTAAGAGCTCTGCAACCAACTTTTGTGTGCCTGATTCTGTCCTCTCTCATGCTTGTACTCCAATCCTGCTGGCCTTCATCCTGATTGTAAGGGTTCACCATCATCCAAACCTTACATAGGGCATAAAAAAATCGTAAATGATCACAGAATAGTATGGCGTAAAAATGTCAAAAAATGTCATAGTGTAGTATGGCATAAAAACGTCAAAAAAAGTCATAGAATAGTATGGCTTAAAATGTAAAACATTCTCATAGTATAGTATGGCATAAAAAATTCAAAAAACGTCATAGTATAGTATGGCATAAAAATCTCAAATAACATAACAGTAGAATATGGCATAAAAGTGTAAATCTAATTTTTATTTCTTTGGATAGTGGAAGGTAGCCAGAAAAAACCTATACAGGCAGAGGGAGAACATGCATGTCTAACACAGAAAAGCATGGCGTATGGCGTAAAAATGTCAAAAACGTCATGGTGCAGTATGGCATAAACACGTCAAAAAAAGTCACAATTAGTAAGGCATAATAATATCAAAAAACGTCATAGTATAGTATGGCATAAAAATGTCAAAAAATGTCATATTATAGTGTGGCATAAAAACGTCAAAAAATATCAAAAAATGTCATAGTATAGTATGGCATAAAAATGTCAAAAAATATAATTTTACAATGTGGCATAAAAATGTCAAAAAATATCAAAAAACGCCATAGTATAGTATGGCATAAAATGTCAAAAAACGTCAATGTGTAGTATGGCATAAAAATGTCAAAAAATATCATATTATAGTGTGGCATAAAAATTTCAAAAATTATCAAAAAACGCCATAGTATAGTATGGCATAAAATGTCAAAAAACGTCATAGTATAGTATGGCATAAAATATCAAAAAATGTCATAGTATAGTATGGCTTAAAATGTCAAAAATGATCATAGTATAGTATGGCGTAAAAATATTTAAAATATCATAGTATAGTAAGGCATAGAAAAATAAAAAATGATCATAGTATAGTATGGCTTAAAATGTCAAAAAACATCATAGTATAGTATGGCTTAACATGTCAATAATGATCATAGTATAGTATGCCGTAAAAATGTAAAAAAACGTCATAGTATAGTATGGCATAAAAATGTCAAAAATGATCATAGTATAGTATGGCGTAAAAATCTCAAAAAACGTCATAGTATAGTATGGCTTAAAATGTGAAAAATGATCATAATACTATATAGTATGGCATAAAAACATCAAGAAACGTCATATTATAGTATGGCGTAAAAATGTAAAAAAACATCATAGTATAGTATGGCGTAAAAACATTAATATATGTCATACTATGGTATGGCGTAAAAATATCAAAAAAACGTCATAGTATAGTATGGCTTAAAATGTCAAAAAAACGTCATAGTATAGTATGACGTAAAAATGTCAAAAAACTTCATAGTTCAGTATGGCATGAAAACGTCAAAAAACGTCATAGTATAGTATGGCTTAAAATGTCAAAAATTATTATACTATAGTATGGCGTAAAAATATCAAAAAACATCATAGTATAGCATGGCATATAAATATCAAAAATTTTCATATTATACTATGGCGTAAAAATGTCAAAAAATGTCATAGTGTAGTATGGCATAAAAATGTCATAGTATAGTATGGCGTAAAAATGTCAAAAAATGTCATATTATAGTGTGGCATAAAAATGTCAAAAAATATCAAAAAATGTCATAGTATAGTATGGCATAAAAATGTCAAAAAATATAATTTTACAGTGTGGCATAAAAATGTCAAAAAATATCAAAAAACGCCATAGTATAGTATGGCATAAAATGTCAAAAAACGTCAATGTGTAGTATGGCATAAAAATGTCAAAAAATATAATATTATAGTGTGGCATAAAAATTTCAAAAAATATCAAAAAATGTCATAGTATAGTATGGCATAAAAATGTCAAAAAATATAATTTTACAGTGTGGCATAAAAATGTCAAAAAATATCAAAAAACGACATAGTATAGTATGGCATAAAAATGTCAAAAAACGTCAATGTGTAGTATGGCATAAAAATGTCAAAAAATATCATATTATAGTGTGGCATAAAAATTACAAAAAAATCAAAAAAATGTCATAGTATAGTATGGCATAAAAATGTCAAAAAATATAATTTTACAATGTGGCATAAAAATGTCAAAAAATATCAAAAAACGCCATAGTATAGTATGGCATAAAATGTCAAAAAACGTCAATGTGTAGTATGGCATAAAAATGTCAAAAAATATCATATTATAGTGTGGCATAAAAATTTCAAAAATTATCAAAAAACGCCATAGTATAGTATGGCATAAAATGTCAAAAAACGTCATAGTATAGTATGGCATAAAATATCAAAAAATGTCATAGTATAGTATGGCTTAAAATGTCAAAAATGATCATAGTATAGTATGGCGTAAAAATATTTAAAATATCATAGTATAGTAAGGCATAGAAAAATAAAAAATGATCATAGTATAGTATGGCTTAAAATGTCAAAAAACATCATAGTATAGTATGGCTTAACATGTCAATAATGATCCATAGTATAGTATGCCGTAAAAATGTAAAAAAACGTCATAGTATAGTATGGCATAAAAATGTCAAAAATGATCATAGTATAGTATGGCGTAAAAATCTCAAAAAACGTCATAGTATAGTATGGCTTAAAATGTGAAAAATGATCATAATACTATATAGTATGGCATAAAAACATCAAGAAACGTCATATTATAGTATGGCGTAAAAATGTAAAAAAACATCATAGTATAGTATGGCGTAAAAACATTAATATATGTCATACAATGGTATGGCGTAAAAATATCAAAAAACGTCATAGTATAGTATGGCTTAAAATGTCAAAAAACGTCATAGTATAGTATGACGTAAAAATGTCAAAAAACTTCATAGTTCAGTATGGCATGAAAACGTCAAAAAACGTCATAGTATAGTATGGCTTAAAATGTCAAAAATTATTATACTATAGTATGGCGTAAAAATATCAAAAAACATCATAGTATAGCATGGCATATAAATATCAAAAATTTTCATATTATACTATGGCGTAAAAATGTCAAAAAATGTCATAGTGTAGTATGGCATAAAAATGTCATAGTATAGTATGGCGTAAAAATGTCAAAAAATGTCATATTATAGTGTGGCATAAAAATGTCAAAAAATATCAAAAAATGTCATAGTATAGTATGGCATAAAAATGTCAAAAAATATAATTTTACAGTGTGGCATAAAAATGTCAAAAAATATCAAAAAACGCCATAGTATAGTATGGCATAAAATGTCAAAAAACGTCAATGTGTAGTATGGCATAAAAATGTCAAAAAATATAATATTATAGTGTGGCATAAAAATTTCAAAAAATATCAAAAAATGTCATAGTATAGTATGGCATAAAATGTCAAAAAATATAATTTTACAGTGTGGCATAAAAATGTCAAAAAATATCAAAAAACGACATAGTATAGTATGGCATAAAATGTCAAAAAACGTCAATGTGTAGTATGGCATAAAAATGTCAAAAAATATCATATTATAGTGTGGCATAAAAATTACAAAAAATATCAAAAAACGCCATAGTATAGTATGGCATAAAATGTCAAAAAAACGTCATAGTATAGTATGACGTAAAAATGTCAAAAAACTTCATAGTTCAGTATGGCATAAAAACGTCAAAAAACGTCATAGTATAGTATGGCTTAAAATGTCAAAAATTATTATACTATAGTATGGCGTAAAAATATCAAAAAACATCATAGTATAGCATGGCATATAAATATCAAAAATTTTCATATTATACTATGGCGTAAAAATGTCAAAAAACGTCATAGTGTAGTATGCATAAAAATGTCATAGTATAGTGTGGCATAAAAATGTCAAAAAATATCATAGTATAGTATGGCGTAAAAATGTCAAAAAGGTCGTAGTATAGTATGGCATAAAATATCAAAAGATGCCATAGTATAGTATGTCTTAAAATGTCAAAAATGATCATAGTATAGTATGGCGTAAAAATATTAATAATATCATAGTACAGTAAGGCATAAAAAAATCAAAAATGATCATAGTGTAGTATGGCGTAAAAATGTCAATAAACGTCATAGTATAGTACGGCATAAAAACGTCAAAAAAACGTCATAGTATAGTATGGCTTAAAATGTAAAAAAATTTTCGTGGTATAGTATGGCGTAAAAATGTCAAAAATGATCATAGTACTGTATAGTATGGCATAAAAACATCAAGAAACGTCATAGTATAGTAAGGCATAAAAACGTCAAAAAACGTCATAGTATAGTATGGCGTAAAAATATGAAAAAAACCTCATAGTACAATAATTCTTCAAATGTCAAAACTGATCATAGTATAGTATGGCTTAAAATGTCAAAAATGGTCATAGTATAGTATGGCTTAAAATGTCAAAAAAACATCATAGTATAGTATGGCATAAAAATGTCAAAAAAACTTCATAGTATAGTATGGCATAAAAACGTCAAAAAACGTCATAGTATAATATGGTGGAAAAATATCAAAAAACGTCATAGTATAGTATGGCTTAAAATATCAATAATGATCATTGTATAGTATGGCATAAAAACATCAAGAAACGTCATAGTATAGTAAGGCATAAAAACGTCAAAAAACATCATAGTATCGTATGGCATAAAAATCTCAACACAGAAAAGCCCTCGTGACCGGATTCGAAACCACAACCTTCTGTGTTGGAAGCCAGAGTGCTAACCATTGTACCACCATTTTAACACATTAAAGGTCTTAGTGAAGTGTAAGGCATAAATAAACGTAAAAGGGTATAAAAGTGTCATATTACAGTATGGCGTAAAAGTATCAAAAAACATCATAGTATAGTATGGCATTGAAATGTCAAAAAATTCATATTATAGTGTGGCATAAAAATTTCACAGAATGTCAAAAAACGCCATAGTATAGTATGGCATAAAATGTCAAAAAACGTCATAGTGTAGTATGGCATAAAAACATCAAAAAACGTCATAGTATAGTATGGCATAAAAATGTCAAAAAACGTCATAGTATCGTATGGCTTAAAATATCAATAATGATCATAGTAAGGTATGGCGTAAAAATTTAAAAAATGATCATAGTATAGTATGGCGTAAAAATATCAAAAAACGTCATAGTATAGTTTGGCTTAAAATGTCAAAAAAACGTCATAGTATAGTATGACGTAAAAATGCCAAAAATTTCATAGTTCAGTATGGCATAAAAACGTCAAAAAACGTCATAGTATAGTATGGCTTAAAATGTCAAAAAAAACGTCATAGTATAGTATGACGTAAAAATGTCAAAAAACTTCATAGTTCAGTATGGCATAAAAACATCAAAAAACGTCACAGTATAGTATGGCTTAAAATGTCAAAAATTATTATACTATAGTATGGCGTAAAAATATCAAAAAACATCATAGTATAGCATGGCATATAAATATCAAAAATTTTCATATTATACTATGGCGTAAAAATGTCAAAAAACGTCATAGTGTAGTATGGCATAAAAATGTCATAGTATAGTGTGCATAAAAATGTCAAAAAATATCATAGTATAGTATGGCGTAAAAATGTCAAAAAGGTCGTAGTATAGTATGGCATAAAATATCAAAAGATGTCATAGTATAGTATGTCTTAAAATGTCAAAAATGATCATAGTATAGTATGGCGTAAAAATATTAATAATATCATAGTATAGTAAGGCATAAAAAAATCAAAAATGATCATAGTGTAGTATGGCGTAAAAATGTCAAAAAAAGTCATAGTATAGTATGGCGTAAAAATGTCAATAAACGTCATAGTATAGTACGGCATAAAAACGTCAAAAAACGTCATAGTATAGTATGGCTTAAAATGTAAAAAAAATTTCGTGGTATAGTATGGCGTAAAAATGTCAAAAATGATCATAGTACTGTATAGTATGGCATAAAAACATAAAGAAACGTCATAGTATAGTAAGGCATAAAAACGTCAAAAAAACGTCATAGTATAGTATGGCGTAAAAATATGAAAAAAACCTCATAGTACAATAATTCTTCAAATGTCAAAAATGATCATAGTATAGTATGGCTTAAAATGTCAAAAATGGTCATAGTATAGTATGGCTTAAAATGTCAAAAAAACATCATAGTATAGTATGGCGTAAAAATGTCAAAAATCTTCATAGTATAGTATGGCATAAAAACGTCAAAAAACGTCATAGTATAATATGGTGGAAAAATATCAAAAAACGTCATAGTATAGTATGGCTTAAAATATCAATAATGATCATTGTATAGTATGGCATAAAAACATCAAGAAACGTCATAGTATAGTATGGCATAAAAACATCAAGAAACGTCATAGTATAGTATGGCATAAAAATGTCAAAAAAACATCATAGTATCGTATGGCATAAAAATCTCAACACAGAAAAGCCCTCGTGACCGGGATTCGAAACCACAACCTTCTGTGTTGGAAGCCAGAGTGCTAACCATTGTACCACCATTTTAACACATTAAAGGTCTTAGTGAAGTGTAAGGCATAAAATAAACGTAAAAGGGTATAAAAGTGTCATATTACAGTATGGCGTAAAAGTATCAAAAAACATCATAGTATAGTATGGCATTGAAATGTCAAAAAATATCATATTATAGTGTGGCATAAAAATTTCACAGAATGTCAAAAAACGCCATAGTATAGTATGGCATAAAATGTCAAAAAACGTCATAGTGTAGTATGGCATAAAAACATCAAAAAACGTCATAGTATAGTATGGCATAAAAATGTCAAAAAACGTCATAGTATCGTATGGCTTAAAATATCAATAATGATCATAGTATGGTATGGCGTAAAAATTTAAAAAATGATCATAGTATAGTATGGCGTAAAAATATCAAAAAACGTCATAGTATAGTTTGGCTTAAAATGTCAAAAAAACGTCATAGTATAGTATGACGTAAAAATGCCAAAAATTTCATAGTTCAGTATGGCATAAAAACGTCAAAAAAACGTCATAGTATAGTATGGCTTAAAATGTCAAAAAAAACGTCATAGTAAGTATGACGTAAAAATGTCAAAAAACTTCATAGTTCAGTATGGCATAAAAACATCAAAAAACGTCACAGTATAGTATGGCTTAAAATGTCAAAAATTATTATACTATAGTATGGCGTAAAAATATCAAAAAACATCATAGTATAGCATGGCATATAAATATCAAAAATTTTCATATTATACTATGGCGTAAAAAGTCAAAAAAACGTCATAGTGTAGTATGGCATAAAAATGTCATAGTATAGTGTGGCATAAAAATGTCAAAAAATATCATAGTATAGTATGGCGTAAAAATGTCAAAAAACGTCATAGTATCGTATGGCATAAAATATCAAAAGATGTCATAGTATAGTATGTCTTAAAATGTCAAAAATGATCATAGTATAGTTATGGCGTAAAAATATTAATAATATCATAGTATAGTAAGGCATAAAAAAATCAAAAATGATCATAGTGTAGTATGGCGTAAAAATGTCAAAAAAAGTCATAGTATAGTATGGCGTAAAAATGTCAATAAACGTCATAGTATAGTACGGCATAAAAACGTCAAAAAAACGTCATAGTATAGTATGGCTTAAAATGTAAAAAAAATTTCGTGGTATAGTATGGCGTAAAAATGTCAAAAATGATCATAGTACTGTATAGTATGGCATAAAAACATAAAGAAACGTCATAGTAAGTATGGCATAAAAATGTCAAAAAATATCATAGTATAGTATGGCGTAAAAATATGAAAAAAACTCATAGTACAATAATTCTTCAAATGTCAAAAATGATCATAGTATAGTATGGCTTAAAATGTCAAAAATGGTCATAGTATAGTATGGCTTAAAATGTCAAAAAAACATCATAGTATAGTATGGCGTAAAAATGTCAAAAATCTTCATAGTATAGTATGGCATAAAAACGTCAAAAAAAGTCATAGTATAATATGGTGGAAAAAAATATCAAAAAACGTCATAGTATAGTATGGCTTAAAATGTCAAAAATTATTATACTATAGTATGGCGTAAAAATATCAAAAAACATCATAGTATAGCATGGCATATAAATATCAAAAATTTTCATATTATACTATGGCGTAAAAATGTCAAAAAACGTCATAGTGTAGTATGGCATAAAAATGTCATAGTATAGTGTGGCATAAAAATGTCAAAAAATATCATAGTATAGTATGGCGTAAAAATGTCAAAAAGGTCGTAGTATAGTATGGCATAAAATATCAAAAGATGTCATAGTATAGTATGTCTTAAAATGTCAAAAATGATCATAGTATAGTATGGCGTAAAAATATTAATAATATCATAGTATAGTAAGGCATAAAAAAATCAAAAATGATCATAGTGTAGTATGGCGTAAAAATGTCAAAAAAAGTCATAGTATAGTATGGCGTAAAAATGTCAATAAACGTCATAGTATAGTACGGCATAAAAACGTCAAAAAACGTCATAGTATAGTATGGCTTAAAATGTAAAAAAATTTCGTGGTATAGTATGGCGTAAAAATGTCAAAAATGATCATAGTACTGTATAGTATGGCATAAAAACATAAAGAAACGTCATAGTATAGTAAGGCATAAAAACGTCAAAAAACGTCATAGTATAGTATGGCGTAAAAATATGAAAAAAACCTCATAGTACAATAATTCTTCAAATGTCAAAAATGATCATAGTATAGTATGGCTTAAAATGTCAAAAATGGTCATAGTATAGTATGGCTTAAAATGTCAAAAAACATCATAGTATAGTATGGCGTAAAAATGTCAAAAATCTTCATAGTAAGTATGGCATAAAAACGTCAAAAAACGTCATAGTATAATATGGTGGAAAAATATCAAAAAACGTCATAGTATAGTATGGCTTAAAATATCAATAATGATCATTGTATAGTATGGCATAAAAACATCAAGAAACGTCATAGTATAGTATGGCATAAAAACATCAAGAAACGTCATAGTATAGTATGGCATAAAAATGTCAAAAAACATCATAGTATCGTATGGCATAAAAATCTCAACACAGAAAAGCCCTCGTGACCGGGATTCGAAACCACAACCTTCTGTGTTGGAAGCCAGAGTGCTAACCATTGTACCACCATTTTAACACATTAAAGGTCTTAGTGAAGTGTAAGGCATAAAATAAACGTAAAAGGGTATAAAAGTGTCATATTACAGTATGGCGTAAAAGTATCAAAAAACATCATAGTATAGTATGGCATTGAAATGTCAAAAAATATCATATTAGAGTGTGGCATAAAAATTTCAAAGAATGTCAAAAAACGCCATAGTATAGTATGGCATAAAATGTCAAAAAACGTCATAGTGTAGTATGGCATAAAAACATAAAAAAACGTCATAGTATAGTATGGCATAAAAATGTCAAAAAACGTCATAGTATCATATGGCATAAAAATCTCAACACAGAAAAGCCCTCGTGACCGGGATTCGAAACCACAACCTTCTGTGTTGGAAGCCAGAGTGCTAACCATTGTACCACCATTTTAACACGTTAAATGTCTCAGTGAAGTGTAAGGCATAAAATCAACGTAAAAGGGTAAAAAAGTGTCATATTACAGTATGGCGTAAAAGTATCAAAAAACATCATAGTATAATATGGCATTAAAATGTCAAAAAACGTCATAGTATAGTATGGCAAAAAAATCTTGAAAAATGTAACAGTAGAATATGGCATAAAAATGTCCATCTAATTTTTATTTCTTTGGATAGTGGAAGGTAGCCAGAAAAAACCCATATAGGCAGAACATGCATATCTCAACACTGAACAACCACATGACAGGGATTCAAACCCACAACCTTATTTGTTTAAGGCAAGAGTGCTAACCACTGTACCACCATGTTAACACAGAACAAAGTTATAGTCAAGTGTAACGCATAAAATAATCATAAAAAGGCATAAAAGTGTCATAGTATAGTATGGCTTAAAAATGTAAAAAAATATCATACTATAGTATGGCGTAAAAATATCAAAAAACATCATAGTATAGCATGGCATATAAATATCAAAAATTTTCATATTATACTATGGCGTAAAAATGTCAAAAAACGTCATAGTGTAGTATGGCATAAAAATGTCATAGTATAGTGTGGCATAAAAATGTCAAAAAATATCATAGTATAGTATGGCGTAAAAATGTCAAAAAGGTCATAGTATAGTATGGCATAAAATATCAAAAGATGTCATAGTATAGTATGTCTTAAAATGTCAAAAATGATCATAGTATAGTATGGCTTAAAAATATTAATAATATCATAGTATAGTAAGGCATAAAAAAATCAAAAATGATCATAGTGTAGTATGGCGTAAAAATGTCAAAAAAAAGTCATAGTATAGTACGGCATAAAAACGTCAAAAAAACGTCATAGTATAGTATGGCTTAAAATGTAAAAAATTTTTCGTGGTATAGTATGGCGTAAAAATGTTAAAAATGATCATAGTACTGTATAGTATGGCATAAAAACATCAAGAAACGTCATAGTATAGTAAGACATAAAAACGTCAAAAAACGTCATAGTATAGTATGGCGTAAAAATATGAAAAAAACCTCATAGTACAATAATTCTTCAAATGTCAAAAATGATCATAGTATAGTATGGCTTAAAATGTCAAAAATGGTCATAGTATAGTATGGCTTAAAATGTCAAAAAAACATCATAGTATAGTATGGCGTAAAAATGTCAAAAAACTTCATAGTATAGTATGGCATAAAAACGTCAAAAAAACGTCATAGTATAATATGGTGGAAAAATATCAAAAAACGTCATAGTATAGTATGGCTTAAAATATCAATAATGATCATTGTATAATATGGCATAAAAACATCAAGAAACGTCATAGTATAGTAAGGCATAAAAACGTCAAAAAACGTCATAGTATAGTATGGCATAAAAATGTCAAATATGATCATAGTATAGTATGCCGTAAAAATGTCAAATAAACGTCATAGTATAGTATGCCGTAAAAATGTAAAAAAACGTCATAGTGTAGTATTGCATAAAAACGTCAAAAAACGTCATAGTGTAGTATGGCATAAAAACGTCAAAAAACGTCATAGTATAGTATGGCTTAAAATGTAAAAAATGATCATAGTATAGTATGGCGTAAAAATATCAAAAATATCACAGTAAAAAAAAATCCAAAATATCACAGTATAGTAAGGCATAAAAAAATCAAAAATAATCATAGTATAGTATGGCGTAAAAATATCAAAAAACATCATAGTATAGCATGGCATAAAAATATCAAAAATTTTCGTATTATACTATAGCATAAAAATATCAAAAATGATCATAGTATAGTATGGCGTAAAAATATCAAAAATATCACAGTAAAAAAAATCAAAAATGATCATAGTGTAGTATGGCGTAAAAATGTCAAAAAAACGTCATAGTATAGTATGGCGTAAAAATGTTAAAAAAACATCACAGTATAGTAAGGCATAAAAGTATAAAAAAACCTCATATTATAATATGGCTTAAAATGTCAAAAAAACGTCATAGTATAGTATGGCGTAAAAATGTTAAAAAAACGCCATAGTATAGTATAGCGTAAAAATATTTTTAAAAAAAACATATAGTATAGTATGGCTTAAAATGTAAAAAATTCTCATTGTATAGTATGGCATAAAAATGTCAAAAAATGTCATAGTACTATATAATATGGCATAAACACATCAAGATACCGTCATACTATAGTAAGGCAAAAAAAAAAAGTCAAAAATGTCATATTATAGTGTGGCATAAAAATGTCCAAAAATATCAAAAAACATCATAGTATATTATGGCTTAAAATGTCAAAAATTCTCATGGTATAGTATGGCATTAAATGTCAAAAAACGTCATAGTATCGTATGGCATAAAAATCTCAAGAAATGTAACAGTAGAATATGGCATAAAATGTCAATCTAATTTTTAAGTCTTTGGAAAGTGGAATGTAGCAAGAGAAAACCCATACAGGCAGAAGGAGAATATGCATGTCTCAACACAGAAAAGCCCTCTTGACTGGGATTCGAACCGACAACATTCTGTGGTGGATGCAACAGTGCTAACCATTGTACTACCATGTTAACACATTAAAGGTCTTAGTGAAGCGTAAGCCATAAAATGAACGTAAAACGGTATAAAAGTGTCATATTGGGGCCGTCGTGTGGCGTAGTGGTCTAAGCAGGCGCCCCATGTGTAGAGGCTACAGTCCTCGCTGCAGTTGGCCCCGGTTCGAGTCCCGCATCGGACGGCCTTTACTGCATCTCATTCCCCCTCTCTCTACCTCCTCATTTCCTGTCTCTCTCCATTATCCTATCCAATAAAGGCACAAAAGCCCAAAAACATATATATTAAAAAAAAAAAAGTGTCATATTACAGTATGGTGCAAAAGTATCAAAAAACAGCATAGTATAATATGGCATTAAAATGTCAAAAAAACGTCATAGTGTAGTATGGCATAAAAACGTCAAAGTATAGTGTGGCATAAAAATGTCAAAAAATATTATAGTATAGTATGGCATAAAATGTCAAAAACATCATAGTATAGTATGGCATAAAATATCAAAAAATGTCATAGTATAGTATGGCTTAAAATGTCAAAAATGATCATAGTATAGTATGGTGTAAAAATATTTAAAATATCATAGTATAGTAAGGCATAGAAAAATAAAAAATGATCGTAGTATAGTATGGCGTAAAAATATTTAAAATATCATAGTATAGTAAGGCATAGAAAAATAAAAAATGATCATAGTGTAGTATGGCGTAAAAATGTCAAAATGATCATAGTATAGTATGGCGTAAAAATCTCAAAAAACGTCATAGTATAGTATGGCTTAAAATGTGAAAAATGATCATAGTACTATATAGTATGGCATAAAAACATCAAAAAACGTCATATTATAGTATGGCGTAAAAATGTCAAAAACATCATAGTATAGTATGGCGTAAAAACATTAATAAATGTCATACTATGGTATGGCATAAAAATATCAAAAAAACGTCATAGTATAGCATGGCGTAAAAATGTTAAAAAACATCACAGTATAGTAAGGCATAAAAATATCAAAAAACACTATAGTTTAGTATGGCGTAAAAATATAAAAAGAACCTCATAGTATAGTAGGTTAAAAATGTCAAAAATGATCATAGTATAGTATGGCTTAAAATGTCAAAAAACGTCATAGTATAGTATGACATAAAAATGTCAAAAAACGTCGTAGTATAGTATGGCATAAAAACTTCCAAAAACGTCATAGTATAGTATGGCGGAAAAATATCAAAAAACGTCATAGTTTAGTATGGCTCAACATGTCAATAATGATTATAGTATAGTATGCCATAAAAATGTCAAGAAACGTCATAGTATAGTATGGCGTAAAAATGTAAAAAATGATCATAGTATAGTATGGCGTAAAAATCTCAAAAAACGTCATAGTATAGTATGGCTTAAAATGTCAAAAATGATCATAGTATAGCATGACGTAAAAATGTCAAAAAAGATCATAATACAGTATGGCGTAAAAATGTCAAAAATAATCATAGTATAGTATGGCGTAAAAATGTCAAAAAACGTCATAGTGTAGTATGGCATAAAAACGTCATAGTATAGTGTGGCATAAAAATTTCAAAAAATACTATAGTATAGTATGGCTTAAAATGTAAAAAAAAACATCATAGTATAGTATGACATACAAATGTCAAAAAACGTCATTGTATAGTATGGCATAAAAACGTTCAAAAACGTCATAGTATAGTATGGCGGAAAAATATCAAAAAACGTCATAGTTTAGTATGGCTTAACATGTCAATAATGATTATAGTATAGTATGCCATAAAAATGTCAAGAAACGTC
This sequence comes from Seriola aureovittata, assembly GCF_021018895.1. Taxonomy (NCBI): domain Eukaryota; kingdom Metazoa; phylum Chordata; class Actinopteri; order Carangiformes; family Carangidae; genus Seriola; species Seriola aureovittata. The sequence continues at coordinate 18,564,834 of NC_079364.1, forward strand.
ATAGAATAGTATGGCGTAAAAATGTCAAAAATGATCATAGTATAGTATGGCGTGAAAATCTCAAAAAACGTCATAGTATAGTATGACGTAAAAATGTCAAAAAAGATCATAGTATAGTATGACGTAAAAATGTCAAAAAAGATCATAGTACAGTATAGCGTAAAAATGTCAAAAATAATCATAGTATAGTATGGCGTAAAAATGTCAAAAAATAATCATAGTATAGTATGGCGTAAAAATGTCAAAAAACGTCATAGTGTAGTATGGCATAAAAACGTCATAGTATAGTGTGGCATAAAAATGTCAAAAAATATTATAGTATAGTATGGCATAAAATGTCAAAAAACGTCATAGAATAGTATGGTATAAAAACATCAAGAAACATCATAGTATAGTATGGCGTAAAAATGTCAAAAAACGTCATAGTATAGTATGGCGTAAAAATATTAAAGAACATCACAGTATAGTAGGGCATAAAAAAATCGTAAATGATCACAGAATAGTATGGCGTAAAAATGTCAAAAAATGTCATAGTGTAGTATGGCATAAAAACGTCAAAAAAAAGTCATAGAATAGTATGGCTTAAAATGTAAAACATTCTCATAGTATAGTATGGCATAAAAAATTCAAAAAACGTCATAGTATAGTATGGCATAAAAATCTGAAATAACATAACAGTAGAATATGGCATAAAAATGTAAATCTAATTTTTATTTCTTTGGATAGTGGAAGGTAGCCAGAAAAAACCTATACAGGCAGAGGGAGAACATCCATGTCTAACACAGAAAAGCATGGCGTATGGCGTAAAAATGTCAAAAACGTCATGGTGCAGTATGGCATAAACACGTCAAAAAAAGTCACAATTAGTAAGGCATAATAATATCAAAAAACGTCATAGTATAGTATGGCATAAAAATGTCAAAAAATGTCATATTACAGTGTGGCATAAAAATGTCAAAAAATATCAAAAAACGCCATAGTATAGTATGGCATAAAATGTCAAAAAACGTCAATGTGTAGTATGGCATAAAAATGTCAAAAAATATCATATTATAGTGTGGCATAAAAATTTCAAAAATTATCAAAAAACGCCATAGTATAGTATGGCATAAAATGTCAAAAAACGTCATAGTATAGTATGGCTTAAAATGTCAAAAATGATCATAGTATAGTATGGCGTAAAAATATTTAAAATATCATAGTATAGTAAGGCATAGAAAAATAAAAAATGATCATAGTATAGTATGGCGTAAAAATGTCAAAAAACATCATAGTATAGTATGGCTTAACATGTCAATAATGATCATAGTATAGTATGCCGTAAAAATGTAAAAAAACGTCATAGTATAGTATGGCATAAAAATGTCAAAAAAGATCATAGTATAGTATGGCGTAAAAATCTCAAAAAACGTCATTGTATAGTATGGCTTAAAATGTGAAAAATGATCATAGTACTATATAGTATGGCATAAAAACATCAAGAAACGTCATATTATAGTATGGCGTAAAAATGTAAAAAAACATCATAGTATAGTATGGCGTAAAAAAATTAATATATGTCATACTATGGTATGTCGTAAAAATATCAAAAAAACGTCGTAGTATAGTATGGCTTAAAATGTCAAAAAAACGTCATAGTATAGTATGACGTAAAAATGTCAAAAAACTTCATAGTTCAGTATGGCATGAAAACGTCAAAAAACGTCATAGTATAGTATGGCTTAAAATGTCAAAAATTATTATACTATAGTATGGCGTAAAAATATCAAAAAACATCATAGTATAGCATGGCATATAAATATCAAAAATTTTCATATTATACTATGGCGTAAAAATGTCAAAAAATGTCATAGTGTAGTATGGCATAAAAATGTCATAGTATAGTATGGCGTAAAAATGTCAAAAAATGTCATATTATAGTGTGGCATAAAAATGTCAAAAAATATCAAAAAATGTCATAGTATAATATGGCATAAAAATGTCAAAAAATATAATTTTACAGTGTGGCATAAAAATGTCAAAAAATATCAAAAAACGACATAGTATAGTATGGCATAAAATGTCAAAAAACGTCAATGTGTAGTATGGCATAAAAATGTCAAAAAATATCATATTATAGTGTGGCATAAAAATTTCAAAAAATATCAAAAAACGCCATAGTATAGTATGGCATAAAATGTCAAAAAAACGTCATAGTATAGTATGACGTAAAAATGTCAATAAACTTCATAGTTCAGTATGGCATAAAAACGTCAAAAAACGTCATAGTATAGTATGGCTTAAAATGTCAAAAATTATTATACTATAGTATGGCGTAAAAATATCAAAAAACATCATAGTATAGCATGGCATATAAATATCAAAAATTTTCATATTATACTATGGCGTAAAAATGTCAAAAAACGTCATAGTGTAGTATGGCATAAAAATGTCATAGTATAGTGTGGCATAAAAATGTCAAAAAATATCATAGTATAGTATGGCGTAAAAATGTCAAAAAGGTCGTAGTATAGTATGGCATAAAATATCAAAAGATGTCATAGTATAGTATGTCTTAAAATGTCAAAAATGATCATAGTATAGTATGGCGTAAAAATATTAATAATATCATAGTATAGTAAGGCATAAAAAAATCAAAAATGATCATAGTGTAGTATGGCGTAAAAATGTCAATAAACGTCATAGTATAGTACGGCATAAAAACGTCAAAAAACGTCATAGTATAGTATGGCTTAAAATGTAAAAAAATTTTCGTGGTATAGTATGGCGTAAAAATGTCAAAAATGATCATAGTACTGTATAGTATGGCATAAAAACATCAAGAAACGTCATAGTATAGTAAGGCATAAAAACGTCAAAAAACGTCATAGTATAGTATGGCGTAAAAATATGAAAAAAACCTCATAGTACAATAATTCTTCAAATGTCAAAAATGATCATAGTATAGTATGGCTTAAAATGTCAAAAATGGTCATAGTATAGTATGGCTTAAAATGTCAAAAAAACATCATAGTATAGTATGGCGTAAAAATGTCAAAAAACTTCATAGTATAGTATGGCATAAAAACGTCAAAAAACGTCATAGTATAATATGGTGGAAAAATATCAAAAAACGTCATAGTATAGTATGGCTTAAAATATCAATAATGATCATTGTATAGTATGGCATAAAAACATCAAGAAACGTCATAGTATAGTAAGGCATAAAAATGTCAAAAAACATCATAGTATCGTATGGCATAAAAATCTCAACACAGAAAAGCCCTCGTGACCGGGATTCGAAACCACAACCTTCTGTGTTGGAAGCCAGAGTGCTAACCATTGTACCACCATTTTAACACATTAAAGGTCTTAGTGAAGTGTAAGGCATAAAATAAACGTAAAAGGTATAAAAGTGTCATATTACAGTATGGCGTAAAAGTATCAAAAAACATCATAGTATAGTATGGCATTGAAATGTCAAAAAATATCATATTATAGTGTGGCATAAAAATTTCAAAGAATGTCAAAAAACGCCATAGTATAGTATGGCATAAAAATGTCAAAAAAACGTCATAGTGTAGTATGGCATAAAAACATCAAAAAACGTCATAGTATAGTATGGCATAAAAATGTCAAAAAACGTCATAGTATCGTATGGCTTAAAATATCAATAATGATCATAGTATGGTATGGCGTAAAAATTTAAAAAATGATCATAGTATAGTATGGCGTAAAAATATCAAAAAACGTCATAGTATAGTATGGCTTAAAATGTCAAAAAAACGTCATAGTATAGTATGACGTAAAAATGCCAAAAATTTCATAGTTCAGTATGGCATAAAAACGTCAAAAAACGTCATAGTATAGTATGGCTTAAAATGTCAAAAAAACGTCATAGTATAGTATGACGTAAAAATGTCAAAAAACTTCATAGTTCAGTATGGCATAAAAACATCAAAAAACGTCATAGTATAGTATGGCTTAAAATGTCAAAAATTATTATACTATAGTATGGCGTAAAAATATCAAAAAACATCATAGTATAGCATGGCATATAAATATCAAAAATTTCATATTATACTATGGCGTAAAAATGTCAAAAAAACGTCATAGTGTAGTATGGCATAAAAATGTCATAGTATAGTGTGGCATAAAAATGTCAAAAAATATCATAGTATAGTATGGCGTAAAAATGTCAAAAAGGTCGTAGTATAGTATGGCATAAAATATCAAAAGATGTCATAGTATAGTATGTCTTAAAATGTCAAAAATGATCATAGTATAGTATGGCGTAAAAATATTAATAATATCATAGTATAGTAAGGCATAAAAAAATCAAAAATGATCATAGTGTAGTATGGCGTAAAAATGTCAAAAAAAGTCATAGTATAGTATGGCGTAAAAATGTCAATAAACGTCATAGTATAGTACGGCATAAAAACGTCAAAAAAACGTCATAGTATAGTATGGCTTAAAATGTAAAAAAATTTTCGTGGTATAGTATGGCGTAAAAATGTCAAAAATGATCATAGTACTGTATAGTATGGCATAAAAACATCAAGAAACGTCATAGTATAGTATGGCATAAAAACGTCAAAAAACGTCATAGTATAGTATGGCGTAAAAATATGAAAAAAACCTCATAGTACAATAATTCTTCAAATGTCAAAAATGATCATAGTATAGTATGGCTTAAAATGTCAAAAATGGTCATAGTATAGTATGGCTTAAAATGTCAAAAAAACATCATAGTATAGTATGGCGTAAAAATGTCAAAAATCTTCATAGTATAGTATGGCATAAAAACGTCAAAAAACGTCATAGTATAATATGGTGGAAAAATATCAAAAAACGTCATAGTATAGTATGGCTTAAAATATCAATAATGATCATTGTATAGTATGGCATAAAAACATCAAGAAACGTCATAGTATAGTATGGCATAAAAACATCAAGAAACGTCATAGTATAGTATGGCATAAAAATGTCAAAAAACATCATAGTATCGTATGGCATAAAAATCTCAACACAGAAAAGCCCTCGTGACCGGGATTCGAAACCACAACCTTCTGTGTTGGAAGCCAGAGTGCTAACCATTGTACCACCATTTTAACACGTTAAATGTCTCAGTGAAGTGTAAGGCATAAAATCAACGTAAAAGGGTAAAAAAGTGTCATATTACAGTATGGCGTAAAAGTATCAAAAAACATCATAGTATAATATGGCATTAAAATGTCAAAAAACGTCATAGTATAGTATGGCAAAAAAATCTTGAAAAACGTAACAGTAGAATATGGCATAAAAATGTCCATCTAATTTTTATTTCTTTGGATAGTGGAAGGTAGCCAAAAAAACCCATACAGGCAGAACATGCATATCTCAACACTGAACAACCACATGACAGGGATTCAAACCCACAACCTTATTTGTTTAAGGCAAGAGTGCTAACCACTGTACCACCATGTTAACACAGAACAAAGTTATAGTCAAGTGTAACGCATAAAATAATCATAAAAAGGCATAAAAGTGTCATAGTATAGTATGGCTTAACCCTTAGATGCATGAGTGACTGGACCCTACACTCTTCCATAAGTGGGTCAAAAATGACCCGTATTAGAATCAATGTGTTTTTAAGCCATTTTTGTCATTCTGGTTAAGAATAATCCCTTGTATAATATTTAGTATTATATTTAGGACCACACAAGAATGATTTCATGTTTGAAATATCTTCTTTTTTTTCACTTTTTAACATTTTTGAAAAAGGTAAGAGGCATTCAGGGTGGCGATGTCAATTAGGTTGTACCACAACACCATGGACCACCTCTGTGTTTGGCGCTTGCAGGTGTAGGTGCCAACCATCTGGTCAGTGGTGTCTACACCTCCTTTCGTCTTGTTGTAAAATGTGATCACTTCTGGTTTTTTCTTTCTGCTATTTTCATCCACTACTTTGTCGTGGTGCATCGTGCTCAGGAGCACAACAGCTTTTCCTTTCTTTCTGACATAGCTGACCATGGTAAGGCTGTCGTTGAATCCAAACTCTGCGCTGTGAACCTCCCTGGACTTGGAAGGCTTCATCAGAGGAGGGATGTCTGGCTTGTTCTGACGTAGAGTCCCCACAATAGTGAGATCCTTCTCCAAGATATGCTGTGCAAGAGGCACACTGGTGAAAAAGTTATCCATGGTGATGTTTCGACCTGTGTTTCTAAATCTACTACACAACTGCTGGACAATGTTTTCCCCCAGATTCTTCTGAACCTCTTCTCCTGGTTGTCTCCCCGTGTAAACTATACCATCTATTGCATAGGGGATGCGTGCATCACAAACCCAGAAGATCTTTAGGCCGTACTTGGCAGGCTTGCTTGGCACGTACTGTAGAAACTTGCACCTACCCCTGAATGGCACAAGCTGTTCGTCCACAGTGACACAATCACTGGGGATGAATCGCTGTCTGCAGTTGACCAGGAACAGGTCCCATACATAGCGGAAGGCTGCCATATGGTCTGTTTCCAGTCGGAAGGCTCTGGTCCTCTTATCGTCGAAGCGCCAGGTACGGCGAATGTCTTCAAATCTTCCAACAGCCATAGTGGCCTTGTACATGGGATTATGTAGAGGACTCCCAAACAACTTACGGACTGATACATCCCAGTTCTTCTCACTTCCTGCAAGCAGGGTCAATCCAATGAAGGCCATGAATTCATCTTTGAGGACATTTTTCCATTCTTTTCCTCTAGCTGTTGCTACTCTCTGTCCTTCCAAGTTTGTGCACTTCATCACCTCTTGTATTATATCATTAGTTTTAGCTAGTTATAACGTAGGCTAATTTGTTGATAAATAATAATAACAACAGTCATGAAAGACACACACACAATATTATATGAAGATAATACTTACACGTATCAGCTCTTGCTTTGTAAAATAATCTTCCTGAGGGGTGACACTTCTGATATAGTCTGTGTGATCCAAAGTTAATTTATTCCTGACAGCCTCAGTTGATAAGAATCAAAGGTTCCCATTGGATTCCATAGAAAATGCATGCGGGTCATTTTTGACCCACTTATGGAAGCTTGGGGTAGTATTACAAAAACTACAATTTCTTAAAATGTATAAAAGGTAAGTTAAAAATGTAAATGGCATTATATCAAAAACATGTTTTTTGAGGAATACCTGGAATATGAAATAATAACAATTTTTCATTACGAAGATATTTCAAGAAAACAACCTCACCGGGTCATTTTTGACCCACTTATGCATCTAAGGGTTAAAAATGTAAAAAAATATCATACTATAGTATGGCGTAAAAATATCAAAAAACATCATAGTATAGCATGGCATATAAATATCAAAAATTTTCATATTATACTATGGCGTAAAAATGTCAAAAAACGTCATAGTGTAGTATGGCATAAAAATGTCATAGTATAGTGTGGCATAAAAATGTCAAAAAATATCATAGTATAGTATGGCGTAAAAATGTCAAAAAGGTCATAGTATAGTATGGCATAAAATATCAAAAGATGTCATAGTATAGTATGTCTTAAAATGTCAAAAATGATCATAGTATAGTATGGCGTAAAAATATTAATAATATCATAGTATAGTAAGGCATAAAAAAATCAAAAATGATCATAGTGTAGTATGGCGTAAAAATGTCAAAAAAAAGTCATAGTATAGTACGGCATAAAAACGTCAAAAAAACGTCATAGTATAGTATGGCTTAAAATGTAAAAAAATTTTCGTGGTATAGTATGGCGTAAAAATGTTAAAAATGATCATAGTACTGTATAGTATGGCATAAAAACATCAAGAAACGTCATAGTATAGTAAGGCATAAAAACGTCAAAAAACGTCATAGTATAGTATGGCATAAAAATGTCAAATATGATCATAGTATAGTATGGCGTAAAAATATCAAAAAACATCATAGTATAGCATGGCATATAAATATCAAAAATTTTCATATTATACTATGGCGTAAAAATGTCAAAAAACGTCATAGTGTAGTATGGCATAAAAATGTCATAGTATAGTGTGGCATAAAAATGTCAAAAAATATCATAGTATAGTATGGCGTAAAAATGTCAAAAATGATCATAGTACTGTATAGTATGGCATAAAATATCAAAAGATGTCATAGTATAGTATGTCTTAAAATGTCAAAAATGATCATAGTATAGTATGGCGTAAAAATATTAATAATATCATAGTATAGTAAGGCATAAAAAAATCAAAAATGATCATAGTGTAGTATGGCGTAAAAATGTCAATAAACGTCATAGTATAGTACGGCATAAAAACGTCAAAAAAACGTCATAGTATAGTATGGCTTAAAATGTAAAAAAATTTTCGTGGTATAGTATGGCGTAAAAATGTCAAAAATGATCATAGTACTGTATAGTATGGCATAAAAACATCAAGAAACGTCATAGTATAGTAAGGCATAAAAACGTCAAAAAACGTCATAGTATAGTATGGCGTAAAAATATGAAAAAAACCTCATAGTACAATAATTCTTCAAATGTCAAAAATGATCATAGTATAGTATGGCTTAAAATGTCAAAAATGGTCATAGTATAGTATGGCTTAAAATGTCAAAAAAACATCATAGTATAGTATGGCGTAAAAATGTCAAAAAACTTCATAGTATAGTATGGCATAAAAACGTCAAAAAACGTCATAGTATAATATGGTGGAAAAATATCAAAAAACGTCATAGTATAGTATGGCTTAAAATATCAATAATGATCATTGTATAGTATGGCATAAAAACATCAAGAAACGTCATAGTATAGTAAGGCATAAAAATGTCAAAAAACATCATAGTATCGTATGGCATAAAAATCTCAACACAGAAAAGCCCTCGTGACCGGGATTCGAAACCACAACCTTCTGTGTTGGAAGCCAGAGTGCTAACCATTGTACCACCATTTTAACACATTAAAGGTCTTAGTGAAGTGTAAGGCATAAAATAAACGTAAAAGGGTATAAAAGTGTCATATTACAGTATGGCGTAAAAGTATCAAAAAACATCATAGTATAGTATGGCATTGAAATGTCAAAAAATATCATATTATAGTGTGGCATAAAAATTTCAAAGAATGTCAAAAAACGCCATAGTATAGTATGGCATAAAAATGTCATAGTATAGTGTGGCATAAAAATGTCAAAAAATATCATAGTATAGTATGGCGTAAAAATGTCAAAAAGGTCATAGTATAGTATGGCATAAAATATCAAAAGATGTCGTAGTATAGTATGTCTTAAAATGTCAAAAATGATCATAGTATAGTATGGCGTAAAAATATTAATAATATCATAGTATAGTAAGGCATAAAAAAATCAAAAATGATCATAGTGTAGTATGGCGTAAAAATGTCAAAAAAAGTCATAGTATAGTACGGCATAAAAACGTCAAAAAAACGTCATAGTATAGTATGGCTTAAAATGTAAAAAAATTTTCGTGGTATAGTATGGCGTAAAAATGTCAAAAATGATCATAGTACTGTATAGTATGGCATAAAAACATCAAGAAACGTCATAGTATAGTAAGGCATAAAAACGTCAAAAAACGTCATAGTATAGTATGGCGTAAAAATATGAAAAAAACCTCATAGTACAATAATTCTTCAAATGTCAAAAATGATCATAGTATAGTATGGCTTAAAATGTCAAAAATGGTCATAGTATAGTATGGCTTAAAATGTCAAAAAAACATCATAGTATAGTATGGCGTAAAAATGTCAAAAAACTTCATAGTATAGTATGGCATAAAAACGTCAAAAAACGTCATAGTATAATATGGTGGAAAAATATCAAAAAACGTCATAGTATAGTATGGCTTAAAATATCAATAATGATCATTGTATAGTATGGCATAAAAACATCAAGAAACGTCATAGTATAGTAAGGCATAAAAATGTCAAAAAAACATCATAGTATCGTATGGCATAAAAATCTCAACACAGAAAAGCCCTCGTGACCGGGATTCGAAACCACAACCTTCTGTGTTGGAAGCCAGAGTGCTAACCATTGTACCACCATTTTAACACATTAAAGGTCTTAGTCAAGTGTAACGCATAAAATAATCATAAAAAGGCATAAAAGTGTCATATTACAGTATGGCGTAAAAGTATCAAAAAACATCATAGTATAGTATGGCATTGAAATGTCAAAAAATATCATATTATAGTGTGGCATAAAAATTTCAAAGAATGTCAAAAAACGCCATAGTATAGTATGGCATAAAATGTCAAAAAACGTCATAGTGTAGTATGGCATAAAAACATCAAAAAACGTCATAGTATAGTATGGCATAAAAATGTCAAAAAACGTCATAGTATCGTATGGCTTAAAATATCAATAATGATCATAGTATGGTATGGCGTAAAAATTTAAAAAATGATCATAGTATAGTATGGCGTAAAAATATCAAAAAACGTCATAGTATAGTATGGCTTAAAATGTCAAAAAAACGTCATAGTATAGTATGACGTAAAAATGCCAAAAATTTCATAGTTCAGTATGGCATAAAAACGTCAAAAAACGTCATAGTATAGTATGGCTTAAAATGTCAAAAAAAACGTCATAGTATAGTATGACGTAAAAATGTCAAAAAACTTCATAGTTCAGTATGGCATAAAAACATCAAAAAACGTCATAGTATAGTATGGCTTAAAATGTCAAAAATTATTATACTATAGTATGGCGTAAAAATATCAAAAAACATCATAGTATAGCATGGCATATAAATATCAAAAATTTTCATATTATACTATGGCGTAAAAATGTCAAAAAACGTCATAGTGTAGTATGGCATAAAAATGTCATAGTATAGTGTGGCATAAAAATGTCAAAAAATATCATAGTATAGTATGGCGTAAAAATGTCAAAAAGGTCGTAGTATAGTATGGCATAAAATATCAAAAGATGTCATAGTATAGTATGTCTTAAAATGTCAAAAATGATCATAGTATAGTATGGCGTAAAAATATTAATAATATCATAGTATAGTAAGGCATAAAAAAATCAAAAATGATCATAGTGTAGTATGGCGTAAAAATGTCAAAAAAAGTCATAGTATAGTATGGCGTAAAAATGTCAATAAACGTCATAGTATAGTACGGCATAAAAACGTCAAAAAAACGTCATAGTATAGTATGGCTTAAAATGTAAAAAAATTTTCGTGGTATAGTATGGCGTAAAAATGTCAAAAATGATCATAGTACTGTATAGTATGGCATAAAAACATCAAGAAACGTCATAGTATAGTATGGCATAAAAACGTCAAAAAACGTCATAGTATAGTATGGCGTAAAAATATGAAAAAAACCTCATAGTACAATAATTCTTCAAATGTCAAAAATGATCATAGTATAGTATGGCTTAAAATGTCAAAAATGGTCATAGTATAGTATGGCTTAAAATGTCAAAAAAACATCATAGTATAGTATGGCGTAAAAATGTCAAAAATCTTCATAGTATAGTATGGCATAAAAACGTCAAAAAACGTCATAGTATAATATGGTGGAAAAATATCAAAAAACGTCATAGTATAGTATGGCTTAAAATATCAATAATGATCATTGTATAGTATGGCATAAAAACATCAAGAAACGTCATAGTATAGTATGGCATAAAAACATCAAGAAACGTCATAGTATAGTATGGCATAAAAATGTCAAAAAACATCATAGTATCGTATGGCATAAAAATCTCAACACAGAAAAGCCCTCGTGACCGGGATTCGAAACCACAACCTTCTGTGTTGGAAGCCAGAGTGCTAACCATTGTACCACCATTTTAACACGTTAAATGTCTCAGTGAAGTGTAAGGCATAAAATCAACGTAAAAGGGTAAAAAAGTGTCATATTACAGTATGGCGTAAAAGTATCAAAAAACATCATAGTATAATATGGCATTAAAATGTCAAAAAACGTCATAGTATAGTATGGCAAAAAAATCTTGAAAAACGTAACAGTAGAATATGGCATAAAAATGTCCATCTAATTTTTATTTCTTTGGATAGTGGAAGGTAGCCAGAAAAAACCCATACAGGCAGAACATGCATATCTCAACACTGAACAACCACATGACAGGGATTCAAACCCACAACCTTATTTGTTTAAGGCAAGAGTGCTAACCACTGTACCACCATGTTAACACAGAACAAAGTTATAGTCAAGTGTAACGCATAAAATAATCATAAAAAGGCATAAAAGTGTCATAGTATAGTATGGCTTAAAATGTAAAAAAATATCATACTATAGTATGGCGTAAAAATATCAAAAAACATCATAGTATAGCATGGCATATAAATATCAAAAATTTTCATATTATACTATGGCGTAAAAATGTCAAAAAAACGTCATAGTGTAGTATGGCATAAAAATGTCATAGTATAGTGTGGCATAAAAATGTCAAAAAATATCATAGTATAGTATGGCGTAAAAATGTCAAAAAGGTCATAGTATAGTATGGCATAAAATATCAAAAGATGTCATAGTATAGTATGTCTTAAAATGTCAAAAATGATCATAGTATAGTATGGCGTAAAAATATTAATAATATCATAGTATAGTAAGGCATAAAAAAATCAAAAATGATCATAGTGTAGTATGGCGTAAAAATGTCAAAAAAAAGTCATAGTATAGTATGGCGTAAAAATGTCAATAAACGTCATAGTATAGTATGGCATAAAAATGTCAAAAAAACGTCATAGTATAGTATGGCTTAAAATGTAAAAAAATTTTCGTGGTATAGTATGGCGTAAAAATGTTAAAAATGATCATAGTACTGTATAGTATGGCATAAAAACATCAAGAAACGTCATAGTATAGTAAGACATAAAAACGTCAAAAAACGTCATAGTATAGTATGGCGTAAAAATATGAAAAAAACCTCATAGTACAATAATTCTTCAAATGTCAAAAATGATCATAGTATAGTATGGCTTAAAATGTCAAAAATGGTCATAGTATAGTATGGCTTAAAATGTCAAAAAAACATCATAGTATAGTATGGCGTAAAAATGTCAAAAAACTTCATAGTATAGTATGGCATAAAAACGTCAAAAAACGTCATAGTATAATATGGTGGAAAAATATCAAAAAACGTCATAGTATAGTATGGCTTAAAATATCAATAATGATCATTGTATAGTATGGCATAAAAACATCAAGAAACGTCATAGTATAGTAAGGCATAAAAACGTCAAAAAACGTCATAGTATAGTATGGCATAAAAATGTCAAATATGATCATAGTATAGTATGCCGTAAAAATGTCAAATAAACGTCATAGTATAGTATGCCGTAAAAATGTAAAAAAACGTCATAGTGTAGTATTGCATAAAAACGTCAAAAAACGTCATAGTGTAGTATTGCATAAAAACGTCAAAAAACGTCATAGTATAGTATGGCGTAAAAATATAAAAAAACCTCATAGTACAATAATTCTTCAAATATCAAAAATGATCATAGTATAGTATGGCGGAAAAATATCAAAAAACATCATAGTATAGTATGGCTTAAAATATCAATAATGATCATAGTATGGTATGGCGTAAAAATGTAAAAAATGATCATAGTATAGTATGGCGTAAAAATATAAAAAAAACGTCATAGTATAGTATGGCTTAAAATGTCAAAAAAACGTCATAGTATAGTATGACGTAAAAATGTCAAAAAACTTCATAGTTTAGTATGGCATAAAAACGTCAAAAAACGTCATAGTATAGTATGGCTTAAAATGTCAAAAATTATTATAGTATAGTATGGCCTAAAAATGTAAAAAATGATCATAATATAGTATGGCTTAAAATATCAATAATGATCTTAGTATAGTATGGCGTACAAATGTCAAAAAACTTCATAGTTTAGTATGGCATAAAAACGTCAAAAAACGTCATAGTATAGTATGGCTTAAAATGTCAAAAAGTATTATAGTATAGTATGGCCTAAAAATGTCAAAAATGATCATAGTATAGTATAGCGTAAAAATATCAAAAAACATCATAGTATAGTATGGCTTTAAATGTCAAATATGATCATAGTATAGTGTGACGTAAAAATGTCCAAAAAGGTCATAATATAGTACGGCATAAAAATGCCCAAAAATGGCATGTTACCACTCTACCACTGTGTTAACATACCACAAAGTCCTACTGAAGTAAGTCATAAAATAATCATATAAAGGTAGAAAAATGTAATAGTATAGTGAGACATAAAATGTAATAGTATAGTATGGTATAAAAATGTCAAAAGATGTCATAGTAAAATATGGCATAAAACGTCATAGTATAGACTTTTATATAAACTCAAAAATCAAAATCCTTTGACATGAGGAATGTGGTATAAAGTTTTTTGAGAGGACATTCATACAGACCATCCCTCCTCCTGAGACAGTTGGTTTTGAAATAGCAGGTGCAAGTAAAATGGCAGATGATGCAGCAACAGTGGTTGGTGGAATACAGGAATGAGAGAAACTTATCCAAAGTCGAAACACTACTTTATCAGTTAAGTTAGGCAATTTATTATTACCAAAAAAAGAAACAATAATTAGAAGCGACAAGCTCAGGGTAAACCAAGGCCAAATCAATAAACAAAAATAAACTATCTCCCCAAAAAGTGCTGACTAACCCTGAAAGTTCAGGGTGCTATTTATATTAAACTAAATCTATGTACCCCAAAATCCCAAATCTATTTACACTGATACAACAATATTCACACAGGGTACTGGGCCTGAAAAATACATATAATTATTATACAGGACTAACAAAGTGACAGTAAGTTTGGAGGCTGGGGGCAGCACCGAGATGCTACTGTCAGGAGTACTGGAAAACCCAGGCATTTTGAAGAGCAGGATGTTGCAAAGCAGCCAACCAGCAACCGACACTTTCCCAGCCAGGCCCATGCATCCAGCCAGTTAGGGGTGACCAAGAGGGGAAGCATGCAAAGCACCTCACATGGAACAGAGCACACACACTCACACAAAAAAACAGTCACACGGAAGAGTCTGGACACAGGTCAATAATATGGCCAGGGCCGTAACAAGCATCACAAAGCAACCAGCATGGCTGTAGATTCTGAGTCTTGTTAAAGCCAATATGAAAATGTTTCTATGCCATGATGAGGTTCATAGAGACATCTAAAGCTAAGTTGTTTGTTTGTCAAAAACCCCTGTACCTACCTTGAGTACATCATTATACTGTATGTTAACGGAGAAGTTCATAGTTTGAAAAATACTAGTTAAAGGAATTGCATCTCTGTTACAGATTTATCTTCAATCGTCTACTCATTATTTGTGACTGAAAGGCAAGGATTTGATCAAGTTATACATAATATAGAGATTTAATGATTGATGATGCATGTGTGATGAGTTTTATAGATAATGTAAAACCCCTCATACATAATCTCACTGTACAATAGTTCTGCTTGAGGCATTTTTGAAGGATAGTGCGCTGCGGTAACCTATACTACATGAATATCTCCTTACAAAGATTTTGAGGCACAAAAATAAAATCAGTCTATCAAAACTGTGTTTTATCAGATGAGTGGTGCTAAAAGATAATGCCTATTGCTTGTGGCAGAGATGTTTGAGTTGTTCTACCTCCCCACTTCATGGACCTGATTTGTTTTCTCCCAGTAAATGCGATCTTGGAAGCACATAGAGAAACAGGCTAAATGAAGAATAGGTTAAAGAGTTCTGTTTTTATGTCAGCAGTGTTGCCTGCCCCAAGAATTTAAATATTCATCACTGTGTCCACAGACAGAGGAAGCTCATTATAATATCACAGAGACATGGAAGGTCTACTTGCCTTACTGCATCTTTGAGCTGATTTTTAGTCTGGTCTTAGTACTGCAGCTGGGCTACATAACCACCAGCCTGCACTGCACTAGACTAGATTGGGTCTGGAGGGGTTTCCAATCAGATTACGCACAAAGATAAGAGGGCACACATCCTTCATCCTTCATCCTTGTCTTTTTTTTTTAAACCATGCATGTTTTTTAACCCATCCACAGTCTCCAGTTATTTCTGTTTTAACAGCTCAATCAAGCCTGTAATAATTCTCGCTGCATGCTTCTATTGCCCATGAAGTATGTAGGCTTCCCCCATGTGTGGTTGTGTTGGCATGGAAACAGGAACGGCATTGTGATGTGTGTATTGAATTTTTCACCCCTGTCCCCTGAGCTCAACAGTGAGGAAAGCCTGACACTATCCCCTCCCCCCACCTATTACATCAGAGAAGAGGGGTGGGGGGGGATTCTTTCATGGTTTCAGCCAGCACATGTACATATAAAGTCTCTGGTCACCAACATTTGTGTGAGGGTAAACCTTCTCTGCAGATACCTTTTATATGCTCCTCAATTTCTGTCTAAAATGGGTGTAAAATTATTTTCTTGTCCCATTCCCTTTGACAGGAAATTGCTCTCCTGTATGAAACAGAGGGTGCTGCAAATTATCCAAGTCCGCTTCAGGCAGTACTATTTGCATACCAAATCACGACACAAGAATAAATAAATGAATCTGTTATTTTGAATTTATCTTACATTCATCACACTACCCCCTTGTGGATATAATATATCTTAGGAGGGAGATATAGTGGAGCAAATGGATAAGTCAACTGGTACAGCATGACATTTACACAAGCAGCCTCGGGAAAGACCAGTTCTTAGAAAAGGCAAAGGTTTTAAGATAGTTACTGCCATCTAGTGGCAGCAAAGTTTTAAACCATCAACTCCCCACATTATACTTTAATCAACTTGAATAAAAAGACAGATCCAGGTGACAAGTTGTCACATTTACTTTTATTGTAAAGGTGATATTATTCCAAAATATTAATATGTTAGAGGAACAGAGATAAAGAAATGGAAGGGAAGACATCTAGAAAACATCTACACAAGACTTTGGTAACAATCTTGGGACACATTCTTATCAAAAAATTCCACAGCAAAAAATAACAAAATCTTCTAATAATGCTCCAAATCATATAGATCTCAATCATGGTGAATCTACATGTACAACAATATAGCTGGGTAAAAAGTCTGGGCATTTTGTGTCCTAAAAACAATTGAACAATTGAAGGCATATAAAACATTGGAATGGCTGGGCACCTGTGCTTTAAGGTCTGGAATATACTGTATTACCTAAGGATACCACAAGATATAACAGTTCTTTATCTTATTATTAAATCAATTTATATTTCATAATTATATTTTTCAAGATATATTATACCACAACAAGTTTACAGTAATCTTGCAAAAGAGTCATATGTGTATCAGAGCTAGTTTGAAAGCACAGAGGAATCTGCCTGGTTTAAATCCAGATTTTCCAGAGAGATCTTTAAATTTGTCTTCTCTTGACGACAACTGATCTGAGCTCTGGGTTTAACCAACACAGATTCAAGTATGTGCCATTTCAGCCCTAAACAGAGTGCATTGGATCATTGTGCAACAGTGTGCCATGACCTGTCCTGTTCCCAGCCCTGAACCCCCCATCCCCCCACCCTCCCGTCCACATCAACCCCGTTCCACTACTACTTTCTAGCAGGGGTGCACATTACAAGCCCTGATCTCCTTCCTGTCCTTGCAGCTGGACAGCTGGGCAGTCTTAAACCTTTGCTTCACTGTCATGAGCCGTTCTTGAATACCTCCACCACACAGCTTGGTACATTCTGTCCAACTCGACCATGGTCTCATTTTACACCCTAAAGATAGATATCAGGAAAAAGGAAGAGAGACAGTCAGAATAATGCGTGCGTCTCTTATTAATTTTTTTTTTAGTCAACTGTGTGGTGTTTTAGTTCTCACTAACCTGGGTGCTCGGAGGCGACCTCAGCTCTGCCCTGTTTGCTCCTCCTCTTTTCGCGCTGCTCCTTGCGTCGTTTCTTCTCATCACTGTTGGCTTGTCCTCGGTTGCATTTCCTAATCTTACATTTCTTCCTCTGGATGGTTTCAGGACAGGGGTCTCCTCCAAACTGAGGCTCCAGCTTCACCATGCGTGTCCGGATCGTATGACCCTTCCCACAGGACTTATTGCACTCTGACCACTCGGTCCACTCTGACATGATGCAGTCTATGGCTAAGGAGGGAGAATTGGAAAGAAAAATAAGGGGTTCAGAGGAAGTTGTGACACAGGGTTGTAACGTATGAGATAGGAGGAAAGACAGTGGATAAAGTAAGGTATATTAATGATGCAGATGACACAGCCTTGATGAATCAGACTTTGTAATTTCTTGACGCAGTGTCCTGTTTACTGTATGTCATGCATTATATATGAATCCATGTCAAGGGAATATAGTGCGTTTTATCTTAAATTATACAGAGGCACCACAGAGGATGCTCTTCTGGTTTGCCAGAGGGTGAGATTTGTTTTCACATAACCACGTGGTTCTAATGTAGCATCCTCACCACTGCTGCAAACTCAAAAGCACTGACATGAAAAAAAAATCCAGTATATAGGTACAACTTAAAGCCCTTTTGGAGGACACAGAAGATACAGTATGAGAGACTGTGTTTCTCCAGGCAGGGTCATGGTTTGGCAACAGCTTCTTCTGCCTCTTGATGTTATCAAGTATCATTTATCTCAAGATAGTGGGATAACGATGCCAACACATATTAAAAATATGCCTCTGCTTCATGAATTGAATGATAAGGATATCCATACCAGTACAGGTATTTATTCATTATTATTATTTTTTGAAGTCAATACTGGTATCTGAGTTTGAAAATTTAAAAAGCCAGTAATACTACATTATTTTAAATGAAAAAACACAGATCCCATGAGCTTGTTTTTTTAAGGAATTGTAACCAAAATATGTACTGAGCAGGTCATTTAAAGTTAATCTTGTGAGGAGGAGAAAATATGTAGCAGAGCTTAAACAAATCTTAATTACGTCTTTTAGCTCTAACTAACCTCAGGATTTGTGATTATTTTAATGATTTTAATGATTTCTTTTTCACCCTTCCTAATGTTAGGCCTCTCATTTAAAACTGGAACTTTAAAATTCCAGCTACAATGTAAATACAGCACATGAATTACTCTGTTATCTCTCATATACACCAGCAAGCTCTAAATTACTGTCAATCTGCTACATAGGATAGAGGTTGTTTACTTCCTTTCCCTGCCCTGTGTGTATACAGTGTCTGCATCAAGACACCAGACTGCATAACAAAGATGAAACTATCATTACTTTCCATAAATTACATATGTGCAAACATGTACAGTATGCAGGTGTGTAGATAGGGATGATTACTACTTACGACATTCTGGTAGCATGCACTTCTCCACCTGTTCTAACTCTTCTGTACACTCTCCCAGCTCCACGGGGGACTTGAGCATGCGCTGTCGTGTCCTCAGACCTTTGCCGCACGTCACACTGCAGTCGCTCCATTCAGACCATGGACTCAGCATGCAGGGAATTGTGTCTGTACAACAGGACAACAGGACATCTCTCAGAAACAAATACATCCAGCGAATAACAGACAATATGATGGAATGTATGTTGTCATATATGTGCTACACATATAGAAATGGCTCAGACCAGGTTTCAAATTCAGACAATTGCTTCAGGTGTACCACTTGTAAGATTGTCTCATCAGTTAGGCTACCACTCACTTTTGCCCCAGGTGCTTAATGGGACAACTTTCTCCAGATTTAATGTGTAGGAGGTGTCAGGATAGTTGTTGTCCTGAAAATGCTGCTACTCACGACATTCTGGCATCATGCACTTCTCCACTTCTAGCACCTCTGCCCCACAAATGGAGCCATCTGCAGGAGGCATCTTCACCATGCGTTCTCTCCTCTTCATGCCAAGACCACAAGTGGCACTGCAGACATCCCATTCCCCCCACTCTGTAACCAGGCAACTGCTGGGAGCTAAGACCAAAGACAGAAGTCAGGGTAGATCTATAGTATGAACTGTGTCAATGTAGAGGTTTGTCAAGCTTAATGAAAAAGTGAAACCTACAGCATTCCTCATTGACCACACAGTTTTCAGTCTCCTCTGTTGGCAGGGTGCAAACTGAGCCATCATCAGGGAACTGCTTAACGTAACGCTCCCGGGAGCGTGTGCCCATCCCGCAGGACAAACTACATGGAGACCAGGTGATCCACTCTGACATCATACAGGTGGAAGCATCTAAAGAGTCAAACGCCAAAGGAGAAAGATGTCAGCAAGCTTCAAGAGAGGTTTGTTTGTGATTTTGATTATTGACAAAGTGACTTAAAGGCACAGGACACTTACAATCATGAATTTGTACACACACTAATTTTCCATTTGGTTTCTTAAAGGGTTGAACTTAGTGAAGCTGCACTGCACCGTTTACGCTTCTGTTTCTTGAGGGCTCATAAACAGTCAATGGCTGTGAGACTCCTCTGTTACCTTTACAGTGTGCGCCATGTTGGGTATTGCCACAGCAATCTAAAACACAAGACTTTGTTTTTTCTGCAGCTGTCACTGACGTTATTAGCATCTTACTGGACTCCTGTGAGAAAAATCAGTGGTGATTTTTAGTCGTTATTTATTTTTTCTGAAACTTTAAATCCTTTGTACCGTACATCACATGTATTCTTACCATACATACAGTATACAGATAGGGAAGAAATGCAATTCTAAATCAAGTTACCTATAACTTTTAATTATACAACCGTACTGGAATGGACTACATTGTGTTTAACCAAATTTCACTGAAGACATTAATTGTTCTCGAACAAAACAAAAGTAGATGCATTTAACGACACCTCATTGGCTGAGACAATTGCTTTTCTATGGTATTGGTTTCTGGTTACTGCCACTATATGGACCTCTGCTTTTTATTTTACCTTTACAAACATTTGAGCAGGAAAGCAAGAGGTAAAGTAATGATACTCAAGTGCAAGTTCTGCTCAATAAAGCTGTGGTAAGTAAATTGAAAACAGGGGATATAGCTTTTGGTCTAGGAGCACAAGGAAAGAAACTGTCCTTAAAATTAACAGCACTATCTTAGCAAATTAAAAGAAATTTGGGTGCTTTCATGCATATGGTTGACTCTGATCTAACTTTCCAGTTGCACCAGTTGCACATAAGGAATGTAAATAAAGCAACACAGTCATTTCTAAAAATACAAAAATAAAAAAAAGACATCTAAGACCTGAGATGTAGGGATTATTCATGCTTTAAATCTATTCATGGGCCCACTGATGAGTCCCTGGTGGAACAGCAGAGCCCTCTCTCTACTGCTCACTGTACCAAAAAGTGAGAGACAAACAGTTTACCTCTAGATCTCTAAGGACAGAAAATCTCACTAAAACACTGCCATTCTGCTGCCTGCATTACTTTACTAGATTTAAAGTTAATGATAAGTTAAAGTTAATTGCTTTTTGACAGTATCGACATATATACATCATGGATTGTATAAGTTGTTTGTGGTGTCTCTCTAATTGTTATTTTCTCTTGCATAAAAGGTGCTATGTAAATAATAATAATGTAAAAATTTGGATCTTACTAATGAAAATGTACCTATTCTGTAACATAGAAATCAACAGATTTTCTTTCTTGTCAACATAAAAGTAGGGAACAGACAGGGAAGAGAAAAAAAGAGAAATTCTTAGATGTAGGGGATTATCTACTCTCATTTATGCCTGTTATTTTAGATTGGAGAACACATGCATCTCTAATGGCTGTCATTGCCAGCTCACCTCTGCTTTTCTGTTTAGCTCTACCTGCAAGAATGATGATAGTGTAATCACAAATGAATTAATATTCAAGTTGAGCTAACGATACAGATTCTCTTTTCAGAAAAAACTTCTTGTTGTTTTTTGTTTTTTTTACATAGAAAACAAGTATTAGTTAATGATGTGGTTACATCAGATTTAACATGTATGGTTAATTTATATAGTGATACAAGAACCTGCTTCTGCGTAATTTATCCAATGACCAGGGCTCATTAATTTGTTGCTGTATGCATGCTTTATGTCCAGGGGTGGAAATGAAAGATTTAGGCAAAAGCACAGTGAAATTCTACTATTCTTGTAAGACCAGCATAATTATCTGTATGTTTGAAACAAACTATGCTCTTATATCGCTTTTACAACCATTTGCTCTTATATTTGCATGATTGTCTTATCATTAAATCTGTAATTTACACACAGCCAACTAGCATCTTTCAAATCTATGTTGTAATTGCAAAATGTCCACCAATACCCGATAGCAACAGATGGCAGTAATTTGAGTATTAAAAGATCAGTTCACCCAAACACTGTTCCTGACAGTAATCCACAGCCTGTGCACACTACACCCAATCAACTGTCCATCTCTGCAGAAATGCCAGAACACACTGACAAGATGAACACTTGTGATGACATGGCACTACATATCAATGTGCATCTTGTTGTTACAGATTGGATTGTGATGCGCATTAGACAATAGTCATGCTGTCCCTTAACTATCGATGTCTCCTACCCCTATGTCTTCTAAATGCCCTGCCACTCTCTGTGAAAAGTCAAATAAGGGTAAAAACAATCTGTAAAAATAAAGTAGTCAGTTATTATTTGGACATGTAACTAATAAAAATCATTAATGAACACATGGTGTTACATGGTCCACTGAAATCTGAGCTTGAGCACAGAGCTAAAGCTGTCACTGGTAAACACAAAGACAGTGATGTTATTTGTTGGCTCTGAACTCCATCTCACTTGATTTGTAATGAAATTGTGATAGTGAAGATAAAATGCCAACTTTCATCTTTAATTTGAGGGTGTTTACAGATCAGATAAGATGAACCATGCAGTAATTACAGCCCATATTAGACAGACACATCCATAGTTATGCCAAGATGTTATTTTTGTGGTGTTGATGTGTAAGGGCAGTCTGCCAGGCCACAGTGAAGAAGGTGCATGTGTTACAGTCACCCACAGCAGGAAGCAGGAGTTTTCTTTCTCAATGCATGCAATTGGAATAAATGAGCAGCAGGATTTGGCAATGGGACGAATACATTCTGTGAGGCTGAATCTGTGGCCAGTGTAATATTTTGGCTGTTTCAAACACCTTGCTTTTTTTTTTATTCCCTTTTTTATTTCACTTTATTATGGTATATTTATTCATTTAATTTTCAGTACTATTAATTTTCCTCATTTTATTTAACTCTAGTGCTCCAGTGTTTTAATCGGTTTCCCCTTTAAGGCACTTAATTTTAAAAAGTGCTGTATAAATAGAGTTTATCATAATATGCAGTATGCAAGGGGTTTAATATTTTTGCATAATCAACATTCAAGGTGCAAAACATGACAAATAATTAACCTCAATGAGCACAATCTGTCAGCCATTAAACAGGCAATAAAGAGCTTCTTTCACTGATAGGAAAATCCAACCTTAATGCACAACCAAGTTTGGATTAATCATTCCAACATTAAATCATCTATGTTAAATAATTACTATAAAACATCCATATTTGAGTCACAGTGACCCACTTACATGTACACCCAACATGCTGCCTGTGGCAAATATGATTGTATAGAGACATAAAGATAGGAGATAAACAACCAGCAGGCATAGTTTCCTGAGTGAATTACCCTTAACATCTTACAAAACATATTTAACGGCCTTATGTAATTTAACTTGACTTGCCATAAAATTTAAAAGGCTGCCATACAAACAAAGTGCTCTCCTTCGCCTCTGTTCTGGTCTGATTTAATTACTGCAGTAGAATGGTACCTTGAATATTATCGGTGGCCCTACCCCAACAAAGGCTGGGTTTAAAACATGCCCTTGCTTTTTAGGTTGTCACGTTAATGGATGCAATAACCCTAACACCTCAATAAAAATGATAAAAAAGATTAAAACAATTCTCTTGAAGGAGCTTTTAAAGTGGATGCCGAACCTTTAGAAGACTAATTACTTCAGATGTCTTTTACGTCATTCTCCACAAAGGTTTTTGTTTTCACACAGTGACCTTCTGTCTTTAGGCAGATACTCACCCTCATCACTGCATCCAGGCCCCATGCAAGGCTCAAAATCCTGGGTGTGTGGGCAGGGAACACTAAGGTCCAACTGGGCCTTCAGCATCCTCTGCCTCATCCGTTTGCCCTTTTCGCAAGTGGCTGAGCTGCAGGCGGACCATGGAGACCAATTGGAGTAGATACATGTTTCAGGGGTATCATCTGCAGGATGGCAAAGGGAATAAAGATACTATAATAGTCTATCACTGTTAACTATACTTTAATGTTGAATATATATAAGAGAGAGAGAGGGAGAGAAAGAGAGAAATGGGAAGAGGATCCAGACCTTCCTCTTTCTCCTCCTGGGCAATATCTGCTACAATGTCATCCACATTGTCCGGCACAATGTTGCACTGTTCGCCCTGTGGACACACAGACACACAGTGATGTGGCTACACTGCTCCACCACTCTGCAATTGTTTCTGTTTGGTCTTTTTTTATTTGCTTCTGAGAGCTATCAGAAAGAGTGGCATTATACAGGGAGATGGAATGTCAGCACAGACTTAAAAAATCTCTAAACTGGTAGACACACACATAAGAATATATATCCATGGAATCTGAAAGTGTAAATCGAGTGAGTGTGTGTGTGTGTGTGTGTGTGTGTGTGTGTGTGTGTGTGTGTGTGTGTGTGTGTGTGTGTCTGTTGTTTGGGTTTCTGGAAAGTAAAAGATGAGAAACAAAATGTGTTGTGGGGATGAGAGCCACTAAATTCCCCACATCTGCCTCTAGATGCCACTGAAGGACTGCTAACCTTTTATCCCCTCCTGGGTTTCAGCCAGAGCTGCCAGGAAATGTCTTTCACCACCCATCAAATTATTATTAGAAAAAGTTTGCATTGAATTTTAATACCTGCAATAAATATTTAAATTTACATGTTTTAGTTTTTCAATGCTTTGTGTGATTTTCTTTTAGCAACTGCATCAAATCACATTTGTGGTATGTGTAATCTTTGACACTGGTAGTGATTAGTCAAAATATTACCCTTCTGTTGTGCTATGAGATGATAGTGCAGTAGTGATAATTATAATTTTTGCAATTATATCTTGCCTACTTTGATGAAGAGACATTTGATAATATAAATTATATTTTAGCAAGCTTATATTTCATTTGTGTTTCATTTGGAACAGAAGAATTGTTAACAAGAGTCTCAAAGGTAAGGATTTTTTTTCACTAATTGTTCTATTGATGAAGAGGACTGAACTCATCATCGCACCTGCTGAGTGTTAAAGAAGAGGACTCACTCTCCCTCTCTTTCTGCCTTTGAAAAATCTGAAGCCATCTTTGCTTCACAGTAATGGTTTGTGACATTGTAAAAAGATCTGGCATCTTTTAATGTGTTCAAATTTGATGTCAGTCAAATTTGGCTTATTTATCAGTGTAGAAGAGAATCAATAAGGGCTGAGTGTAAACCCAGAATGCACAAACAGGAGACACAGAGCTGAGATGAAAGAAGATGAAGATCACCTCAAAATACAAATAACGCAAGGGAATCAGTGACTGTAAACTTTATAACATAAAATCCCAACTCAGGGTCTTTTCTTTTTGTTTGCCGTGAAGCAGTTGATAGTGTGCTATAATGTGCACAATACATACATATAATCAGGTCTTGTTAGAAGATACATAAGTGTTATTAATTGCAAACATGTTATGATGGTCTGAATATTTATTTTTATCTGATGAAATATGCTGCCTTAGTGTTATTGCCTGCAGTATCATCATTATCCAATCAAAGCTAGCAAGAATTTGTATTTGCACGATGAGCTGACTGATATAAAAACAGACTGACCTTTCTTGCAATGCGTTCCACCACCACCCTGGCCACAGGAGTGATAGCGCCCCCCTCAGGATCATAAAACGGGCCCTGTGGATGATCCAGGCTGGTCAGGGGGCGGATCTTGTCCTGAGGCATCGTGGGCTTGTTGGGAGACTATAAGAAGCACACAGTAAGACAATGTATGAGAGAAAAGCACATGGGCCACCAAGCAGTGGATCTCTGAGATCAAGATTCGTTTGAAAAATACATTTGCACAAATATAATGAGCCCAAAGTCACTCAAAGTTACACAAAGCACAAGTCACACAAAGGACAAGTTTCAAAGTCAGAGAGCAGCTGTGGAGGAGCGCTGTAGTTTATATGGGAGATGCTCTTATTAGTCAACAGTAAAGGTCTGCCAGCATGGGGTTGATAGAAGCACCACCGCCAGAGGCTGTCTGGAGGCAGAAGACCAACTCATCCTTCACCTCCCACTGCGGCCACCCAGAAAAAACACAGGGTACTGTTTGTGTTTGTGAGAGAGAGGGGAAGAGAGGGGTAATGACTGGCCACTAATTAAAAGATACAGTAAAAGTAATGGCACAAAGGATGGCTCTCATTACTCTGTTACAGGCCTGTGCCTTTAACAACAACAACTTTGTAACAGAGAGCCCAAAGTCCCACCCCACCAACAGAATAGCCACAGTTTCACTGTCCTCCACAATGTATTTTTGGATGGAGGGTTTCTTTCAGAGCTTTAACATGATACTTGAGTGTTCTGTCCTTATTCTCAGTTAAATGGTTTGTGCAGTTTGAGCAAGTTGTCATTTTAATAAAGATACGGCAACATTTAACATCCACATCTTTGAGATTCTAGCCGAGCGAAACTTGTGCGAATCTCTTAATTTTATTGAAAATCATGTATATGGGCAAACTGAGCATTAAAGTATTTTCCTGAGATTCAGAGTGCTGTATCCCAGGTGTTACAGACAACTGTCACTGGATTAGTTTCATCCTCGAGAAAGCTTAAAAACAGGATGATTCTCGGGCAGGTTTTGAGGTTATAAGGAGCAACTTTTTTCTAAGCGGATTTACGGTTTATTTGCAATGGCGTCAGGGAAGAAAGTCTAAGTCACAAAGATGTGTATCATATCTGTGTGTTCAGATCTGACTCTGTTTTGAATCCGAGAAGAAATATGATTTTGACACTAATCGCAGTAGTCAAGCACTGAGGGTTTCAAAGTACCTTAATTGCCTTTCATGAGCTAGATCATGGCCACTGCTGCAGCTGCAGCCGAATCAATGGGTCCAACTACAATAATCAACTTCCCGTTGTTTTTAGAACACCCGTCCCTTTCACCTCATGCAGTGTCTTTGCCTTACGTCTCTGCAACATGTCTGCGACTCGCCTCATGAAAAACCTGCTGTACACAGTTGACATTCTGCACTTGCAGTTTATGCAGATTACTTCAGGTTTATCCTGTGACTTCTTTCTGTTGTTGTTAAGGATTATGGAGTCCAAAAGTTGGCAAGCTGAAGCTGTTTGTTATGAAAAAATACAAAAAAACTGTAAGAACTGACATTTTTGAAAGTTCTTTTCAGGCTCCCAACAGGGGACACTGTCAGTCTAGTCACAGTAGTCAGAGTAGAGTTAAACAGAGCGCAAACTGAAAGTCCCTCAATATTCCTGCTGCCCTTACAATACAGTTTACAGATTTATCACATGTGAGCCACAAAATGTCTGTAAGCAAAGGCGGGCGTGGTTTAAAAAGGAGTGTGTGTGTGTGTGTGTGTGTGTGTGTGTGTGTGTGTGTGTGTTGTGTGTGTGTGTGTGTGTGTGTGTGCGTGTGTGTGTGAGGGTGGCTTACAGAGAGAAAAGGAGAGAGGAAGAAGAGGAAAAGTGAAATTATTCTTGAATCCAGCCAAAACAAGCAAGAGAGCACAGTTCAGCGGGTTCAGCCAAAGGTTTCACACATGTAGTCGTAGAGTTTGGTCCAACATGCACACACACACAGCCTAATCTATTAGTGCTGACTGGAGACACTGAGCACGCAGCAGACAGCACCTCAGGGTGAAGGCGGGAGGGGAAGATGTTCAAGGCTGTTAGAGGAGAACTGGATGGGCGATGACACTTGAATTGTTGCAGACTGGCAGTATGTGAAGAGGTGATTGAAGAGGGAGTGATTGTGAATGTAGGCAGACAGGCAGATGAAGAGGAAGAGGTTGGTGTGATGACAAGGTCAAAATGCGAGTGTGAAGGGGAGACTCAGCTGGTGATGAGAGTGAAGAGGAAGGTTATCCAGGGGGTAAAGGGTGGAGGGAATAACAGTTCGCAAATGGTTGTGATTGCTATGGCAGTGTGGAGTTGTAACCTGAGTTGAGTCACATGTTCATTACATGAAGGACACTGCTGTTGTTTTTGCTCGACTATGATAGAGAATTCCCTTTTTCCACAATCCTTTTATCTAAAATGATTACTGGTTAATTTTTAAATGATTTGTTTAATATATTTGAAAAGACTGTTTGACAAAATATTTCATGGCAACTGAAAAATAATGTCTAAAATCTATAACTATTTTAAAATAATAGAGCATGAAGCATTCCTGATTTTTTGTCTTTATATGCGTATGCATGTTCGGGAGCAAATTACTGATGCAACATCAAAATGGTTGACTGTTGTTACTGACCTCATATGTTACACCACTGTCAGTGCCTGCATCCCAGGGGATCAGGTCCTGGACCACTTTCTGGGCCCAGCCACACTCCTTGGTGCACAAGTCCTCAGCAGAAAGACCCACATTCCAGTCTGGACTGGGCCCCAACATGGTCAAGAAGGACATGAGGTGACGGGTACGGTCCACTGAAAACTCAGCTGAAGGGGCAGCCCGTCTGGAGAAAGAACGATCATGATTTCTGAGTGAATAAGAGCAGTTCAAAGTGTGAGTAAGGATGAGAAATTATGTAAGCTGCACCCATGAAATGACCTGCAGCTAGTTTCCACCTGCTCCACCTTACATGAGACATCCAGCCTGAACAAAACCAAATATAATGACGCACTCAGTTCATTAGACATACTTCTCCAATGTTGTCATTCCTGAAATGGCCAACAAAGTGACAACACAGGACACTAGGACAAATTTTTGATAACTGAATTTACAAGTTACAACATTTTATTGGCAGTGCAGCAGATTAACAATAAACAGCAACACATCCAGGATGCTACAAGGGACTGAATCGTAGGATGAAGAGAGCTGTTAAACAAGTGGGAGGCTTTCTGTAATGAATTCACCAGTCAAGTACGCACAAGGGATATTCTTTAACAAATAAAAAAAAGATCAGAATTTGAACAGGTTTATTTTTAGCAAATATGATCTATTAAAATATGCCCAGATCGACCCAGATATTGATGCTTAGGATCCACACACCTACACATCTCATTGTTTTAACAAAGACATGACTGATAATTCTGTTAGCATTCAGCATCTACATCTACATACAGAGTCACTGGCTCAAGGGAGCTGCAGTTGTTTAGTTGACACACTGTAGACCACATCTATCTCCACACAACATTTAATCAGTTCCAGCACAAGAGACAAACACACCTCGGCCATCTGTCTTGACCAGTGACTGACAGCTAAACCAATTACAAAAAGTTTCCCAGCCAATTCAAGATTAATTAGGAGTGGGAAGATTCTTGTCGTAACACTGACAATTAGGCAGTGATCCCTTTTCAGCTGTCATCATGCCCATATAAATCCATTTGACTTCAGCCAACTCAGTCCTTCCCTTGTGCACTCCACTAATGATGGCCTCTGAGGATGTGAAATGGCCCTTATCCTCTGGGAACATACAACTTGACTCAACTCTCCTGGGCCTCTGCTCAGTAAGTACTGCAGGTCTGAGGTTTATCTCAGACAGCCACCTGCGCGCTACAAAAAGGCAAAAAGCGTAATTGACAGAAAAGAACAGACAGAGCAAGTCTGGTAGCAAATGAGGGAAGGGATTAATCACCCTAGATACTGTAACCCCAGGGACATCCTTTTGTATTCCTAAATGTTTAGAAACATGTGCAGGTATATTTTTGGAGAGGTGTTTATACAGTATGTTGTAATGTTAGCAGGTGTCATGGTGTTGCAACATAGATATTTGGCAAATGTCATTCCCGCCCTTACATTTGACTGTTCCAAAAATGGATTGCAAATGGGTGTTTTCTGATGGTTAAATTCTGGGTAAGTTTAAGTGACATGAACCACAGTACTTTTTTTTTTTTCTTGGGTTTCAGCCCAACCTTGGCAATTCTGATTGGTCTAATAAATTCTTTCTGCCTCAAAAAGTTCAAATTAACTGGCTGTGGAGTATCCATGGCATCTATTAGAAAATAATAGTTTATTTAAATGACAGCCTGTAAAAAAAAAAGCCCAATATAAGTTTAAAAATATAACTGTTTTGTTGAAAGTTGGAACATTTATTGTCCTGCAGACAGGCTTGCTCCAGCAGTGCCTAAAACAGTTACGGCTCAGTCCTAATGTGCAATAAATTATTGCAGAGCTAGACAAACAGATTATTATGTTTTCTATGTTTCTTATATGCAAAATACTTGGTTGCACAGAAGCTAGTAGAACAGAGGTTAGCCCAGAAGTGAGGCAAGATGTGCTGCAGTACTACACCACACTATACACTTACATCAACCTTTGCTATCAACCCCAAAAAGTAGTTCTGAGAGTGACAGAAATAAAGAAGGCAGCTCATTAACAGCTGTATTCTTGTCTTCAAAAGCTCCTTATTTCACATCGTTGACAACCACCTTATTTTTTTTTTTTTTTAGCTGCTAATCAAATGTAACGCACAGTGTAGTCCTCTGGTTATTAGGAAGAAGCCTGACAAGAGAGAGTGGAAGTGGGGAGACAATAAGGAGCGTCATGGAGCTTCTGTAGCTGTCATGGATGCAACCATTTTCCTCCGGTATAAAGTGGGAAGTGGCATAGAGAGGGGAGGATGGGGGTTGAAGGAACTAATGAAGAGAAATTCTGTGAGGAAACCAAAGGTGGATCTAGAATCTAGTGTGATTTGGTAGAGAGTGGGAGGATACAGTGAGACAAAGAGAAGCTGTGTGGAGGTTTGAGGATTATCTATTTATTAAGGCCTACGGAAAACAGGTTGAGTAATTGCTGTGAAATCCGTTTTTGTGTTAGAATCTGCTGTTCACTTGTGAGGTGACTGGGTGTGTGTTTGACTGAGACTGATTGAGAGAAGTGTGTTTGAATTGTGTGTTTATACTTTTTTACAAGTAAAATATTAATATGGTAGGTGTCATACTAGACAATGTTGAAAATACTATTTTATTAAACTCAGATTGGTGCCCCAAAGCAAGCGTCTAAAGTACTGGCAGTCTGTTTTAGTTGCAGTATCTAGTTTCCATACCAAAGCTAGAGAAGCTGGATTGGCATTATCAGCATATACCTGCTGCCTCAGAGCCTGCCTACTGATACTCTCAGTCTTTTACTGTGTAGGTAGTCAGTGACATAACTAAAATTTAAATGTCAAGCTCTGAGTAAAATTTCATTTTTTTGAGGGTTTTTTTTTAGCAAATGCAACTCCATTCTACATTTACTTTAAACTGTACCTCCACTTCCTCTGTATTTAGATGATGAAGAAATGATTCAAGTTCAGCCTCTGCCTCCTCTAATTTAGACAGGCATTCATACAGACATCATGACACACCATCTTTTGTGTCCAAAAAATTCCAGGTTGAAGCACAGCCCTGAGGCACTGGTATCTTTAAAATATTTAAAGTAGCCTATCTAAGATTTGTCAGTTTATGGGACAACAGTTGTCCACTAGACGAGTCAAACATTTCAGTTTCAGTTTGTTCTTATCAAAATGGCATTTTCATGTACAGCCGCTCTTTTAGCCTAACTGCCAGTCTGACTGCATCTTGAGTCTTACTCGTTCCCACTGCAGCCAACTGCACTATTTTGAGTAGTGAGGAGATAGACAGGAACAATAACCGCCTCAGACACATATGTGGTCAGGAAGCCGTGATAGAGCATGACATTTACTGGTTGCTTCACCTACAGTATTTTAGGAAATGCTGTCTTTAGAGGGCACAGGCTGAGTCATTTGAGTGGTACAATAGAAATCAGAGAGAAAATATTACTGATTAAAAATATAGGAGCATGTCATCAGCTTTTCAATTTCTTTGTCAATACGCACAGTGATCCCGAAATGGTTGTAGTTTTAATGAACTATATGCGTTTGTTTTGTTTTTTTTGTTGTACTATTTGTATTGATTAATTACTGACTTTATTTATTTACCAAAAGCCTGGTGATCCTCATATGTATGTATAAATAAGCTGCACAAATATCTAGAATACCTTCTTTTCTGGAAAATAATTCTTACAAAGTTAACTTTTTTCCCTGTTACAGTATGTATTGGGTCTAAGTAGAGCCACTGTCGTAAACATACTGCTGTAATATGTGTGATAATGGCTGTCACCTCTTCAGCCTCATTCTTTTCTCATCTCCCGCCTCTATTCTCCATCTACATCTCAGCTGCTTTGGCCTTTGTTCTAGCAATCATTTTGCTCTTTATAGTCAAATGAAATTGAAAGCTTGGTTTAAGAGGAGCTACTTCATTTTACAGAATGAAGTTGAAGTACATATACTGCTTCTTAACCCCATCGTTGACCTAAAAAAAGAAGCACCTTTAATGTAATTTCACCCTAGTCTTCTCAGAAGGTTTATTTAATCACTTCCTTGCAATTTCCAGTTGTTTTCCTTTCTCTCCCCTCCCAGTTTCTTTCTCTTCCTCATCCTATTTTGTCAAAGCAAGGAATTTTGGAGGGTTTAATTGACAACCAACCTTTAAAAAAAAAAAAAAAAAACTCAGTTTGAAAAACTGAATGGAGATGAGATCATTAACCAATTAAGAGAAAAAATTTGTTAAACAGAAAAAAAACCCCTCTTTCCACAGACATGCCTATATACAGTACGTACACCAGAAAAGGCACAAACATGGAGACACACAAACATGCATATTTACACTGTATAACTGGAAAACACACATCCAACTATGAAACATGCTAAATGTGCATTTATGCAGTTTTCCTGGAGCTAATATGTAAAGCTAATGACCTCTCTAAAGGCTCTGCTAAAGCCGAACAAGGTGCATCTTCCAGTTGGTTGAGTAAAACCTTTATTTAGCTCTCTTTCTTTCTCCAGCCTGCTTTCACGGTGAGGACACTTCCATGTAGTTATCAATACAAAACGTCCTATTCTTTTCCTGCTCAAAACCAATGTAATTAATGTGACACAGTCCTGCATGTCCCGTACACAATCACTGTGTGAAACAATTAACTGGTTGCATACACAGCACTGAGTGAGCTAATTAGCCATAGTGGATATCATTACTTCTATTCCAAGCTGTTCTTCTCCCCTTTGGAAACGAAACTCATGGCCCTCACTGAGGCCCTGTGGTTGATGAAAACAACACAGAACAGGCCTTCACCACTGCAGTTCTTCTGTACAAGCTGAGCCAACAAGCTTCTTGTTCTCATGAATAAGAGATGAAATGGCTCCTGTGAGTTTAGGAGTAAATGAGCTTTCACACTGTAAGCATGGTGTAGCAGGAAGTTTCAGGGCACCTTTGAGCTGGACTTTCAGTGATCAACAAGCCAGGTCCAAATTTGGATATTAGCATACTGCATGGTCTCACCTTGAGCCTTAAAACATTACAGAACCTGCTGAATCATATATCAAGTAATTCCTATTAAGTGGTCCCACCAGTGGTTGAGAATCCGCTCTTTAACAGCAAATTGTGGATGCTTTATACTTTCCATCTGTGGGTCGTTTTTAAAGGCCAAAATATTTTTTGGATTGATTTTGTAATCAAGTGTGAGTGGACAGGAAAGGAAGGAAAGTAACCGGGCAAGGGAAGGAGACTGGGGCCACCGGGGCAGAGCAGGAGAGCATCCTCTGATGGCCAGGGTCAAAACAGGGACAAAGAAAATGGCAGCGAAGATGGGGTCTCTCCGGAGGTCGAGCAGGAAGCCGGCGTTGCTGGCGGAGCCCCTCTAGAGGCCGAGCAGGAAGCCAATGCGCAGGCGGAGCAGAGGGCGAGCAGGAGACCGGCGAGCAGGAGACCGGCGAGCAGGAGACCGGCGAGCAGGAGACCGGCGAGCAGGAGGACGGCGGCGAAGACCGGGTCTCTCAGGAGGTTGAGCCAGAGGACGGTGTTGCAGGCGCAGACCCTCTGGAGGGGAGAATTCCGGCGAACAGGAGACCGGCAAACAAGAGGCCCGCCAGCAGGAGGCTGGCGTCGCAGGTGGAGCTCCTCTAGAGGGTGACCAGGAGTTTACTGGGTAACAGGAGCAGGAGTACACTGGGCCGCCGACAGAACACGAGGAGCAGGTATTGGCCGGACCGCCGGCTAGGAATCAGGAACTGGAGTCGGCCAGACCACCGACATGATATGGGGAGCAGGAGTTGGCTGGACCGCTGCTAGAACACGGAGAGCAGGAGCTGGCTGGACCACTGACGGGGAACCAGAATCAGGAGTCAGCTGGGCCGCCGACAGAACACCAGGAGCAGGATTTGGCCGGACCGTCGACAGGGAATCAGGAACAGGAGTCGGCCGGACCGCCGACAGGACAGGAGGAGAAGGTGAGACGTTGTCCAAATCCACTAACTCAGGAACAAGGGAGGAGGTTACCAGGACCCTCGACGCTGAGACAGTTGATGCGTCAGCCAGGATGGTCGACCCGGGAATTGAGTCAGAAGCCGATTAAATGTCAACTGGGACCCCCAAGCTGGAATAGTTGATGCATCAGCCAGGGTGGTTGGCGAGGGCTCCTGGTCACAGGAGAGCAGAGGTTCTGGATAGTGGGGCAGTTGGGGCTGGGGCTGAGGCTGAGTTTCCCTGTGGTGACGGTAGCCATGATGTCCTCGTCTTCTGTGGCCACCACGGAACCCCGGAAAAACAGCCAGACGAGTTCACTTGAAAGACAAGTTCACTTGAAAGGGGACTGGTCAGGGTCCTCCAGGTCTTTGTCAGACAGCGGGTCAGCGTGCAAAGGGACCTGACGTTCGACGGGGGCGCTGGCTGGAAGGATCGAGGCTGAGGCTCGGGCTGGAGTTCTGGAACTGAGGCTGCTTGGAGAACCAGCATCGCCGCGACCTGCGTCTCTTCCCAGGGGCTCCCACTTTATTTTTATATACATTTTATTTTTTTTATAAAAAAATAATGCATCTGATTTAAAAGAAAGAGCTACCTACAAAAGACCATGACTTTTTACTTGACTTTTAAGTTCCATACACCATCAGTCCTGATATATCACAGTGTCCAGTTTATCCATATCAGTGTTTCACCTTGTAAATGTTTTTCTATATAGCCATCTTACCTCCATCAGACTAAAAACTAGAGATGCAAGTTAATGAATAACTCATGAAGTGGAAAGTGAGTCACATTTACTTACTACAAAATTTTCAATGTAATATTTCAGGAAAGAAGAAGTGTTTCATTACTATTTATTCTGATGTGTGTATAATAATCAAGATAAATTACTTACACATTAAGTGGTTGCCAGGCTGGCCACTGTGCTTTCATTTTGATGACTGTCAGGACATCATCACCCTACAGGAGAGAGATGGACAATAGGAAATAGAAACTCAATCTCAGTCCACTGAAATAATCAACACTTCACTACTGAATCATCACAGATCACAGCTGAATGATTAAAAAGGATCAATGGAACTTTTTTCCATACCACATTCATTTTAATGTATAAAATCATTATGGTCAGTGGATGAAGATGATGTGTGTGTTAAAGGCGCTGAAAACAGACCTGCAACTGGAACTGGAAGAAAAATTTACATTTAAATGGAAACATGCCTCAGAGAATTAAAGAGAACCTGAAGTATGCTCTCAACAGATGAGTGAGGACATTACAACAAAATCCTCACAGAAATTGTCAGAATTATGTCAAAAAAGTTGAAACCAGTTTGTAACAAAAAGAGGATATTTATTCAACCTTATATCACACACAACAAAACCGTATCACATATTCTTTCTCCGTAGTACAGATATTTTCTGGGGGACAGAGGGAAGTTGCCTCAGTTACAGAACTTCAGGAGTCTTTTTTCAGAGATGCTAAAGCAGAACTTGAAAACAATGTCAACTTTGCATCACTTGGATGCCACCGATGCCAAACATGAAAAATGACTCAATGCCCTCAACTCAAGTTGATAAATCAATGACGTTGGCATGCCCGTGTGCAATGTTCACTGCCACTGATGCTGACAGTCATAAGCACTGTGAATGGCTCTGTTTCCCTTGTCACTCATGGCCCTGACTACTGAAAAGAATTCCACATGGAGGCATTATGGTGTCAAGACAGTGTTTCAAAAATGTTCTATTTGTGCTTAATGCTTTGTTTCCCCCTATGTCTCTGATTGGGCCTGGGAGTTTCAATACAAAATGGGCTTACTTTGGCTACTTTACATGCAAATAAATATATCTAATTAAATGACGTAAGTATGTCCCCAAATGTGCTTAAATGTTGCAGTGATCAGTCAGTAACTACTTCATGTGGTTATTGTATGGTCAGGAAATCATTTTTGCTCCTGTAACCAAAATGTCAACATCCCCATCTCTTGCTCTGTGCTACTGAATTTCATTACAGCAAATCTGACAGGCTGATAATAGGCAGACTAATCCTGTTTCAGATTCGAGGATGGTACTGATGGGCTGTGCCTCCACTAAATTTTATATACTTATCCTCTTTGTG
Organism: Seriola aureovittata; assembly: GCF_021018895.1. NCBI lineage: Eukaryota > Metazoa > Chordata > Actinopteri > Carangiformes > Carangidae > Seriola > Seriola aureovittata. The sequence goes on from NC_079364.1 coordinate 18,601,321, forward strand.
GGTGTTTGTGGGAAGCGTTACGCTTTCGAGTAAACACTTCAGTCAGTCTTAAATCATATTTAGGGAGGCACTTGCAAACTTCAAATGAAAAACCGAGAGTATGATGACAAGTGAGAAAATGAGAAAAAAGAAAAAATCAAGATGCTACTTTTGGTTCAGGTAAATTCAAATAGTGAAAAAATGTTTGATTTGTTCCTCTACATGAGTAAATGCTTATTTTTAGTATAGTTTGCATTCTATAGCTGTGACAGTAATACAGCTTCTCAACTTACTGCAGAAAGAGAGTAAGAGCTTGCTTATTTGGTTGTCACCAGCCCATCTCTCTCTTAAATGTGATCTAGGACAGAGGTTTTCACTATCCAATTTCCCCGCCAGAAGGTGAAGAGACAGAAGTTTAGAAATACGGGCCTGATGAGGAATAGAGCTATCAAATATTGTTGTGAGACCTTTACAGAAACAGATATCTCACAACCTGCAGTGTCCAAGACAGCGACAAAGATCACTAGTGAGTGAGCCAAAAAAAAAAAAGACGATTTAGTCTTTGGCAGCCTTTTGCAGAACAAATTGAACTGTCAAGATGCGACTCATAACTACTGAAAAGGGCACATTTCATGTTCTGCACCTTCAACCCCAGAAACGACATAACAGTTTTCTCAGTCTCTCTCTCTTTCCCTTGATTTTTCTCTATTTTGCTTTTGAATATCCAAAAGTAATTACACCGTATAATGAATGGCCATACATACAAGGGGCATAATGCTGGGGAAAGACCTCCTTTGAAACAGCCTCCTATAATTTTGCAAAATTAGCACGATTCTGCTTTGAAGATATAATAAAAGGTGAGAAATGTATTTCTCCACCATATATAGTGATTATAAAAGGTCAAAGTGGAGAGCAGTGTGTGGATGTTGAAGTGGTGTCCCTCTGTCCCTCTCTGAGAGAATATTTGTTTCTTCTCTTAGGAGAGGACAGTCTGGACTCTTTACTCCTTTCCTAAAGGGTCAGTCAGTCATGCTGCTGAGGGCACTGCTTTTCACAGGATCAGAGGAGCTGATATGATTGGATGTAATTGATGCCAGCTTTTAACCATTCACAAGTTATCAGCAGGCACACTGTGTGCCTCTGGTCATGACAATACCACAAGAACACTGCAAAATATAGCCCCAAAACTAGTTTGCAACATGAATTAAAGTAACATTTTAAAATCACTTAGAAATCTTGATGAAGTATTTTGTATCTATAATGAAGATGTAACATATTTTCCTAAATTACGCCAACTTGTCTTTGATCATAAAAGTAAAGTGCCATGTTTCAAGAAATCATGTTCTTAGCTACATCACTCAGCCCTTCAATCAGACCTTTCACACAAACAAATACAATTACTCATGTAATATGTATATCGATGTAATACCAATAATAGAAACTGTGTATAGAGCAAGGTACAGAGTAGAATCTCCCTATTGGGTCTTACTCCCTTCAGCCATAATCGAGTCATCTGTAGAAAGTCTCAGTAGGGTCAATACGGAGGATCTGATCAAACATTTCTCTCCATCGCTTACTTAATTACCAGAAACCCGTCACTAAGTAACTTGTGAGACATTGTGATGGAATGGATACATTTCAAATTTAATTGCAAACAGTGTCAGTACAGTGTCTGTAAGCTATGCAGTCACCAGAGGCACATCTGGCCTTGGGTATAGTACTATAAATTTTTCATTTCCTTATAATCATCACTGACCTCCTTCTGTGGTGAAGATAGATTTAGAGCAGCAAAAATCTAATTTTACTTACTAGTTTTCTTAGTTATTAGTTATATTTCATGTTATACATTTGAACTGTTTTAAATACAGACACAAGATAACTTCTGATACACTGGGGTCAGATAGTTTTGTGTTGCACAGGCAATTTGCTATTGGAATTTACTTCTAACTTTTTGCACTTCTGTTGCTTGAGCTCAGCACTCAGAGTTTTCATCTTAGTCACTAAAAATTCATGCAAATCAAGAGCATTACACAAGCAAATAGCCTCCTTCATCACTTAAAGTACAACTTGCAAGCTTCAGCTAGATAATTAATCTACCAAGTCAGGGACCCTTACACCCTAATGGACTCATTTTGACATAGATATGAATTGCTCTCTGTGTAATACAAATCCTCAGACACTCCTCCATCTTTCTTGGCACTGTCCTAATAGAAAACATCTACGATGTTTATTACACTGTTCCCTGTAAAAAGAATTATAGTTTACAAAATGGAAACAATTTCTTATGATGAATTCAGCATTTCTGTTATACATCTATAATGTATATAATGTATATGCACTCACACAAGTATTTTATTTTTAGGCTTACACAATTCAAGTTTGGTGACTCCCCTGAGCCTCCTTGAAGGAGTGTAACATTTTCTGTTTGCAGAAAGATACAGTTTGTTAACAGCTGACCAGATTGCTATGAAATTTGTAAACACATGGTCCCCAGTGGATGATTTCTAATGAATCTGGTGCCCACTGGTCAGAGCTTCCTTTTGACCATCGATATAAGGGCAGGGATTCTTTGAGTACTTATTTAGATTTAAACAGCTTTTCAAAAATGCTTACTTTTCATGAACAAAGGACATTCTTCTTTTTAGCTTTTCAACCATGCATTATGCTGACATCTGTTACTACAAAAACTGTTGTGCCATGTAACTCTTGAAATAAATTTGACATGTTGGAAATCATCAAATGAAAATAATAATGATGAAAATGATAATTTAAATGCAATAATATAAATATTGTATACATAATCAAAACTGACAAAGCCTGGGAATTATTACCACTAATTACACTTGGCAACAATGTTATGATTTTGTCATTTCCGATCAAACCTATTAAAATCTGGGTTTTGCTTACCTATGTTGCAGTTTGACTTACATGAGGGTTTAAATCAGTACCTTGCTCTGTAAAAGTGGAAACGGAAATAATTAAATAATGTTTGTAACTGTCATTTCTAATATTTAATTGAGTCTCTCATGTGCATGCAGCTGTAAACCGCTTCTCTTTTTGACTCAAGAGAGAAAGCAGCATATTTTGGCTCTGTCCATCCATTAGAGACAAAAATGAAAGTATGCAACCATAAATAAACTCACTTTTATCACTTCACACAACTTTGCCCTTAGGTTTAATGACTGGTAGCAAAGAGATTTATTGGCTTAATGACAAAATGTGCAACAGATCATTACCTTGGCACAGAATCCCAAACCTCTTGCATTTCTCAATTAACAAGTATAACTGCGCCTGCATCCATTCATTCAGTTAAACCATTAGTATGCCAGACTAAAATGTCAGTTTATGTTAACTGATGTCACTGACAAAAAGAGCAAAAGGAAGAGGAAATGTTGCTGTTTGCTCTTTAAAAGGTTAGCAGCCTAGATTGACTTTTAAGAGAAATGCTCAAGGTTTGCAAATTCACGGCTGAAGCAGACCTCTGAGTGAGAGCAGAAGAGATTACCCATGGATCAATTTGACAAGCTGTCAGCTACTTACATATACTTTCACAACTTCAGCCAAAAATGTGCAGACTAAAGTGAACTTTATATTACAACCACTGTATCTAGAAGTACAGGTAATGTAGTCTTTTAGATCAAATGTGCTGTATGATCATTTTAGATATGGACCAAAGGTAGATCCTTCTCACACAAATCACTAACATTTGTAAAAATCAAACTATCTACTTCAAAGTACAAACTTATATGCAATAGTTAAGCTTTTAAAACTGCGAACAATGTTTTTTCTTTCTTTTTTCTTTTCTTTTCTCTTTTTTCAGACTGCAAGAGGAATAGTTTCAAACCACTGCATGTCTCATCCTCTCTTCATAGAAACACAGTGGGAGGTGCAGCACATAATAGTAAATTCCTGGAACCATTCTCCTGTCTGCAATTGCAACATCATTTGCCTATAAGTCATGCTAAAAATGTCATTGTGGTTTTTTTCTATTTTTTTTCGCCATGTTTTTCTGTTAATTTTACTTTGTTTTGATCATTTGTTTTCTTAAATGTTTTTTGCACATTAGGGCCACTGTACATTTCAGTTTTTAGAACTGAAGAATCTATTGTTAATTGGACAAGTTACGCCTCTAATTAAAGTCATCCGACTGGCAGAAGTTTTTCTTAATGTACTCCCTGCTTTTCCTCATGCGTATGTCAAAGGCAAGCAGAGAGGGAAAAAATTTCAAAGATTATGTGTAAGCAGAACTTCTGCTGCTCAAATGGTGCGTATTTCCACTAATGACAGGGATGTCTAAAGTTGAACCCCATTAGCAATGCAACTTGTCCCTTGCTTCTCCTGCCAAACACGTCCAGCAGTTAGCTTTTCAGAGAGCCTGTCATTTCCCTCCACTAATTTAATATTGAGCAAAAGCAAATCTATAATTCTGTTGTATCCTGTTGGATGGCAGTTAAGGGACAACCTCTCAGGAACTCATTAGAATGGGCTCAAGAAGTGTCTTTTCAATATATATGCTTTAGTAGGGCGAGACATTAGTTACTAATAAACCCACATACAGTACTGTTTATTGCTGCTTTTACATTTCGAGGTGTGAGTTTCAGTGTTTTCTCATTTTAATTGAGTTACCTATTTATATTATTTTTTTATGCTGACTCGATTCATGACCCTGAATCCCATCAAGCTCCTTCAAAACCTGTGCTGCTTCAAAATATATTTAAAAATAATTCAGATTTTTTGCAATCTTGAATAGATTGATGGAGGAAATATGGTGGTTTGATCACTTGTGCAGCACCAAAAATGACTGAATAAATAAAAACTGGTGCATTACAGTTGGTCCTTTTCCCTCTTTTCATGTTTTGTTGTTTTTCTCTGAGCGCTCTGGTGTTACCTTTGACGAAAGATCATTAGCTCCAAATTTTCAGTCTAAGATGTGGTTTTCCAAAAGAAGCTCAAAACATTTTGCTTATTCTGATTACAAGTTTTTATCATTCCTCTGAGAATCGTCATTTCAGTTTTTCTAACCGTATTCAAGAGGAATGCAAATCTGTTATTGTAATCAATCATATTGTATTGGTGCATCATGTTGTGAATCACAATCCTCCTGTCATTAATCACTGTCAGACCACAGCAGCCAGGCACATCTGCCCAACTGGACAAACACGGCAGCACAAGTCACAGTACAAAGTGTGACTTATTAAAATATTCTATACAATAACCCAACATCTGCTCCAAGTCAATTATCTCAGCATAGTCCAGTGAAGCAAGGGCGCATTTATCAACGTCAGGCTAGCAATTTACTCCTTGTGTGTTTGTTTTTTTCTTCTTTTTTTCCCCTTCTTTTTTATGCAAAAGCACACACGGGAAATTTAAAGATCATTCTGTTAAATAATTGGTAACCCAAATTTCATATCATGTGGCTGCTACAACTTATTATTCAGATGTTATAAAACCCTGAAAACAGAGAGAAGCATTTCCTATTATTTGTGAATGTTGCTATGGTATACACACAACATGCAGTTTGACCATATCACAGGTCTTGAGCTCTTTGAGCACATTTTCCAAATTTATAACTCAATAGTTTATACAAATAATTAATGTTGGTGTCAGTTTTGGTTGAGACTTGCAGTTTTACACATCTTGAGAATCTCTGTAAAAACTGTTCGTAATCTGTGTTTCATATGACTACACCTGACATTGGTTTGATTTCTATGATGAATAAAGATCTGCAGCACCACAGACAGCTCAGTTCCCTCGTTTGATTTTTCTTTACTCTTCGCCTGACCCAGAAATCGTCCTGGTCCACCATCATGAAGGCCATTCCCAATGCCCTAATTTCTGCTCAGAGGAGCAAGGGTCGAGGAGCGTGAAGGGATCCCTGAAGAGACATGAGCAAGGGTACATGAGAGCAGCCTTTGCAGAAGACTTATACCGGAATGACATACTCCTTTATTGGAAGTCCATTCATGATTGGACACTGGAGCTGATCGGACTGCCCTGAAAACCCATGACAGACACTGCAGTTTCTTACAAAAATGGACAGAATAATCACAGAAGCAGCTGAAGTGGTGCACAAGTTTTAGATTTTATTTGTTTTCTGGTTCACCATCTTGTTAAATATGAACCTATTAACAGTGGGTCTGATTAACAAAAGAGCCATAAACAACTTTCTTTATTCAATAGAAATTTTTTTTCTGTTTATGATCTATTATTTCCTCCTTTAATCTGTATCATGGATAATATAGTCGGAGAAAGGAGGAGAGTTTGTTGTCTTTCAGCATATGAACATGCTTTCATTGTTTCATTGTTATCAACTCAGTCAAGTGAGGCTGAAAATCTTGGTGTGTCGGTATAGAAACTAGACTTTAATATGAAATATATTTATAATAATTTCCATTTTTCCTAAAATATTAAGACATCTAAATTATTTCTACAAATCCTAAAACATTCTAATCACAATGTGGATCATTAAATAATAAAAGCACAGACAAAATATCAATAAATGCAGATGCAAAAGAATATTTAATAAAAATAGAAAAAAGAAAAAAAAACACTGCCGCCAGCAGAGAGGGTTCATGTTAACGCCATGCTAACACAGGGTGGAGACTCCCTTTGCTCTCGAAACAGCCTCAGTTCTTTGTGGCATGGATTCCACGAGATGATTCTGCTCCATGTTGACGTGACTGCTTCACCTAATCTCTGCAGATTTGTCAGCTGCACATTAATGCTACCAATCTCTCATGCTGTCAATACTCTGATTGGCTGTGACATTCAAACCATGACTGATTCACATTAAGGGGCCCAAAGAAAAGCCAAGAAAATATTCCCCGCATCATAACTACACCACCACGAGGACGTCTGGACTGTTGACACAAGGCACATTGGATCCATCGATTCATACTTCTGATGTCTAATTCTGAATCAACCATCTGGAGCATCAGCGGAATTCCAGATTCATCAGACCAGCCTATGTTTTTTCCAGTCTTCACCTGTCCAGTTTTGGTGAACTGGGCCCACTGCAGCCTCAGATTTCTGTTCTTGGCTGATAGAAGTGGTACCTGACGTGGTCTTCTGCTGCTGTAGCTCATCCACCTCAAGGTGCTCTGACCTCTCTCATTAACAAGACATGTTCTTCTGCACAACTGCCACTCACTGGATGTTTTTTGTTTGTTGTTTTGGGAAAGTGTGCATCTACACACTGTGGTTCAACTGATCTGTGGACAGATTGCAGGTTTTTACAGGAGCATAAGGGAGAGAAAAAGGAAATAACACCGCTGTGATGGCAGGTGTAATCAGTGTGTCCCCTTATTATTGTTATATGGAGAGCCCATATATGGACAAATACAAATAATCAAAAGTCAGTAAAGACCAGTTAAAGCCGACTGACAGGTGATCCAGCTGTGCTTTCATCATCAGAAACGGACGTTGCTTAATGGACGTTCTGAAGCAACTGGGATGCTATCAAGAGGATTGGGATGTGCCCTGTCAGTCTATTTCTTATAGACTATAAAATAGTTTAATATAGATTCCATTTCAAAAAAGTGGATACTTGCTCATTGGCACCTCAGAAATTGCTAAACTGTATGCTTTTTCTACAACAGCTGACAAAGATCTTGGCCGAGGGCAGAATATGTGAAGCAGTATCCAGACATTGCTGGAGTTCTGCTGTTGGGTTTACAATTTGAATAAAGGATGAAATCATTATCAGCCGGAACGCAGTGTCACTGAGTGTCATTTAGCCTTGGATTGTGATCAAATTGCTTTGCAGTATCTCTGGAATGCAAGATATCATAATAGTATTTGGAGTTATGATTCCCAAACTTTTTCATCCCAACTTCGGGTGGTTTTACTTCTTAATTTTTAGTTGGAGGATGCCTTTTCTTCTGATTTAATCTTCAAGACTGCAGTTCAGGAATCAATATTTGGTCCTCAAGTATGCAGGCAGCTCACAAGGAAACTGAATATTTACATCAATGTTTCCAGTGCATTAATGCATAATTAGGCTTCTCCTTAATTTGTATTGGATTTTGGTCTTGACCCGTTAAATAGCAACACTATGTGCTGGAAGTGAAGCCATTGTCACAGGCCCCTGAACCTCATGGGGCAAGTCTGTCCTGCTGTGGTGGAATTGACCTGTCGTAGCCCCTCACACCGAGGAGATCAGCCATGAAATTGGCTCAAGGCGAGCTGGGGGTATAGTCTTTAGATACTGCCTCGGTGAGGTAATACCCAAGTAGTGTAGGGTTCTCGCCTTGGCACAAAAAATCTTAGCAACCCTAACATTGTTTCCTTCTCTTCCATAACCAGGACAACTGTGCTGGGTGGCTGTTCTTCATGCCCACAGGGAACCTTTGTGCTTCTCAGGCAATGCCTTGCTTCACAGTGATGAGGTGGAACGTCTTAATGTAATATTTATTACAGGATGGATTTCACTGTTTCTGCATGGTTCATCTATGACCCTCGGGTCTGGCTCTTGCAGTATTTTCTCCTGCTTCCTTATGGGTGACTGCTCTTATTGAGATGTTAACAGTGAAAATCAAAGGAAGTTCAATTTGGGAATGTTTTTTTCATGTACTGAATGTACGGAGGTGGCCAACCCCAAAAGATTTTTGTTTGTACTTTAATGCATAGAATTAAAGTTCAAAGTGTGGATTACTTGAAATATCTGCCAAATGGAACAATAATATAGGACAAATTACTGTGATTGCTTGGGAATGCAATGCTGCTTGGCAGACACCCTTCAGGTGCCAGATTTCAGAGCCGAGACCACCAAAAATAAACTCAACCTGCGAGGAAACACTGACACACATGCTGTGCTGTCTCTGGCGCAGGTGTTGTTTGGGAAAAAAAAGCTGTATAGTTTGGGAATATATTCTCGTCTTATTTCCATTCAAAGCAATGTGTATGGATGCATTTCCATATGGTGTATGTGATGTGTGTCTGTGTGCATGTTGATCTGTCTTGCACCTGAGCCTTTCATTGACAGGGTGATGTGATTACATCCCTGCTCATGCATTAACTGGCTTTTAAACGGCAACCTGGTTATACATTATAAGTGAATCTGTACATCTGTGCATTTCTATGTTTGTGCGTAGGTGTGTGTGTGTTTGTGTGTGACCAGTGCTGACACCGAGAACTGTATGTGCAGCGTTAGTTATTGTAGTGGATCACAGAAGGCTGACAGCTCTTGTCAGGCAAATGGGCTCATCTCAAACCATATTTTCAGGATGAGGCATAGCTGCTACAATTTTAACTTCACTCTTTTGCACCATGTGACCATGTGGTCATTTATTGATTTATAATCATTTTAGTGTTGCTGCAGTTGCTGGACTATGTAGCTAAGACACTAGTGAACCTGTTTAACATATCTAACCCAATACAACAGCGCTGCATTACATCTTATCTATGTGAAGTTCAAATGTAGTTGACACTGTATCAGAGGTGTTGACTGAACTGTATGTGACATTTGTCATACTGCTTTGTTCACCAGCTGTAAGCAACCACAAATTACTGCCTTAATAATTCATGAATTAAATATCAACAGTGCATTAACAGTGGCAAAAAAAATAATTAATTTTAAATGTCAATATATGTCATATGCCCAAGGATACCCAGACTTTTGCATACAACTGTATACCATTACAATCTGACAATTAGAAGATCTTGTTAGCAAGCACTTAAGGCTCAACAACAAGATATAAAGTAAAAAAATGTCTAAAAACCATGAACAGACCAATATTGGTAATCATTTATCAGTGCTTATAAAGGAGGAGGAGTGTGCCTATGGTGTTCTTCCTATGTTTTATATTCAATTCTTATTTTTGCGATGGTATTTTATGACTAAGATTTTTGCTTTCTAATTTGTAACCTCTGGGTCAGAGGTTGAGCATACTTTAGAGGCTGGTCATCCATGTGTCTAACTCTCAGTTAGATAAGGATTTAGCCTTCTTGTAGAGCATATACATAGGCGTTTTTTTCCACACATTCTATAAATAACCCTGACGAAGGCTCTGTGCCAACGTGTCGATGAAATAAAGAAGAATCTTCCAGTTAGCCAATTGTGTCAACTGAGTAGTTTCTTGCACACTCACAGCTAATGCAGTACCATTTCTCAGTACACACCATTAAAACCTGACACACAAGTGAAACATTGCTTTTCTATCATTTTGCTGTTTTCTATGTTCAATTAATTAACTCTGCACTGACCCAACCACAATGTGTAAATGTACTCAGACTACTGAATGTGATGCTAAAAAATTAGTACACACTGTCATCATATCACAGCTACAAGTGTTAAAAGAAGCATAATTCTCCTTCTGTGGTGATGCCACGTCATTGGGCGAAGGGTGTCACAGTTTTGTGTTACATTACATTTTGGCTTGTTATGGTTATTTTTTATTTTCAGTATCTTAATCCAAGGAGGAATAAAGACATCCTCAAAAGAAATGTCATTGTTAATGCTTATATCTTTCCACATAAATGGTATATTTTAATCTGCCTCTGATTTGACATTCATCCAAAACACCCCCACCCCCCCAACAATTATCATTTCCTATATTCACATAATGATATGAAGAATGAAATTACTTTTCAACAATTAGTGATATGCACTATAGAATATGAGAGGCCACACTGAGGGATTTTAGAGGGTTTATTTCTGCAAGCTTTCATTTCCTGACACAAATTTCTCTATGACTTCAAATTCATTCATACACGAACATCTGCCCAAATGGACAGACAGTAAGGAAAATACTGATGACAGATAAAAGTTACAGTCACTATTTTTTTTCTCCGTGGTAGCTTCCTAGAGGTTGCATCCAAAACAACACAGTGGTAATGTTTTTGGATTCAACCTGAAAACACATAGACTGCACTACTTTTTACCATCACAATAATTTCAGAGATGCTAAATTAAAATGCCATTAAAATCCATGTTTTCTTCCCTTCTTAAAAAAATGTCACAACTTTCAACATAATGTCACAATTTTAACCATTTTTCTTTTCTTGAAATTCCTTCTTCAAAAACCTTATCCTTCAATCAACAATCCTACAGACTGTCTGTCAGATCCTCTGCAAATTTACTTTTACTGTGGCTCTGAGTTTGATGGTGAGGAACGCTGAGTTTAGATAAGAACGCACTGGCAGAGAAAGGAGAAGAGTGTGCCTCAAGCAGCAAAAGAAGGCCGTTTTCTTTCTTGCTTTTGTCTTCTTCGAATCATTAGTATCACAAATGTAGATGATAACAAGAAATACTGAAAGCAATTTTCCACCCTCCTGTAAAAGTCATAGTGAATTACCGTATTAAGCCCACCTTTTTCTATTCCCAAACAAATGCAAATTTTATTTGCCACTTGTAGCTACTGGTGAGAGAAAACACAGGTCTGCAGAGAGACTGATCTGTCTCAAAGCCTGTGGGCAGAAATCAACTGGCTGTGAGAAGATGAGGGCATGCATATAGGTTATGAGTATAGACTAAGTATTTAATAATACAGTCACCTACAGTCCCATGCACATTAAAGAAGTTCTTGCTGAGGGTTTTGAAGTTGACGGGTCTGAAATTAAATTTAACCTCCTATTCCTCCATATTCAGTTTAGGTCAATAATAAGTGATTATATCAATGTTGTATAAAAGGGTCCTATATACTCTGTTTAACAAGACAAACAATTTCTTTAAAGAAAACCAGCAGTCTTTAACATTAATTACAGTTACATGTTGCATCACAAAATTACACAGTGGCATCTTTTTAAGATCACTGTAAAGACTCCACTTTAAGGGCCGCTCTGCTTCCTCTCCAACAGCCATACCAGATGCTGATCCCTAAGCAGCCCTTTACATGGTTTTATGTGGGTAATAAGACTTGTTAAGTGCTTTACAAATTGGCAGGCATTAGAAAAGGAGATGAAGCATGAATGTTAAAGCTAAAATTAAGGTGTAATGTTCAAAAAAAGAGCAATAAAAGTTAAAATAAGAGCAAGAGCTCATAAAAGAGTATGTATTTCAAACAGTGAAAATCCCATGGACAAGTAGGCTTTAAGGCTATTTATAAAAGTGAAAAAAAAGAAAGAAAAGAAAAAGCTGCAGCCACAGCAAAAGCCTAATAATACATTAGTCTTAACCTCTGGCCACTAAAAACCTCCTGATTGCTATAGGCTACCTTTGTGGTAATTGTGGGGGATTAGGAGGAATACTACTGGCAACACTACTACACGACATCCCTGATGAGATACTGCAGCATTGTAAACAAACAGGAGAAGGCAAATACCACATATCATGTCCTAGTAAAGTAAAAGTACTCTCTGTGTGCCAGAACCAAACAATTCTCTACTTACAAAATCGCTTCATAAACCAAGGTTGAATGCATAACTGAAGCACGTGCCACTTCTGCCTTCAGCTACACATTAACAAATCGGCCATTTGTGGTCATAAACAGCTCATTTACAATACAAAAATAATTTTTTTTTTATTCAACTTTTTTTTTTAGCAAGATTCCATTTAATATAATGTAGACATCTGAGTGTTTACAAATATGGTGCTCATCTTTGTAGTGCATTAGCCATGATCCCCTCTCGGCACTTTACACAAACACAGAGCTCAGGCTAAAATCAAAACACACTCTCCTGAGGAGAAATGAATCCAGCAACGAAGGAGCACGCAGTTTTGCAATGACGATCAACAAGCATTAATTTACAGTCTTTTAATGGATGTGACCAGTCAAATCGAGCAAATGAAGGAGAGCTGTAGGGGAACATAACTGACAAGCATCACTTTCAGGACCGCATTTTGTGTAACATTGAACAGAGAGAGTTTTGACACCTACTCTAACACCCTGCTATCTTACTGATTTCATTAGATTATATATAAATCTAGACAAAAAAACTGAAATCTAAGTCTAACCTCCAAGTTTGCCCCTCAAAAAAAGAACAGGAAGAATTCATGTATCTTAAATTAAGAATACACTGGGCCTGAAGGATCCCAGTATGAGAGTGCGACCATGCTGAAAGGCTGGGCATTAACCCGGCAAATTCAGATTACTAATCACAATGTGCAAAACATTTATTTATAGGTAGCTCCTGTGTAGTCTAGCTTGCCCTTTTTTTTAAAAAAAGTATGTGTGCTCAGTCCAACAAACTGGCTCCATGTCCAAAACTATATATTGTAAAAAGCTCAGTGGATTCATTTCCAGAACAGAGGATTGCTTGTATCCATTAGAGAAGACACATCATGCAGTGTATATGACATACTCTCTTGTCTTGGAGGGAAAAGATTCATATTGCATGAATAATTTCCATCTAGTTCTGACAAGCGCAGTGAACCTTCATTTGCGATGCTTGATTTAGCATTTGTAATTCCCTGTTAGGCAAGAAACGGCATTTAAACTGGCATCACTGCAAATAAGAAATGGTTATGAACAGAGTCACAGTGTTAATATGGTTTAATACTGCCTGCTTGCTCCACTGACTTTTGTAATGGTTTAATATGAATATGGGTGGGAAGGCAGCCACACAGTTGTCTATGTGCTGTCATACTGCAGAATGAACAAAGCCTGTCAAAAACTCATCAAAAACCTGCTAGAACAAATCAACTAAATCCACACTGTCTTGAGCAGCATGAAACACTACAAACATAGTGTCAAAGAATACCTAAAAATTACAGCTGAGACTAATGTCATGAGTACAGATTTGGCTGTAAGAAAGTTAATATTGCTTATACATTTAAGCTGAAATTAAGTTTGATCACTAGGAATTTCCCAAGCTGATCAGCATGTGCCAGAATAAGAATCAGAGCCACATTGAGTTTAAAACGTGACAACAGTTGTTTTTTTCCTGTAGTGACAATCTGTTGTTGCACCACACCTTACAGTGTAAGTTCTTCAGTTGGCTGCATTTGAGCATCAGTTATTTGTTCAGGGTCGAGTTGAAGAAATGTCGTCCAAATCCTGTCGAAACTCCCCCTCCCCTTGACATTGACACTCCTCTCCTCAAAACACAAAAGATCATGGCAGAACATTAAATGACGCTATTATCCCTATTACATAGGGACATATAAATATCTTATGGAGACTTGGTGTTGGCAGAATGTTATGGATTTGGGTCAGGAGCAAAAACTTGATTGGGATATCTGTAATACTTAGATCTTTAATGTTCCCTTTCAGTGGTTCCACAAGAGTCAACCAACATACAGTAATAAGGTGTGTCAAAGGAACAGACGTTAAATAAGAAATGGTAGTTCAATATCTGTTTGGTGTTACATGGACTGAACAAAAATGACAAGAAAGGCCCTCAAAGTCATGGGGATGTGGGGATGGGAAAAAATGTGGCAGTAATCTTATTCAATCTGGTCTATAAACACCCAATAATCTTGGGAGTAGGCCATAGGAGAGGACTATCAACAGCCAGATGACTAAGGATTTAGAAATCATTATGAGACAGTGTACAGTATATCTTATATAATAAGGGTCTATTCTCCTAGATTACCACAAACACACAAGTCCAAGCATCAAGCATGTGTTCTCTCCCCATTATTCTTTGAACAAGACTATAACGATACTACAACAAGTTCTCTAAATCAAATTATACCCTCTTGATTGGTACATAGGAGCGTTTCCTGATCTGATGCCCATATTGGCAAGAAGATATCATTTCATTGTGCCTTCCAAAACTGTTACAAATCAAAACTGAAAAATAAATCCAATTTATGACAGAACAACACCATGGTTGAAGTTTGGTTGGATTTAGACAAAAAAATGACCTGCTTAGCTTTAGGGAAACATCGTTGATTGGATTAAATTGACTGCGTCACTAAGGTTAATGGAAATTCATCATCATCAAAGAAAATAAAAGAGGGCTTTGTCACATGAATGTAAACATATGCCATTTGGGGACTTGCTGAAACGACTGATGCTGCTGTTTTTCTTGGGAAGACAATCTTGGTTATAGCAGCACTCATGATAGATGCCTGATCTTTAAATGAAATGATACAAAACAGTAATAAAAGCAGATCTCAAACTGACTTGGATAGTCAACACAGATGCCCAACATGCCAAAGCCAAGCAAAGACTACACACATTAAAGCTTTTAAGACCATACATTCAACATCCCTTGCTGGAGAACCCCTAAAAAGAAAGAACAGACTTAACAGAACACTTAACCAGTATTGGCAAAAGTGCCAAAAGCCAATTTCACACTTTTCAGAACACCACATTGCACATCTGGTGAAGGAAACCATTGCTGATCCATCTTAGCCCTTAAACCGTAAATGCCCCATCTTGATCTCAGGCTGCCGTTATACCAACTTTCATTGTTGAAAGCAGAAAGAGTCGTCACATCATTTATCATTTCACATGTCCACTTGCTATGCAGCAAATAATTATTATTGGAAGGGACTGGTGTGAGTTAAATGTTTGACCGCTTTACATAGAGTGTCTTTCAATTGGATTTTACTTTTCCAACTGTTCACTGCAAATTGTATAAGGACACATGACAGCCAGAAGTTAAGTAAACTTAAGTCAAAATGATCATGTCAAAATTGTCAGCTGGCTATGTAACAAAAGCATTACGACTCTGGTACTTTCTCTCTCTCTCTCTCTCTCTCTGTATATGTGTGTGTGTGTGTGTGTGTGTTTGTGTGTGTGTGTGTGTGTGTGTGTGTGTGTGTGTAACATGTTTGAAATTGTGCATTTAAATTTTGATTAGCATTAACAAGGTCCCTGGAATGCATCTGCTAGCCATAAAATATTAATTTTAAACAGAGACTCTTTAGGGTTGAGTTTTCATTAGACTGTGATGATGATAATGTTTCCCTGTGTTTTGCTCCAGAAAACAGATGAGGTAGCGAAGATAACCAGGTTCCCAATGCAAATAAAGCAGTATTAGCATCTTTCATGCCTATAAAGCCAGTCGGACACTGAGGCAAAAGCAGAGAGGAGGCCTCTAAGGAAATTGCCTGTATCATTCACACGGTTTCTGGTGAAAAATGATCCCATTGGTTATTACCAGCTACCAACACGAGGGAGGTAACATCTCTTCACTCACTGGAAGACCTGCACGTCACACAGTAACAGCGGAATATCAGCTGCAGCACATCCTCGTATAATCATCATGCTAAAAAGATCATTAGTGCTAATTACCATGCAAATACCTTTGTTATTTTTTTCACCTCATTAATATTATCGGGACACCTTATTTCCTCTGTGTGCCAAACTATGCAAATAAGTCATTCATATGCTTTGTCGCTGCTATAATATATCAAAGCAGCCTCACACTGAAGATCGAGGGATGGAAACGTGCAACATGTAGGAGAATGACTACTGCATGAATTTCTACTCTATCTCTTTGTAACTAAATGTGAGAGGCTGAACAAACATTTTCTGAATACAAATAATAAACAACTTAAAACAACTAAATACTCCTTTGCTTTATTTTTAGAAGTGCATAACTTTGTTAGTATTTACTTATTTGTCAAAAGGATTCTGCTCAGGATAATAACGTCAGAATACTTCATTTTATATTCAAGCTGGTCAAACTATTCCCTAGGACATGACAATTATGTGAAATTAAGAGCTGTTTTCTGCCTGTAAGCCAAAGCCCCACTTGGTCTAAAGGAGCTTTTACCCTCGGTGAGATAGGAGCTCCTCTGATGTTGTAATCAAAGTTCTGCTCAGGAATCTCTGATCTGTCTGTCCCAGCACGTACTCCAAACTATTAATAGACATAAAAAAAATTGCTTCGAAATTCCAATGGGATGCAAGCTGGCTGTTATCAGCACATAGTGTAAAGGCTTACACAGCCTTCAGGTGTTAATTAAATCTCCACTGACATTCCCATATCCTGCCCTGCAGAATAAGCTGCAGTTCAGATACTGCATAGGTGAAGTCACTTCAGTCACACCAATCTTGCTCAAAACAGGACAGGAGAACATCCCGCAGGCGAGGGAGGAAACGTGGTGACAAGAGAATCTTCCATGCTTAAGGCAGATGAGTTTGTAAGTGCTGACTACTTCTCTAGAGAGCTGTGAATTGATTTGCTGACCGTGGCTGTCCTCGGTGGCAATCTCTGAGCCTTGCAGTGCAGGCTGGAAGCCTATAGTGCCGCCTGGCACACTCATTCATCAAGCAGCGCGAGCCATCATACAGGCAACTCCAGCAGACCTGGGCCCAGGGCTAGGGGATATTATTAGAGATGAATTGAGGTAACTGCCTTTGATGACCCAGTTCACGCTGTCTGTCGCTCTCTAAGCTTTTCTTCCATTCTACCAACTTTCATTCTTACTTCCAGAATCCTTGCTCTGTAAGGAGGTCAGCGGTCATTGAGGCTAGATGTACTGCAGTGCAGAGTGTGTGATGATCCTGAAACTGCCACGGCTGGTAAGAAAACACAACTCTACCCACTCAGGTTGAGTCCTGAAGTTTCATATTAAACCCAGATATATTCCATCCATGTGTTTATTATAAATACATACAATATCAACTACAACTTACCACCTTATTGAAGCACTGTAGCACACACAGCTATGCACCTAAATACATAATTCAGTCCAAAACTCGCAAGAGACATTAACTCAGCATTACCTCCAAGGGGGAAAAACAAAACAAAAAAACAAAAACATGCTAAAGGCAAAACATTACTTTGCATAGATACACAGTATGCAAGGCTACAGAAACTGTAAGAGCTACAGTATATCTGTATGCAGAATATACTGTATGTGTGCGTACGTTTGACCTAACAGGCAGCATGTAAAGGATTTATCATTTATAATGAAAATTACCAAAATTTGACAGCTACTACAGATATCATTAAACAAACATATAAACAAGGTACATCACCAAATACAGTGTGTAGAGGGGGTTATATATTTATCTTACAATACAGTATTTAACTGTCGAGCCAACTTTTCAATACACTGCTACAAGAACTGGCCAGTTTCACTGCCCTTTTAGTCTAGCATCCAATACGAAGTAAATCAAAGCTGATAATATAAATGTTCTGCTTTTGTTAGTTCTCAGGCAGAGAAGAATTATAACTATTATTACTGTTTGTGTTCAGCACCCACACACACACACACAAACATACACACACACGCACACACAAAGTAATGAGCTTCTTAATGCATTTGAGGAAAAATAATGCAACATTAGAAATGAAAGATGCTGCACTAAAAGTAATGAAATAAGCAATAACCTGGAATTAGCAAAAGCTGTAGCAGTATAAAAACAGTGTTTCTGGATAATAAATCACTGCCATCTCCATAACTCTTACAAAAAGCTATTGTAGACTATTAATAGTGATGGTAGCAGATGATAAGAGCGTTTACAAAAGACAAATGTAATGTTAATTAGAATGTGCTCGGATGCTGTATCATATATCAACTACAATATCAAGACAAATCCAACGTGGTGTGAAACTGTATTGCACTTGTTTTTTGATTTGTGTCAGAAACACAGTATGTGTGTGGTCATGTCTGAATGATCAGCTATGCCTTTAACTGTCGATCACATTCTGTCACCTTCGTGTGTTTGGGCCACGCCTGGGGAGGACAGACTCCAGGTCCCCCACCTACCAAATGATATGGAGATTGCAGTGAATGGGGACCCTCAGAGCCATGCTCTCATTTACATAGGACAGGATGAATCTATACTGAAAACAGATTTGTCAAGGACACCTCATGAATAAAAGATCACATAGATGTATAATGAGGGTTTATTGTATTTAGCCTGCCATGATCTTATGAAGATCTAAAAGTTAAGAGAAGTCTCCCTTGCATATCACAAAAGTTCATTCAGGAGAATCCGCTTTTGTAACATGAAATAACTCTCGGAAAAAACTCTATTATGACATCTCAATACGTTACCTTGAATGGCGACTGCAAAAACCTTTAAGTGGAGTTCTTCATCAAATTTGTTTTTGTACTGTAAACCAGACTAAATAATACTTCCCTTCATCTAAAACACCCATTTACATTAGAGTAAGCATGTGAGAGGTATAATGTCTCTTTACCCATGTATACACCGCTCTGCTGCTCAGTTATTCTTATATGTGCTCAATGAACACACTTTCTCTCACCTCTTGCTCACTCCTTATACCTCTGTGTTCTCCATTTACAAGCTGAAGCAGTTTTGGCACTGAACAACAGAATAATCAGAAACAAACAACGCAGGCAAACAGATAGTGACATATCAAATATGAACTCTTAACATTAAATTCACAAATAAGCAATCTGAAAAGCACTCATGAGAGGTAAACACCACATGAGAGGTATTAATAGCCTTGATTTATAAATGATAAGAGGGGGAAAGACTTCCCTTAGAGACTACAGATACAACACTTAAATCAAAACATTCCAATGTTTAGCATAAATTAGAATTTTAATTTCCCAAAACTGAGTCATCTCACACTCACAGGGACTGACAAATATTCAGAGAAAAGTTCTGGCATATTCAAATAAGACAAACAAGGCACATGTTTAATCTTCAAATGCTATGCTGCACTGACAGGAGGGACTGGAGCACTGTCCGGTCGTCTCTGCTTTGCATGCGACTACTCTCTTATTCCAGTCAGTTCTCTGGACACTGGGATGGCTTTATCAAAGCAACCTCCGGCCAAGATGTCTGAGATTCCAGAATAATCCGTCTTTTATCCCTGTGACTCTGTTAGTAGCTCCGAGTCTTGAGCCAGCCAGCTGCACCAAGGACCGGTTATGTCAACATTAAGGCCCACACACACACACACACACACACACACACACACACACACACACACACACACACACACACACACACACACACACACACACACACACACACACACACACACACACACACACACACACACACACACACACACACACACACACACACACACACACACACACACACACACAAAACAGATGTACATAAATATGGATCACATCATATCGCAATCAGAGACACATGCCAGCTACATGAAAACACCTGCGTGGCAGGCTATTGTGACCTGTGTTCCCTTAATGACAAAGAGATGCATGGCTCTGACTTATTCATTATGAGAAAAATAAAGAACCCACTCATATGCCCACACTGCGTGCAAATGCATGCCCAGACACACATACACAAAGCACATATTGGCTAACTCTACCCCCACTGCATTTCAAAATGTGCTTGCCTCTGGCTGTACTGTTCAATTTCGGCAATCATAATAACAGTCCTGGGAACCAAGGCAAGCATTTAGGCTTTTGAGAGCTTTGTTTTCCTGAACAGGAATATCTCTGCTAGCCTCATAAAGCTGACTTGACAGGCCAAGAGAGGACTGCCAGCCAAAATTAAAGAATTATTCCCTCCTAAACACCAGTGTTCACTTTTTTTTCTTTTCTTTTTTAAACTGGGAGCCAAGAAGATACCCAGAAAATGAAGCAGAAGTGTGGTGTAGCAAGGAAGAAGTGGCCGGGGGGGGGGGGGGGTTGATGAAGAGCAGAGGGATTGTCTGCAGGCTCTCACACCCACTGGGGCTTGGCATGGTCCACTGTGGCTTGGCAAAGGTTCGATGCAAAGCTTGGGTCACGACTTCGTCCTCTGGGAGGCCCCTTTATAGCTAATTGCTATCCCACTGTGGCAAACCTTACCTCATGCAGCAGCACGCGCACAGAGATATACACGAGGAATACAAGGAGAATGACAAATGGTGTGCTTAGAGAAAAGAGGGTGAAGACGATGACAGAAACAGAGAGACACGGAAGAAGAACCAGCATCTTCTATGTGAATTATCATGTTAACAGCTCCTCAATCCAACTGTGCTATGTCCACGGGGTTAGAGTAGTATTTTGGAATTGTCACCACTCTGACAAATCAGACACTGTTTGCTTCTGCAACATATCATTTATCACTTCAGTCAAGCAAAACTAAAATCTTGCTGGAATGTGCATACCCAAAAGGAAAATCTACAGACATTATTTTGCGAATAGAGAATAACAATTGTACTGTTTGTGAGGGACAAAAAGATAATACATGTTAACATTCTGGCATGTTTTACATCGCTTAATCCACATTAAAGTTGAAAGATAGTTACTCCTCTGGCAAAGATTTAGTACATGGCTTCCTTTAAGAATGCCTGATGAGTTTCCCCTCTGTGTGCTTCATTATATTATAACATGGCTGAGAGAGGATTTAGCTAAGAGGCACTCAAGAGGAAAAGTCTGAACCACTGTGAATCCAAACAGGATTTAAACCCCCAGCCCCAACACAACTTGACCCCTTTCAGTAAGCCACTCGTCTTCCTGTGTTGGTGACTTCATACATACTAGAATATAGCACAATGCCTCCTCTATGAGTACACTGTTTCATAAACACATTTCCATGATTATTATCACCTCAAATGCAATGACCACAAAAACAGACCGGTGCATTTTATGAATGTGTATTTTGAGTTATCATGAACTAGACCCTTTCATGGAACATAAAAGGGAGTGAGTTTCATTGATGTATCATACATGCTTGTATGCTGCACGGACCACCAGATAAAACTCTCAAGATAATTAGTCGGCCCAGGAATTAATCAAGTGTGGGGGTTGAAACACCAGGTCTGAGTGACATCAAGGTGAAGAACAGTTTGATCTCTTGCCTTTTGATGAAAGATTGGATCTTAAAAAGACATTACAAAACTTAATGATGCAAGAAAATAACGGAGCCCAAGTCATTCAGTCTTCTCTAATCTGTTGACCTTATACAGGTCTTATTGGAGGCATGTGCAGTGGGGAAAAAAAAGAAAATTTACAATCGCTCATTATCAGAATGTCAACTGTTAAGTGTGTACTTAGTCTGGGGACAGTGTGCATTTGTAATCTGAGTCTGAATTGTGCTCATGTCAAGTTTTTTTTTTCTCAGTTGCTCACTCATTTGAATGAATGGAGTGAAATCTGTTTGTGTACCACATGAACACACTTCCTATAACATAACCGCCTCTTTCCAAGACATTGTGTTACATGTGCCGTTGGTTCAACAATGACAGGAATGAAACCCAGCTATGACACAAGTAGGTGGTTTCAAAGCACTCTGGGATGCATTTGTCAGACAGCAATAACAAGAAGGAGAAATGGGCAGACAGTAAGACTTGATTGGTGTAATTAAATAAAATTGTTTTATTTGAAAGTCTTCCCTGCCCACCCCCTCAGTCTCAGAAGGTCAATACAACAGAGTGTAGCTCTTGTCCCTGATGGCATTTGTTCAGATGTAACAAACTCTGACAAGGTTTATGACTAAAGTCAATGCTGCCACAAGAGGAAATTAAAAGTGTACCATAAGACACATGAGGAATGCATGTTTCAATGCAGCGGAAGGGAATGTGAAGTAATTCTCTGCACACAAAGAGAAACACACATACATACCTGACCACTGACCACACCTGACAACCTGCAAATCTATTATTCCCTACCCACGATCCTGACTGCAGGCCTCCCACTTACAGATGGCAGACCTTACTGTTCTCAAGAATACTGAACTGCAAAATTACCATTTCAATCCTTGCGAGGCGCACAGAAAGAGGAGCAAAGGGAGAAACATTAACAACAAGCTGCTATTTTATTCCATAATACCTGTTGTTCTATTCATGTGGGAGTCAACTCTGAAGCTCCTTCTAGACTACGAAAGAGCTTTTGTCAACCTGGCAATTTGACTGTTATATAACACCAGTAGCAATCACCATCACAGTGAACTTTTATATGAATCTTGCTCAGAAATATCCTGCATTATGTATACTTCTGACATTCAAAAAAGAATCTAGAGGTATCCTAGGACGCACTTAGATGTCCCATGAAAGTATCACCTGCACATGTTGTTTTTTTAAAAAGCCAGGAAATAAAATAAGGACCACAGCTGTATCAAGTG
Source organism: Seriola aureovittata (assembly GCF_021018895.1). Classification (NCBI taxonomy): domain Eukaryota; kingdom Metazoa; phylum Chordata; class Actinopteri; order Carangiformes; family Carangidae; genus Seriola; species Seriola aureovittata. The sequence goes on from NC_079364.1 coordinate 18,624,147, forward strand.
ACACAGATCTGTAGCTCCTGTCATTAATCTGTAATGTCTCTTTTTGACTCCATCCTGAGTTGTACTCTCTCTGCTCTGTGGCACAGCTGTGGAGCTGAGGATAATAGAGGATTCTGTGAGCATCCGTACGGTGCAATAATGAAAAACGCCCCACGCTGCGAGAGGAAATAGCAGATTTCATAATCCGTCTGAGGCCTTGGCCCTGGTCGCTGGTCCATGGAGACAGTCTCATTAAACTTCTCATTAGTGACACACTGAGCTTCTGTAATGACTGAATGCATATACAAATCACCTCAGACATGAAAGGAGGGACAACAACAATGGACTCAGGCTCCATCCCTGTGCTGCCAAGTCCTCTGATAACAGCATTTGTACCTGGCAAATGGAACAGTATTGCACATCTGTTTACAGTCTGGCAAGACAGTTTGTAAAAAAAAAAAAAAAAAAAAAAAAAAGAGTCATTGATTGCTTTCTGTAATTCATGCTCTCCAACTACTGTATGCACTAAACCTCATGACACTTCCAACCAAGGGTAAGATTAAAAAAATACAAATTTAATCTGCGTCTTTGGTGGCAAGCTATCATAAATCGAATCAAAGCGCCCTGTCCTGTGGATGTGAATCGCAATTTCATGTTGTTCATTTCAATATATGAATTCTTAAAAGGGTAGTAACAGTCACACTTACAAACTCAGATCGTTTCACTGTGATGAGTGGCATGGTGCGATGATTGCTTGTGTGCGGTGCAGAGTTCCTGAGATTGTGTGGGTGAAAGCTATGTTTGAAAAGGCTCTGACATGCAATCATATTTTTATTACCAGTCGGTCACATCATAACCACTGAAATGAGCAGGCAAAGCAGCATGCCAGTATGGGATGAAACTGTGCATGTCGTATCCTTACTCCTCATTTTAGTATATGTAAATTGTCTTTTAAGAGCTCTAAGAACGCACAAAGCACCACAACTGTTCTCTGTAGTTTTGTAGTTTAATAAAGCTTCAATTCGAAAGATGTTTTTATTCCCAGGGGACAGGCACATGCAATTTTTTCCTCCACATATCTGATGAATAGCAGCAGCAAGATGGATGGTACGGCACACCTTTGTCCCAGCTCTGAAAGGGTGACAAATTCTGATATAAAATAAAGTCATCACGATCTGAAGTGACATGAGCGGGATAAAGAGGGCTTTGTGTGTCTGTGTGTGTGCACATGTTTGTGCGGTCTGCATGCCTGCCTGACTCTGCAAATGGAACTTTGTATGAACACTCTGATCAGCGCGTCTCTTTGGCTGGAGTGAAGCCTGGCTATGAATATCAATTTTGCATCCATCGCTAGTTACTCCCCCTGACGCCCCACCTGACATAAAAGCGAATCAGCTTTCTGTTTGTGTCAGCGTTTACCAAGATGCTCTGCATGGCTCAAAAGAGGGAGCCTCCTTCACCCAGCCTCCTTACCTCAAGGGCATCGACAGACTCTCTGTGCTGTATGAAGTTGTAGGAAAGTGGATACAATGAATGTGCGCGGTAGTTGTCTAAGGTAATAAAAAAAATTTTAGCTTCTTGTTAGCAAAGCAGCTGTGAATGTCACTCAGATAGAGCATCTTGTGAGGCAAAATGACATGACAAAAGCTCAGTGTGAGCACATATTTACAGTACCATCATACTGTATGACTTACAAACATACTTACACAAACATGAATTGCACTACTACTACTTAAGCCATTCCTTCACTCATTCATTAGTTATACCGCTTATCCTCCTTTGGATCGCAGCTGACATTGGGTGAGGGCGGGGCACACCCTGGACAGGTCAACAGTCTTTCACATGGATGACATATAGAGACAAACAACTATTCATGCTCCCGTTCGCATAGGTGCCAATTAACCTAACCTGCATGTCTTTGGATTGTGGGAGGAAGCCAGAGTCAGGCATCAGAAGAATGTGCAAACTCTGCACAGAAAGGCCCCAGACCCAGAACCTTCTTGCTGTGAGGCGACAGTGCGAACCACTGCACCATGATGCCGCCCTTTTAAGCCATTTAAGTATTGAAAAAGGCTGATTATTCATTGGCTTTTTTCAGGCAGTAAATAATTCCATGCAGCTTAGTATCAGACCAATCAGGGTTTATATTGATCGCTTGTGTAATCATCACCCTGTATTCTCCTGTCAGCTATTCCCACTTCACTATTGAGCAATTAATCTCGACAACCACAGCTTGAGCCATGCCACACTTGGTGATGATAAGGTGACAGGTGGTGAGGAAAATGTCTACTTTCTTCCTGCTCAATCATTTCACTGTATCTGCCGTGCAATCCAACTATTTTCTGTCCGTTTCATGATTCTCAACCCACCTATAGAAAGCAGTGGGTTGTCCCTCTCGGTTTTTGCAACTGATCTCTTGGTGGGCATGTATGATTGATTGTGGGGGTAAATGGATTCTTGTTTCATGTGCTCTAATAATAATTGTAAGTAAACTGCAAACACAACATGTTAACCAATAAAATTGATGTTTTGCAGCATACTTACTGTACGGATCTATCAAAGCGCGTGCCATTTCACTCTCACCTTCAAGCTTAGAAGAAATTCATCTAAAGATCCAGGCAGGGAGATAAGACTAATATAAGATAAATAAACGAGTGTGCTGTAATAGCAGTGGGAAGGCAGCAATGACACAGAGACCCCATTGCTCACACTACGCTCTCATTATCTGCTGTGACTCCAGGTCTTCAGTATTAGCCAACAATAAGCACTCTGCAGGAACATCTGCTCTGCCAGCACGGGTTATTTTAAGACTGAGAGAGACAGCCATGGAGAAGAAGGAAAGATATACCAAGCTATTTGTGGTGGAAATAATAAAGAGAAGGCAGGCCATGGAGGGAGACGGAACATGAGAAGTGGAGTAAAACTAATACATTTAAAATTACAATATAATATGCAACTGAAAGGTGAAGGCTGTGAGGGGCAGTTTAAAAGTTAAACTAGAGAAAATGTCCTGGGGCCACTATAGGGAAGACAAATCAACCACTTTACTATTTATGAGGGTCACGTCAAAGCCCAGAGTTTGGATCAAAGATGAACTGATATGCAAGAATGTAATATTGAGCCTTTTGGAGGTACAAGAGGCCTAATTTCATGGCACTTCCATCCTTTTCTTTTAACATCTAAACCGGGTCCTCCAGAGGTAAGCCTCCCAGACCCTGTGTATTGGTGAAGTGTACACAGTAGATGTAGAGGAGGGCTAAGAATAGCATAGATGCTTGAAAGCACTAATCAAGCTGGACAACAATGTCAAAGCAATTCATCCCATGCTGAACTCAGGTGTGCAAACCCTAGAACATCCTCTGAGGCCCCTGTGGTGTTACGTAACTCATCTCCTACTGGTTTTAGTCAAGACAAAAGAAAAGCGAGCCGACTATTTGTAGAAATTAACTCACATATTTACATACCCTGAACACATCTCTTGCAAAAACTGCATGTATCAATGATTCTGTCGTACTCTGCTTCATGTAAGTCAGTCATCTTCCAGCGGTGGGGAATCTTACCTTTTGTCTGATTTCCTCCTCCATTTTGACCGGGGAGCCCAGCTCAGCTACCTGTTTAACTCCATCGCTGGCAAAGCCACCGTATTCCCACAGCACATAATTCTTAGAGTGGGACGAACCAATTATGGCTGACCAGTGATTGGCACGACCTGGTGAAGTCACACAACAAAATAATTAATTAGTTTGACACCCTCAGGCTTTTCCTTGAAGTTAAAGTATCGCAGCATCATTCACTTAGCAAATATTTCTTTTGTCCCTTTAGTAGCTCTAGAGATGGCGGTGAGTTGATTGGGCCATCAGTCAGGCTGACTGTCTGATTGACAGCCCAAGCACTTCTTTTGATGCAACATAACCTTTATAATGAATAGTGATTAGTTTCAGTCTACAAAATATTCAGTGTTGCTGCAAACAACCTACAGTGTATTACAAAATGTTATGCTCTCTTATAATCCTTTCATTCTCTCTCTGTATCTCACTCACTCAGGGCAAAGGCGTGTGTGCCCAAGTGACATACAGAAAAGGGGCTAGTGGAGCTTTATGTCTGCCTATATACCTGTAAGCTTACAGAGAATGCACCAGTGGTAGTATCTATGATGATCCGTCAGAGGTGACAGCACGGGCTTAAACAAACTTGAGCCTTACATAATTAACTTTGAGACAGTGGAAGGTAAAGCCCTGGGGTACTCTCCACTGTTGTGTAAGGCATAATAAGGCATGGAGTACCACTGCTCATCTAGCACTGATGTGCTCCCTGTTGATGTTTGCAGGTCATTTTGAGGTATCCTAACTATCTCACTGTGAGTCCTCAGTGGTCTGACATGTCTACCTCAACAGCAGAGAAAGTGTCTTGAATGACTTTATTACCTCCCTTGCTGTTATACTATCCCCCTGCCCAAGATGTTATTATGTACATGGACTGGAATGACATCCAGCTTCATCACCTTGAAAGCACGATGATGATTTAACAGCCTCCATCAACAGTCTTCCATCCCCAGTTCTGAAGACATAAAATTCAGTCGCTTTTGAGAGCTACTCATCAAGTTGACAGATTATCGCCTGGCTCCGTAATGGAATCCTTTACATTAACAACTTCACCATTTGTCTGAACACTATTATGCCACCTAGTTAGTCAAAGTGTGATTCAGTCAAATAGGCCATTGGTCTGGCTCTCATCTTTATGCCCTAAATAGAGTCCTTACTCTGTAGTTCTGTAAGTCACCCATTTCAGCCTTCTGCTGGTTCCCAGAGTGAGTCTCAACAAAGATTAATCTCCCTTACAATTTAATCCCCGTGTTTGCAGTATACTGTAAAGGTATATTGTGGAACCTTAAACAGTTTTTCATCGGACTTCACATGTATGGCTATAGTTGATAAGGTTGTGCCCCTTTCACGTAAGACATTTATTCTCTGACTTTTTACTTCTACAATATTGTATTTCACTAAGATCTAGAAGATTGCCTATACACATAGCCAGACTGGTGATTGTGTCCCCAAAACAATGGTTCTGACAATTGTGAGCATAAATTATAATAAAAAATGTCTAGATTTTGGTCAGATTTCTCTTTTGTGTTCTAACCATGGAGAGATTCAACAGCTGTAGCATCTTCAAAATGCCGCAGCAATGTTTTTACTTTTTAAATATTTTCCTTTTTTAGCATAATTTCAGTGGTTGCCTGTTTCGGTTTTACTGATAACTTTTAAATCTGATATCCCATGGCGGCAAATAATCTTCATGAACCTCTAATGATACTCCAAGCCTGCACAGGGCCTTCTAACTCTTCCTGTGTCCCAGTTAAAGACTAATGATGACCACGATTTGGAACGACCTGTCTGATCATCTCTTAGGGCCTGATCTCAATGTGTTTTTGCAGTGAAAGATGCCCTTTTCTTATTGGTGAATTGTTAAATGCTTTTGTGCTTCAGGTGCACTACATTTATCTGCAGTTCATGTGGAAGCACCTTCGGAGCTCTAATCTGAAACTAAGAGAAGGTTAGTGGTGGCTGGTTCTGCTTGGTCAGAGAGATAATATCAAAATGTATGTCAGGTTTAGAGTGCTCTGTCTCAAATATATGGTCAGCCAGCCATCCATCCATCCATCCATAATGAGCCCAAATCTAGCAAAACAGACTGTTTGGAGTAACTTGTCCACAATGGTTAGATTGGCCAAAAGCTGCGGTCTTGAGCTGGGAAATGTCAACAGTACAAATCCAGGAGATGTTACTTTTTCAATAACTGAATTTTATGTTTATGTGACGTAGGATATAAGGACTACAAAAGTGAAGCGTGTTTGAAATGTTTTAGATGTTTGGAGTCTAAGAACACATAAATAGTCCATGCCTTGATTGTAGCAAGGACAGGATAAAAAAATAAATCTTTATTCTATTTCAGTCATTTGATCTTTGAAGGCTTTTCAGTCCCTGTATGGGTGGAGGACAACTTTATGAAATGGTAAAGATTACAGAAACAGAGGATGCCATTTTCAACTTACAGTACCAGCCCCATAAATCCAATCAGAAGGTGTTGGACAGAGTAAGGAGACGGAAGATGGAGGGCAGCTGTTATTTTGGTGTATATTTCTCAGTCTGGACTCTAATATATCTCTTCCCTTTTGTAAGAGAAAATCGACAATGATGGGTTCTCTTTATTTGATCAATACACGGATGTTCAATTTTTCACTTCTCTCTTTCTCTCTTGCTCCTGCTACTCCCGTACAAAAATCTTTGTTGACAACCAGGCCATTCTCTGTCTCCCTATGTCCAAGTCAGCTGCAGTCGCTTGGGTTGAACAGCCATGCACTGCTGCATGACTTTCTATGGGGACAAAAGGGAGAAGGAAAATAGAACTGTCAAGGTTATCATGTTGGCAGTAAAAAAAAAAAAAAAAAAAGGAAAAAGGTTCTGTTGGCCTGTTTTACAGAGAGTTTTTGGTCTCAGAATGTGTGTCGCCAAAGTGGTCTATGGCTCCTGCACTTGAAGGACATATGTTAAAAATAGAAGGATGATATGTGACACAGTGGAATATCTCAGGTAGTAAAAAGGCATGCAGAACAACTTGCTACAAAAGACAAAGTCAGACAAAGAGAACTTAAATAAGGACAGATTATCATGCTTTAACTCCATTGTAATCAATGAATGCTATTGCCTAGTACACTATGTACAGTGCTATAATGCCAAGTTACCTAGGATATGACTTTGTGCAAGGAGAAATCCAACTGTAGCATCCTAAGACTGAGGATGAAGCAGAGGGCACACAGCTTGCCCTATCCTCTTTACAGTATCTGCAAGGTGTGTGTGTGTTTGCGTGTGCATGTGTATACGTGTGTGTGAGTGAGTCACATACCAACTACTCCCTCCATAAAACAGTAAATTAGGGCTCCGTTCAATCTCAGGGTTTATCTTACTCTACTCTAATCAGTATATTGATCTGACTGGCGAGAGCCTGATTTAGACAAGAGAGCCTGTGTAATCCTTAAGTCCATTCACATCCTGATAGTGTGGCTCAAGGTTATATGCACATCACACCCAAGTGTAGTATTGTAGCTCACCACCCACATGCCTACTGCAAGCCACGTAATGGGGCTAAACCACCTACATGTGGAGAACATATCCCAGAGTTATTGGGGCTACAGTAAAACAACCAAGATTGAAGGATAAGGTTGCAAATACTCTATATTTTGGTTTTATTCATTCTAACTTCTGTACCTAGTTTGTGACTCTGAGCCCAAAGCCAATTTGTTCAATTCAAGACTTAAATCTTTAGAAGTGGGTCATGAATATGTTATTTGAGTTTTTAAAAAGGCTGAATTATTTCCAAAAACAGCTGGGTACTGTCATGTTAGCAAAAGTTAAGGAAGCAAACAGCATATTTGTTGGGGACTAATTTCAGCTGCAGATGTGGTGAATGTTGAGTATTTAGAGCAGCAGCATGCTGTATGTGGATTCAACTGAAAATAAACTATAATGCCCATGTTCATCATAATGAAGGAACATGTCAGCTAGTGCAAAGGTGATGTTCACTAATATGTTTTTAATAAAGAGGCTTTGGCTTTGGCTACAATTCACAGCTGGTTTAGGCGTTTTCATGGGATTTTATGACAGTAAAATAAAAGTAGGTAGTATATCACCAGACTTATTCTTAAATCGTGTGATAGAGCTGCAATGGCATGAAGGACAAATAGACGAGCTTGTGCTTACGGGGATAGTCTTTGGGATGAATCTTCTCCGACCAGTTCCCATAAAAGGTGACTCTGTACTTTGCTGTTCCACAGGCACAACAGTCAAGCAGAGGTTTATCTGTAGCATCTCCGTACAGGGATTCTGTAGAGATATAGGAGATGTGTGGTTTGAGAAAGTGGGGAGCCATAGGGAGGGGGGGGGGGGGTGTATGAGGAAAGGAGAGGATGTGTAGCCAAGTTCTTTTGATCTGTTGCTCGGTGTGGCATCCAATGCCATGCACAGCAAGGGGGTCACACTCATTTACAATCATTCACATGCCAGAACATAAGAGCCGAGAGGAACATCCCTACACCAAAATCAAGAATGACAGAAAATAGAGTAAAAGAAAGACAAAAAAGAGACTATCAGTGGGGAGTGAAATAGAGTACCAGCAGGGAGATTGAAAGAAAAGGAATTCATGATAAATTATTTATTCCATGTCAATAAAAAAAAGCATACCTTTCTCACACATTCGCTTGGTGAGTGAACCTTCATCCTGGAAATAGATTATCCTCTTCTGCACAATGCTTGCCCTACAAAGAATGAAGAGAAGAGATGGAGGCAGTGAGGAGTGAAGCTTGTTGGGGGCAGCACCAAGTTCAAATGTAGGCATAAGAGGCAAGTGAAACAAAACAACAAAAGATGCATTTGGAAAAGTTGTGTTTTATAAAGAAAGAGAAGACAACAGGCAGCAGGAAATGTGGAAAATCTTGGCTTTTAAGATCTTATAGGAGTCTGAACAGTGTTTTGTGGCAGATGGAACAGGTGTAGAGTTATTCATAATCTTCTTCCTGTTTTTTTATTTTATTTTTTATTTTTTACCAGAAGACTCCTAAAAGCAGGTATCAGAGCACACAGTGAAATTGCTTAATCAGGCTGTCTTTCAGACAGAGGCATTCATTGCCTCATACATAGACCACAAAAGGCATGCATTGGTATTAAGATACACGTGTACATAGAAATGAAAGGTTGAAAAGCTGAGGGAAAACTGAGGGAGAGAGAACGATTGCAAATAAAAAAAATATTATTGCATTGCAGGCTGTCACTTTGAGTGGAGCACTTTGAAAATATACAGACATATACACAACTATATATTGTATATAGTAGGCTGTGCACTGAGTAGATCTAGATTGATTGACCTGAACTGACAGAGGGGAACTCCTCCAGATTGAGCTGTAAGAGCTGTGTTCCACTGGGTGGTGGGAAACACAGGTCTGAGAGGGGCCTTGACATGTAAATCAACCACAAACAAACCTTTTCAGAGGCCAGCAGACTTAAGAAAACAACAACAGAAAACAAGCCTCCAGGCACCTAACTTCCCCACAAACACCAGCCTTTTACACCAGCTACAGCTGTAGGAAGGTTTCCATGGGGATAACACCTAACAATGAGGTGCTGGATGGAGGTGGTGGGTAAGGTCTGATCCAAGTGGGCCCTGTCCAGCTGGACTGTTTGGATACCATTTATTCTGGAGTATCAAACTAAGCTGAGTTGTGTTGTGCTCTGTTAAGCTGATCTGATATCAGAACTGGATCCTCACAGCAAGAAAATACATATAGTGACATGAGGACAGAAAATGTGGATTGACCTAGAAGATTTCTGTGCACCTCACTTAATTCCCACTTTTGCATGGAAATGTTATACTCAAATGAGCCAGGTGTGTAAATGGACCCCATGTAGGTAGGTTAGGGTTATAGTACTGGTATGCAGTGTAGTAATTTTAGATTAAATTTACCAAAATCAATTACATTGGGTTAAATTAATTAAATGTTACTGAAACAATTAAATATTTTACATTAAATTATATCTATTTGAATTTATTAAATTGAGTTAAAATTATTAAATAAAATTAATAAAACATTAATGAATTATTAAATAAAAATTAATCAAATATAAAGATATATTAAATTTATTCAAAGGGCATTGTGTTATGTTAAATTTATTTAAATACATAAAATTTAATTTACTCCAATTAAGTGAATAAAATAATTACATACAGTTAAATGTATTCAAATAAATTGGATTAAGTTTAATCAATTAAGTTAAATTGAGTTAAGTTAATTGGAATATATTAAATATTTTAAATTAAATTAACATACATTTATCTATTGAAATCAAATTAAATTAAATTCAAAGTAATAAAATAAAAAGTAATTTTGTAAAAGTAATTGAGTTATGTTTAAACAAATATATTTTAAAGTAAATTAATTGTACACTGTATGTGAATTTACTCAAATAAAAAAAATTCAATTAAATCAACTTGAGTGAATTAAATTAAATCAAATTGAATCGACTGTATTAAATTACATTTACTATATTAAGTTAGAGTTATATTCAACTAACTTATATTGAGTGACAAAATCATATCAAATAAATCACATATAGTTAAAATAATCAAATTGTGTTAAATCAAACAAATGTACTGACTTGACAAGGGACAGTGAAGAAAGTGGGAAAAGAGCAGGGGAATAACATGCAGCAAATGGTCCCCCAAAATTGATTACATCTCAATTACATTCAATTGAGTTAAACGGATTATATCAAATTTATTTATTTACTCAACTAAATTCAATTGAATAATATAATTTAATTAAATTTTATTTAATTCAGGGCCATTTCATTAAATTAATGTAATTTGTTTAAATCAAATTAATTTCATTAAATTAATCAATGAATTTTAGTTGAGATACATTTATTAAATTAAGTTGAAATTACTCAAATAAACTTAATTGGGTGAAGTTAATTCATCTAAATTTAGTGAAATTAATTAAATAAAGGAAATGGGGCGGGGAAAAAAGTAGGGGAATGACATGCAGCAAATGGTCCGGCTGGCCGGCAGTCAAATGCTCATGTGGTATGCAATCTAACCATTAGCCATCAGCTCGACAAAGTTTGACCCAAAAATTTAAGAAAAAATAAAAATTAAAAAATTAAATAAAACTGACAATTAAATTAGATTTGATTTACCCTCAGTTGAACTCATTAAATATATTAAAATAATTCAAATAAATAAATTAAGAGATAAACTTACTTAAAAAGTAATTTGCTCAAACAAATAGAATTGAATTAAATTGAGTGAAATTAATTAAATTGAATTAAATTTACTGACTTCATTTAAATAGAGTTGAGTTAAACTAATTAAATATGATAAATAATGTTGCATTTAATCAAATCATATTAAATCAATCCAACATATTGAATTTAATTCAATTAACAAATTAGATCATCACAGTGACTTTGACCTTTGACAACCAAAATCTACTACTATACCAAATTTGAAGAAATTCCCTAAAGGTGTTCCTGAGATTTACAAGAATGGGGCGGACAGGCAGATAACCTAGACAGATAGACCACTATGTTATCTGCCTAGGTCTAGGCAAATAGACAGTCTGCCTAGGTTTAGGCAGATAACATAGTGCCTCCAACTAGGCATAAAAATTGTGACCTTCCTGCCATTCCAACAAAAATAGTTGAATTTTAAATTGTGGTACTGACTCCAATGCACCATCTTCAGATAAATGCTCTTCCATTTAGCTTTCAACATGTTATAAGCAGTGCCACTGAGTGGATTCAGGCTTTGATTTCAAGTTTTTAAGCCACAACTGCCTTCCTTTTCAGTCAAAAAGCTTTTTAGTTAAGATGCTATTTTTCAATACAATGTCATTTCACCACAGAAAATCATTCTGTCTCAAATGCTGCCACACACTCAAATACAGTACATAATTATACTCTTTCACATACAGTGAAACACACACACACACACTCTCTCTCTCTCTCTCTCTCTCTCTCTCTCTCTCTCTCTCTCTCTCTCTCTCTCTCTCTCTCTCTCTCTCTCTCTCTCTCTCTCTCTCTCTCTCTCTCTCTCTCTCTCTCTCTCTCTCTCTCTCTCTCTCTCTCTCTCTCTCTCTCTCTCTCTCTCTCTCTCTCTCTCTCTCTCTCACATAAACTATCTTTTCTCTCTTGGACACTGTATTATAGTGTATAGTCTCACACTCAAACCCATCATAATTGACTTCTCATACACATCACTATTGTGTCTCACATGTGTACTATATATGTGATATTATGATTTTGTGTGAGAGCAAGTATGATTTATATCCAAAATGGTCTCTCATAACATGGATAAAAATTATTCAAGGTAAGCGACACCACCAGCACATCTCTAACTGTTCACGCTTTAATTCAATCTCACCCCAATTTCACAAATCTCCCTGAGAGAGAGGAGCACACTGTGCCTCACTGCTTGTTCACTTTCTTGGGCTGGCCAGACAATCAAGTAGAGTAATGCTTATTTAACATCCAATTTAAATTCTATCTCACTTTGCCGGATCCACACCACTGCCGATCCCAATCACCCCAAAAGTGCACTGATTTGAGTGTGTGTGTGTGTGTGTGTGTGTGTGTGTGTGTGTGTGTGTGGGTGTTTTTATAAATTCAAGTGTGAGAGCTTAACAAAAAGAGAGAAAGAAGAGATTGAGAAAAAGAAAATAAAACGAAAAGATTGAGAAAGATTTTCTGAGCCACTTTCTGCATTTCCATTTGCATGCCCAACAGATGTGTAAAAGAAGAAAATAAATTCTCATTTTGTTCTATCTGCTCCTGCTACAACCCAAGATTAAATAATTTTCATTTCCTTCTATCTGCTCCTGCTAGAACCAGAGATTAAATGAATTAATTTTGTTCCATCTGCTCCTGCTACAAACACAACTTACAAAAAAGAAACAACTCAGAGACAATACATAAATACACTGCACAAAAGTAAATGTATTTACATTTAATTTCTATGTGTCTGCTTGACTATGGTGTCCTGAAGTCCTCCTTGATCTGTCCTATCATTGTGTTGACGGAAATAAACAGTTTCTGACAGCTGCATGAGGTTGTGACATTCATCTGATCACTGATATACTGTCTCACTCAGACAACCCATCAAAACACATTCCACTACCCTCCATATCTTAAGCCAGAGGGAGATGACAAATAAATTGCTTCCCACCTACAAATGGAAAGATAAAAGATAGAGGCAACAATGGTGACTGCAATATATAGATTATATTCTGATATGACTTACTCTGGCTCTGTGGAACAACCAGGATGTAGCCAACCACAAGGACTCAACTGTGGCAATAGCCCCTGACTAGAGGTTTGTCATCAGACAACTGCAGATCACGCAAGATCTTATCATTAAGTGGCCCCTGCTGAGCAGAAAGGAAGCCAATTATTTTAAATCCAATCAGACATAAAGCTAAACATTTGATTTAGAACAGAGACAAAGTCAGCATTGTTAGACCTTGCAGCAAGGGATGTTTTGCTTTGACCATTAGATCTGATATACTGAAGAACAATCTGGGTAGAAATTAGTGAAGCAGAGATGGGGGGGGGGTTAAAATAACAAGTTTGGGGGTTTGAAAGGACCAGTGTGTAGGATTTAGGGGGGTCTATTGGCAGAAATGGAATAAAATATTCATAATTATATTTTCATTAGTGTATAATCACCTGAAACTAAGAATCGCTGTGTTTTCGTTAGCTGAGAATATGCCCTCCATATCTAGAAAGGGAGTAGGTCCTCTTCGATGGGGACTGCCATGTTGCATCTTCATGTTTTTCTAGAGTAGCCCAGAATAGACAAACTAAACACTGGCTCTAGAGAGTGTCTTTTGTTACCTAAAGATCCACCACAGGTTCTCCTACACACTTGTAAGGGAGGAGTTAGGGGAGGGATATTCAGTTGCTTGCAATTTGCAACTGCAATGCTAGAAACCACTAAATCCTACACGCTGGTCCTTTAAGGATATTTTGTGGTCAATCACTCACTATTTTGAATCAAACAGTAGTAGAAAAATCTCCATTACATGCAGCTAATAATTAGGAAATAACAAATTTTCAAGTCTGTTACGCCTCTGACTCGGGTTTGGTTCAGATACCCAGTTCCATTTTGGATCTGATTCCAGGTAAAATGATTTGACTTGATTCCTCCATCAACCAACCAATGCAGCAACCAACTTGAAGGTCCACTGGCCAACAGCTGCAGCGGCCCACCGGGATTTATCCCAGTAGTCATGAAGGCCAATCTGACTATGTTGGAGACCTCCAAGTGTCGAAAGACACATGAAGATGGATGCAGATTCAAGGTTGCCCTGTTTCCGCTTGAAAGGTGGATAACATAATATTTGCTAGGTTTCCCAGCTAATGAGTTAGCAAGCAGGTAGCACTGTCACATTTATGTGCCCAGTAACATTGCCAACAGATTACTTTGTAGTTTGTCATGATATGTTGTTTGTGTGATATTAGATATAGTAGCAGGAGAGTTATGAGTATCCATTCTGCAGGTTTCTTAAGAATCACTGAAGGGAATGGTGTTTGTTTTGCTGTTTTAGATAAATGACTATTTATTTAAAAGAAGGCTAAACCTAATTAGATCAGATAAGTAATTTTGAAAGGAACTGGGTTCCAAAATCAAATTTGATACTGGATTTGATCAAATGCTATTGAACCCCACCCCTCCTCTGAGCACACCCAGCATCACTATCTGGAGATGTCTGGAGTGTTGCACCTGTATCAACCACTTAACAGTGATGTCAAAGTGTACTGAACACACCCTGAATTCAAGTCTGCATCGCTGCAGGAAAGCAAGAAATTCAACCACTGAAAATCAGAAAAGAGGAGATTTTCAGCTGGCGTTAAATCAGTATTTAAATAGTGCAGGGGTAAAACCCACAACACCTACCGAGATGTCAGGGTATAAAATATATTTTCACAAAACAAGAGTGGGATACTAGCGAGAGAGACCAATTGAAGGAAACCTTGGCATGATTTGAGTCCACCATATAAGACAGCTGAAAATAACTGGATTTGATGGCTGACTTTCAAAGTCAGTGCTCCGAGTTCAGGAGTTTGAATGAGCATCCTTGCCTGACCCTATCATCACGGACCAATCTTTGATGGAACCAAACCACCAAGCTCAGTTTTTCCATCTAAAAGACAGCAGCTGCCCATCAATTATACTGCAGCTAACCACTCGGGAGGAGCAAGATTGCTGGGACATGTGAGTCACATGAGTGATGGGCAGTGACTGAGCTCTTCTTGGATATGAAATTAAATTAAAATCGAATATTTACCCTGCCTGTGGTGGTGATGAAATTGTTATCTCTAAGCTAATCTATATTATTAGCAAACATTTCTTTTTCTTTTTTTGTTTCCTTCTGTGCATATTTGTTGACTGTACAGTGTGTGCATGTTTATGTACCTATATTTTCTCTGCTGGTATGGGCTATATGATAACACAGCCATAGTGAACAAGAGTATCTCTCACCTCCGAACAGTTTTCATATAAAAAGCCCTGCACTTGTCAAGTAGTAACAGGAGTTGTACCTCTTAAATCAATAAGACTTTATTAAAACTTTTGTTGTGTTGAAGCTCAAAGGCATACAAAAACCTTGTCATCTTTATGACTGCCAGGTACAAGGAAGAACAGTGGCAAATACCCACTGCTAGCCTGTAATCAAGATTTTCAGAGGTATCTCTTTTGAACTGCAAGCTTATCGTTCCCTCCCTCCTCCATTGTCTGCGCGCTGGTATTACAGCCACATCTCTGCACTTTCAAGTATCTCTCTCTAGGCTGTGGACTCTGTCACACTTTCAACTTTTTCCTCTATCCATGCGCTTAACTGAATACAGTTCTGCCATCATCTCAGTGGTCTCCATGAGGAGAGCAGGTGTGATTTAAAACATGACCTGCTGTGAGAGAAAACTATGACAACACACACCACAGTGAAGATGAAAACAAAGAGAAGAGGGATAAAAAGTGGGGATGAGAGAGTGAGGAGTGGAAAGAAATGATGACAGACAGAATAAAGGAAAGCTCAGAGGTTATTTAAAGGCTAGGTTGTGAAGATGCACAAGAAAGATAAGGACAAAGGGAATGTAAAGCACAGAGACATAGAAAAGGGAAAGTTATATCACTCTCTGCAACAGTCACATAATGAATGCAGTACTAAAAAAAATGCAACCTTTTTAATCTCCCCTTTGTACATGGAGACATAGAACAGAAGAGATGTAGACATGCAACAGAGAAACAACTAGGCTCATAAACAGTTAAATAAAGCATTGATCAAAAGGCCTTGTGAGTCACAGTCCCTCTGTATCTCTCCACCTCCTGTACTCTCATTATTTCCCCACAGAACAGGATTAATAAACAGATTTCTGCCATGATCTGTCTTCAGCTGAACATCACTACCCTTCTGTATGCAAGCAAGCCCAGAGGACACACACCAGAAAAATTGATTGGTGTCAGTCAGCTGTATAAGGTAATGAATAGTTTATGAAGCCAAGTGGGAATGAAAATTTGATAACATATTCTGAATTTAACTTTGCTTAGCTTGGGGGGGAAGGAATGTAATGAAACAGACTAACTGTACACATGGACTTGATATATAGTGGTAGCACAGCTCACAACCCCAGAGAGATGTAGCTCTATGCATCAGATTATTAACACTCTGGATAAGCCAGAGTTTGGTTTATTCTGTAAAAAAGTTGAAACTAAACGCTTAAAAACATCCTACTATGTCAAGCTCTCTCTCACAGCACAACAAACTAACAGCACTAATATAAGTGCGAAAATATCAGCATGAATTTAAAAAGAATATATAGAGTTGTTATATAAAATTCTGTTCTTCTATGTGCATGAACCAACTTGCAGGTACTATTACATACTACACTAGTGGCGGAATTTCCTTCCTACTGAATGGAATTATCGGAAGATTCAGGAGAAGTGGACCTGAAATTCAGACAGGACAAGACCCTGGTCACAACAGAAAATTACAGAGTATAAGAACATAGTTATCAAGCATGTCACATCAGCAAAGCTACACCACCACTACAAACAAAGCTCAGTGCATACAGATGGTTAAACATATTGGTCCGTCTTGTGTTACGACTGACTGCATGCTGTGTTATCTTTTGCATGGCAATTTTTGTTCTGCCAGAGAAGAACTGCGTTCAAACTGAATGAACTAAAAGGGAAGCTTCCTGTATTTTAGACCAATTTATCTATTTGGATTACAGTATAATCGCAGGTCATCACAGGTCAACAAAGTCAAATCAACATCACCGAAGTTGGAGCAGGAGACTGCCAGATTGCCTTGGATGTTTTTCTAGAGCATAATATTTATTTTTAAATTAATGACACAATTTTTCCCTCCACACAAGTCCATTCACCAGCAACAAGAGCCATGACAAACCTTAACTCAAAACACTGTCTGCTATTAAATGTACAACGCAAGTCTTAATTCACAAGACAAGCTAATGGCTGTCTGAGAGCTAAAAAAATGAAAACACATTAATTGGTCAGCAGGAGTCAATAACAAATCAAATCTACCAATTTTTGATACAAGACTGAACATGTAGACTAAGCTTGTATCTAGTATCATGCATGAAGGCAGTGGCGCAAGGTGAAAAAAATTTAATTCAATCAAGAATTTGATAGAAAGGGGCAGCCCAACTCTCGACATTATCTCTTATAAAATAATGACTTACAGTTCACCGAGTACAAGGACCCATTTTTTTCCAAAAAAATATATTTTATGAATTAATCCTGCATCAGGGTAGTGTATTATTGTAGTGTATTTCTAAGCATTTGAGCTGAGGACTGGCCTCTGCTGGGCAAGCTCAGCATGCAGCTGCTGTATACAGCACATACTTGAGGACGACACAGCCAGAGCCACTCGGTGGAGCAGTCCAGAACACCCTGATGCTGGTGCGTCTGCGAGGAGTGCTCTCTGTCACTGCAGGGGGGCAGTTGGTCATAAACTGTGTTTCCTCTTCATCAGTTATCTGTAAAACATGCACAAACACACACAAAGAGATTGGTGATGAATAGAAAGACTTGCCTCAAAAGCAGTTGCATGTCAGATTATTGTCAGCTCAAGTGCCTTATAAACAATATTAGCAGCTATAAACTGACAATAACTTTAATGATGCATCAAGATTAACGATTTAACACAGAAATTCAAAAAAATTCAAAAACCTGAGAATTGGCCAGTTATATCTATTAGAGTTAACACTGAAAAAAAATCCTGTTAACCATTTGTGGTTATATGCCATTTTAAGCTTACTAGCACTGGTAAAACAAACACATCTAAATTAGCAGCTATTTTGTTGAATCTCTCCAGTGTGTGTGTGTGTGTGTGTGTGTGAGGGAGTAGTGGTTCCCATCATAGGGTTTGGGACCCCTCTAATTGGTCACAAAGTAAATCTGATGGGCAGTGAGATGATTAATGGAATAGAAGAGATGACACATAAAACACAAGTTCATATTTATTTTGTTATTCGACAATGGTTGCTTTTTCCTTGTTAAATGATACCTGAATGGCATAGTTAGAGAGTGAGAGAAATCAGTTGTTGAATGGTTGAGATTTTCCTCATTTCTGTCCTTGTGAAACTCTGTCATTGTCATTGTATCGGAGACATTAACACAAGCTTCTTCACACCTTCCAGCACAGTATAACAGAGCTGGTTCAGGCATTTAACTCCAAACAGCAAGCCGATTAATCCAGTGCAGTGAGCGGGTGACCCGTTGCACTCTTTTGCCACTTTCCATATTGTCAGCTTAGTGGGCACAAGCAGGCATCTACCTGGAGCTGGAAGATACATGTAGCTGTATCAGTGGAAAGCAGCACTGACACTGTCTGAAATAAAGTCAATTAAATTGAATTCATCAATACTCAGATCAATCAGAAAGTTAACACCCAGATGCCTAATCATCTCACTATCCCTGTAGGCAACATAAAAAAAAAAAAGTCTCAAGATTCTTTGGGTCACACTGAAGAGTTGATATGCATGCTGCCCTCTCTCCTAAGGTGCACACCGGAGATACTAAGCATCTCATTGATTTTAACTAGACGGAAATTAGTAGAGTGGGTTGCAGCCAGCGAGCTAATATTCACTGCCCAGAGACCAAGGATGTGTTTGATAGGAAGTGACATCAGGGCAGTAAAGATGGGGAACTTTCTCACTCCATAAAGCTGTCAGCAGAGAATTTCCTTTGTCATGCCATGTTATGAATGAGTTCCCTCTGAAAGTGGATTGTGTGTGGTTGTGCATGCCTATGTGTGTGTGTGTGTGTGTGTTAGAGTCAGTGAGAGACAGAGAGAGTAAGAAGGGGAGCCTGGGAGCTGTGTGTGTGCGTGCGTGCGTGTGTGTGTGTGTGTGCATGCGATTTGTGTATATGTAGCCTATCTCAGTTTGACGGATTATACCCCCTCCATGTTCCCATGGTTTCTAACAGGCATCCTGGGCTGGCCTGACTGGACTGCAACACATGTTCAAACCAGTGAAGTCTCATGGGAATGCATAAAACACCATCTGCAAAAAGAAACGACCAATTTGCTGCAAAATGACCTATGACCCATTTCTTCTTGTACGTGTCTAATTCCAAGTTTTCAGATCTTCTAGCAACAGACAGACGCTGAGTGTTAGAAAAAGAGAGAAGTGGGACACATTACTGGAAAAGTGAGTCGGGTTTCTGCAAGAACGTATGCATCAGAGCAAGTGCTTGGCTCTGCAGTAGCTGCCGCTCAGAACCAAATGACAACATCTCTTGCATAGAGGTTAAGTGTCAGACATCTTTGTTGTCCTAACATCAGAACATCCTTGTGGAATTATAATGTGGAGATGATGCACCCACGATGTCTGTGTCTACGATTATGTCATATGTTGCACTCAAAGAGGACCCCTCATTTGACCCCCCTTCCCCCCCCCCCACTTAGCCACTTAACAATTTGCCTTTTCTTGTTCCATCGTCTCACCCTGCTGAGAAGTAATGTCTCATCAGACATCGCCAGCATTGGTGGTTTACACTCCTGCCAACACACACACACACACACACACACACACACACACACACACACACACACACACACACACACACACACACACACACACACACACACACACACACACACACACACACACACCACACACACACACACACACACACACACACACACACACACACACACACACACGCAGAGGCAGCTGACCTCCCAAGAGAGCTCAATAAAAGTGCTTTTCATCAAGTCGGGAGCTGTCGTGAGACGGCTGAAATGTAGCACACCAGCAGATTTCAAATGAGCTGTATGTTAAATAAAGCCTGACGTCTTCTGTTGCAGCTTCTTTTCTCTTTCTATTCTCTCATTGCCTGGAGGTTGGCCCACCCAGAGCTCTTTCAGAATGGAGAAATGGTGTGTGTCTGTGTGTGTGTTTGTGTTTTTTTGACACAGAAGACAAAAAACATGAAAGACTAACTGAGTAGGTGATGATAGAGGGATATCTCTTTGGACAGCAGTTTATTTTTTAAAGCGCTGTCACATGATGCTTAAACCTAAACCTAGGTGATCATCTGCAGCTGTGAAAGAGACCTTCAACTTTTTAAAACCTAGCAGGAGTCCAATCAAAGCCAGGTCCCAGTAATGACGTATCCATTCATTTTACTTCTGATGCCAACATCTGAAGGCCGTGGTAACACTTCTATCTATCACAACTTTCTCTGTGCGCTCCACACTCAGTCTCTTCCATGTGTGGAGCAAAGTGACTTAACGTGACTAAATGATGTAGCGTTTCTCCTCTTTATGCTCAAGGCTGGCTCTAAATAACAACAGCATGAAATCAATTGCAAGGACAAATAAAACAAAAAAAACCTTGCCGTTGCTAACACTGGGTAATGAGATGTGAGGTGCACAAAGGACAAAAATAAAATGTTCCTGTTTTTTATGTCCCCCCCATATTCAAGGCTCAGGTTCACAGAGAGTGCCCCAGCATGGCAATAACTTTGATCAGAGCAGCCTGAGGGCTGCTGTGCAAACCTCCCCATATACTGTACTATAGGTTCAATAAAATACTAGGGTTTTATATGGGAAACAACTGAACCCGACAGGTTCACAAGAATCTGAAAAAGAGAACTCCATACATGCTGTTAAACCCATTCAACAATTTCTCCTTTACAGGGTCCGCTCTAAGAAAACATAGGATTTCAAGCTCTGGGCAGGAGTGGGAATTTGGTTTGGGTTAAAACTGCGTTTCTATGTGTGCCCTTCATTTTCTTATAAGGAATACACTGTATTGTGCTGTACTGGCTTTACTGTTAACTATATTACAGCATTTCTCTAATAGTTGGGTAAATGACAAAGCTAAAACCAATTCCTCAGTTGCTCAGTTCTTTTCAAATGCTTTGAAAACAGGATGTCATCTTGTGCTCTGTAAGCTCTGTGCATTTCTTGAAACTGCAGCCTTGACCGAGATGAAATAAGCATTGGCAGGACATAGCAAGCTAAAAGGCATGAGAGCAGAACAAGAGCCAGTGAAGAGGAATGAACTGAAATGTTTTGAATGTAATATTAAGTTTAGGTTTGGAAGTTTTTTTTTTCACCTTACAATGTAGTTCTACACTGTCAATGTGTTGTAATGTAATCTAAGGTAATAACCGTGTGCTATATGCATAGCACTATATGTTTAATAAGTATACATCCCAGAAATAACATTAGTGTATTAAGTTGATCACAGTATTATATGATTATTATTCCTCCTCTCTCTGTATTCGCACACATTACAATTCTAACACTGCATTACAATTACTCAAGGCCTCACATATTTGGTCATTATCACGTGCGTCTCAGCACCACTTTCCTTGCTTACTCTCTCTTCCTTTCGCAATCTCGGCCCCACTCCCTCCTCTCCCTCCTTCCTACAGTGCTCCAGCTGGACTTGCCTGTATAAAAAGCTAATTAGCCTCTTAACTACACCAACTGTACACTGCCTACATACATGAACCGTACGGCTGATTGTGAGAACACAAATTCCACACAAGTACTTTCTCAGCCTGGCAAGGCACAGTCAGCTACATGGAGCTGAGCTGAGAGTATGCTCTTTTCGAATGCTATATCAAGCCTATTAGAGAAGGTGAGGTGAGAAGAATCACACTTTGACATGTGAAGACATGAAGACTGTGCAAAAAAAAAAAAAAAAACTGTCAAGACCCATCCCCACCCCCACCACACCCATCTACAGTATGATCTGTCTATGTTTTTCTCTCTTTCCACACACGTCTTGGACAGTGCTGGATGGAATTGATATAAGGGTTAAGCCAGGTTTGGTTAGCTGTACTGGTTCCCTGTCTGTTTGTGGCTGCTGAGTCATAAATGAAAATGTATGGTATTACCAATATGAAGGATGGACATTAAAGCCCTGGGGTTCAACTACAGTTGTGTCAGACCAGGATGAGTGTTGTATAATTAATTACAATGTGACAGCACTGTGATAACTGAGGGAAAAAAACAGAGATTTTTCTATCAGATTTTTCTTACGAAAACCAATATTCACATCTTTAATACACTACTTTACCTGGAAATTACCAGCAAAGTCCTCGTCCTTGTCTCCTTCTGTGCCCTCCTTCAGGGCAATAAGGATGAACCCTCTAAAGTAGGAGGGGCTGGTTGCAATCACAGACACTAGATGGAAGAAACAAGAGAGACAGCAGGCATCAATCCGCAGAGAACAAAGCTGAACTAAAATCCTCATTCCAAACAGGAGACTACGGCGACCCTCACTAACTACGTGCCTGAGAAGTGTTGGATTTAGAAACAACACTGCATGCCTTGAGCTCTGATAAATACAGAGTTATATATTCTGATATAATTGTTTTTTTTTTTCTCACAATCAAAAGTTTCACCTGTTCTTGAGGATGTAGCTCAGATAACAGTAATTATAACTGCTCACTCTCAGCCCAGCAGTATTTTTCTATAAGATGTTGAAGATAGGGTTTTGTGCACTTTGCAGTCCAGCAGAACATAAGAGAATGTTAATTTACTGTGGGGAAAATTTAATTTGCTGTACTTGACAACTTTATCAGCATCTTGAGATATGGCTTTTAGACTTCAAAATGACTCATTTCCAGTGTAGCTGAAAGAAAAACGTGATTTCCGACTCCTCACTTGGAGTTAATTCTGTTGGACTATCTGGATGACGGAAAACTATTTCTGATTAAAGCAATTAAAGAATGAACCAACATGCAACGTTTTGTCGGGAAAAACGGCCTGAGCCTTTACGATTCCCAGAGCAGATGGCACATGCCCATTCAATGACTGCACCCAATAACTTTAACTTTCAACAAAAACAATCAAACCGGGGACGGCTGACTTTTTAAGACATTGTTATATATAGGTTATATATCAATTTCTCTATATATAAAAAAAAGATTTACCTGTATAAAACCCTTTAAAATCTTGAGGATAAAGGATTATTTATTCATTTGTGTTCAAATTAGGTTGTGAGTAAAGTGATGTTACATTTGATTTTTAATACATAAAATACATATTCCTTCACTTGCATGCAGGATCATCTCTTTACTCACCAAATATAGTTCACTTGTAGGGCATAAACACCGGCGAAGGGTCAAAAGTAGCCAGTAGAAACTTATTTTTTGAGTTTGCATAACCGACTGACTGCAGGATGGTGTTAATTTGACAATGCGCACATAGTGCCAAGCAAAGCACTGCGCGTAAATCTGGCAGACAAACACCCACCTCTGTATGTGCTCCCTGGCTGGTAATTGTCCGGGTCTCCTTCAACGCGGAGGCGAAATTCGTTGTTGCTGTCCTTGCGATTGGTCTGAGCCCGTAATATCCGACTACAATACCCGTCCGCCTTGCCGACTCTCTCAGAGGGCTCCTCGGTGAATGCAAACGTATTGCACGCTGTGCTGGAGACGAAGCAAAGCAGGAGCAGAACGCGCGAGTGTAGCCCGGTTGGTGTCATCTTGTAGGGTTTCCGACAGCCAAGTTGATGCGCGGAGGTGAAAGGAATCTTCTCAGGGAGGAGAAGGAGAAACGTTTGTTTCAGCTCCTGCTTCACTCCCAAATGAGAGCCCAACTTGCCAACTGCCGAAGTAGACTTCTGCTCTGCTAGGAGGGTAGATCCATCCTGGTGTGAATGAAAGAGAGAGAGAGAGAGTGAGTGAGAGAGAGAGAGAGAAGAGGACTGACTGGGATGTGCTGTGCTCTCGCTCTACGAGCACTGCACACTGCGCGCCGCTGGTTGGCCTGAACTGGATGAGCAGGGGTCCGGGGAAATGGCCAAGCGAGGAATGAGCGGTGTATGGCTGTCACCAAGGCCACAGCTATTTACAAAGCGACTGTAGGTGAGGAACACTCTGAACCAACAGACTGAGAACACAGACAAACATTCCTACCGATGAGTGCTGAGAGAAGGCAACATGTTTCACATACTTGGACTCAACAGACACTCAAAAAAAAATTAATAAAGCTTGCTAAACGGTTGTCTAGGTGACTAATTAAACAAGCCTCGAGTCACATGTCAGTGTTGAATTCATTAGCTGGTTGGCGAATGCTTTGCTCTCCTTTCTTTTAGTGCGCAAACGTTAACTGATGAAGTTTCAACATATTAACACATATTAACTTTTTTTAATGATTATTTATTTATTTTTTAACATATTAACACACCAGGAAGATCTGTCTGAATAAAAAGGTACAGCATATATGCATCATAGTCACATGCCAGCAAAGAGGGGTTTAAAACATTTGAAGCTACAGAGAAAATGCTCTTCTGTCATTATCGGCACAAGGAATGAGATTTCACGTATGTATCTAGTGCACTAAGGACCTCTCAGAGAATACTGATCCATCTCAGTTACATCTGAAAAAACAGACACTAACCTGAAGCCATGTTGGTCCAAAAGTCTCTGGCATGCTGTGCGGAGCCTATAAGCCACACATGCTGTTGTCATGAGAGTACTATGGCCATTATCGCTGCATGTCTGTAGAGATGGTATCGTCAGTCTGTCCTCTACTCTGGTACATACTGAAATATATAACCAACTACAGAATGGATTGCCATGAAATGTTACACAGACATTCGTGCTCCCCAGAGGATGAAGCCTACTGACTTTGGTGATCCTCTGACTTTTTGCTTTAGCGCCACCATGAGGTGCATGAAATGTGTCAATTATCATCACAATTTGTGAAATCCTGAGGGGAGACACACTCATGTCACTCATATCCTTTAATGATCTTGAGCTTGTGTTGATGGTCTCTTTCTGAATGAATCAGAGGGTTTGTGAAGCGAATGAAAAAAAAACCCTCACTATTCACAAGCCCCTGGAAGGGACATGTCTATGCTCTGCTTGAATTGGTTTTCTGTGATTCTCGGATAAAATGTCAGCGATAGTGGTTCCCTTTGTCTTTATTCTCCGCTTTCCTCTTTCTTCTTCCCTGCTCAGTCTCTCTTAGTATGTGCATGCATGCCTAACCGCTCACCTTTAGACTTTTTTTTTAACCAGAATCAGTAATCAGTAAGCAGAATATCAATAGAGTTCAACTGCTACTCGTGATCATGACAAAGTGCTTTCCATCAGGGGAAGTGTCCTCTGTGTCCAGGTATGATATAATTTATTAAGTGGTGAGGAATACATGAGTGTTTTCGAGTAATATTTAATCAAGATATTCATGCAAATTTGGCTGTGCCTTTCTATTACATATTATCCAGCACTGATTTAATGACTGGTTGTTTCAGTAGTTGACAGCTCCTAAAATCAACCAGGCACTGTGAGGCCCTGAAACAGAAGCATGATGGTTTTGTGCCGGTTTCAAAGGACTCAACCTTTGCTAAACATTTAAAGCCTTAAAAAAGTCAAATCAGCACCAGTCTGAAAAACACTGGGGTGTTTAAACCTAACTATGGTAGAAAAAAACTACCATACAGGGGAGTAATCACTTTATTATCTATCTGCAGTTTGCTTTATTTTGACCTTCATTTTGTCTCATTAACAGGCTAAAGAAATAAAATATTCTCTCCTGTTCCCTATCTGCCTTCCTCTCTTGTTGCCTCCTGACCTTCTTTTCTGCCTTTTCTCCCTCATTTCCTCTTTTTTTTCCCAAACCATATCAGTTTTGACAGCTGTTTGTTCACTGTGAGTTCTCTAGTCAATTAAATAAAAACATGACTCATTACACAACACCACCACAACACTGGGTGTGAAGTGACACACTGAAATGTGTTGATGCAATCCCCTTCTTGGTGTCTTAATCTGGCTCAGGTGGTAGGCTGCATTTTATCCTTTGTGACATTTTCTTGCAACACCCCATGAGTTTATTTTAGTCTTCAAAAGGGTCAGCAGGCATGTAATGAGAATGTTACCACTTCTGATGGGCACTGACAAATGGAGAGTGGCTATGCTCTGTGCACCTACCACTGGGTTGATGGATGGATGATGTGGGAGGAGAGGAACAGAGTCTGGATAGCAGAATGCTACACCAGCAGGTGTCATGAAAGCATTTTGTCTCACAGCCCTGCTGAGATGCATTTCTTCACCACCTTCGGTCCTCAGGTTCCTCCCTGCCTTTTACAAAATGTGGTATACATAAAAACAATATCTGTAAGATCCTCACATTCCCCTATAGAATGGAAGTAAAATAGCAGAGGGAAAATGTTGACTTGTGTAACTACAGTCCATGTTACAGAATTTACAAAACGTTTTTGTAAATATAGTTGCTTCAAAATGTATTCAGACCCTTTCCCTTTTTGCATTCACTCTTGTTTGCAGATTTAATTTTAAATGGATAAAATTACCATTTTTTTCATTAATTGACACTCAATAACTCATAATGACAGAGTGAACAAAATGTTTTTTCAAAATTTTTTTGTGAATTTATTTTATCTAAAACTCAAAAACAAATGTTTGCGCACGGGGGATTTCTGTTTTGAATTCCCAAACCAGTCAATAAAAAGTGGTGAAGTTGAATGACTTATGAGCCACCATTCCCTCACCAAATTATTCTTGAGCTGCCCTTGAGTGAGGCACTTAGCCACCAACAGCTCCAAGGGAGCAACTCAGAGGCAGCAGCAGGAGACTGTCAATGCACTGCGTCACTACCAGGTGTGTGTGCGTGCAACTAGGGATTGGAAGAATGCAATGCTGAAAACAGCGTTCACTTTTAGCTGACCTTTTCTGGACAAACAAAAGTTGCTCTATGTAAATGTTGTTACATTAAAACTTATTTCTATTTCATTGAATGACACAAAAGTAACTATGGTATGTAAAAAGTTTGGGGTTGGTTGACAGCTGGTTAAGAGATAAGTCTATTTGAGGGGGAAAAAAATGCCATTAGCTTTGACCTCACTCACTAGATTTTCCACAGACCACATTTCATTTCCTCCCTCTATTTACACAAATAGTGACAGATAAACTTATAATAGCTTCAAACTATGATAGTTTGGCAATGAGTAAAATGGATGGAGAGTGACAGTTAAGTTATTTATTAATAAAAGTATGTACAAAGCAAATAATAGAGTGTGGGCAGGAAAACAAAAAGTAGCAGTCTAAAGTTACTTATTCACATCTGGACGGCATGAAGTTTAAGGATTCATGTCTTGTGCTAAAAAACGGATGCCTTTAACTCTGTTGACATCAGTTGGACAGAACACATGTGGTCTGTGGATGTGGTGCCATCAGCACATGAGGTTGTTACTGTTAGTCTAGACACCCACTGTGTGCTTTCCTCTGTAGTGACGCCATGGTCTGCCGGTCTCTTCTGAAGTGGTCTCTTCCACTGCCACATCTAAGGGATCAAATCATAGCACGGGATTTCAACAGGAGCTCTGCAAAAAAAAACAAAAAAAAAACACAGATTTTAATCTCTTCCCAACACCTCTGTAAAAACCTTGTACTTTTTTTCGGCTGTCATTTAAAACAAGCGTTTTTGTTTGTCCGTTCTGATTTTTATGACAGAGCACAACACAAAACAAAAGAAAACACAAAGAGATTGATACTACTCTGTAAATGTAAGGTTACAGCCAGCAGGCTAGCTTAGTTTAGCACAAAGAATGGAAACAGGGGAAAGAGCTTATCTGGCTTATTTGTCCAAAGGTTGCAGAATCCCCGCATCATATCTCGTTTCTTTAATCCATAGAAAAACTTAAGTGAAAAGTTGACATTTTGCTGCTGTGTGCAGATTATGTGCCAGACCATTTCTTGGCTCTGAGAAACCCAGCCATACTCAAGAAGGTATTGCACTTTGCCAACAGATAGTACTACACAGAACCCCCTGTAAGGTAAACTGTCTATTCTTTGCTTATGGACAAATGTCAGGGTAGTATAAATCCTCCTGTTTAATTTGCCAACAAAGTAAATAAGTATATTTGCCAAAATGTAGAACTGTTACATTAAGCATTCTGTTTAATATGAATTTTGCACTTGAAACTTGCCTATGTATGCATGTGCAAGCAACACTTTGCTAACTGTGTATATAATGTACAGTGCAATTTATATCCTCATGAGGAAAATCTGATAATTATTCTCTCTTTCTCCACACACTTCTGCATTTCTCAACTCCTGCACAAGACTTTGAAAAAAATTCCCTGTGCTTTGTTGTTTTCTGAGAGGAATAGAGGTCAAGCAGGAAAATCAAATTAGGCTCTCATTTGATCGTGGTGGAGCAGGAGAGCGTGCTCATTAAACAGTTGAGCCCCCCGCTGCCGAGTCATTAAGGCCATATTTACCATGCAATAGCACTATATACAGAGAACCTGAGAAGCTCTACTTCACCAGTTCCACTTAATTTGAAGGAGAAAGAGAAGTAGTTGGAGGACACAGACAGAAGAGGAGGAAGAAAACATATTTGACTCATGTCAGACTCTAGGCCTTGAGTATTAATCCCAATATGAGATCTATACATGATATGTTTTACATTCAGATATTTATTTCAGATCAGCGGACTGAAAACAAATAAGAAAGAATTACTGACATATCCTCAACTTTAGTGGTTAATGATCATTGATGTACATGTACGACAGGCTCTGATGTCACTCAGCACAGTTCAGCATCCTTGGTCTGCAGACAGAGTTAATGTCTTTATTTCCACCCTGGCTTCACACATCCAGGCCCCCATCTACTGCTTTGGAGGTAATGCATTTTGATGTCCGTCTAAAAGCCTGAGTGAAACATGTGCTGTTGGGAGGCCAGCGAGCGTACGGGGGCTATCACAAATGATTACAGTCAGCCAGAGGGTGACGGGGATCGCCAGGTGCTGGGGCCTGCTGAGGCATTACTTATTGAATCCTGTCTTTAGCTCTTAGGAGACCCGCGCCATATCTAAATGGCTTTGAGGAAATCACACACCCTGTCAGAAACTATTAAGTTTCTGTCTCAGAAACAGACTGCCTCAGCCAAAGATTGCCACTAGTCTTTGGGAGGCAAAATACAGCTTTTAGCTGCTGAAGTCTAGTTCAGTGAGGCCTTTGCGGAAATACATTTGGATGATACATACTGTACATACATAAAATCTGGACAATAGAACAGAAAATTCAACAGTCTATTATGAGTGTATTCCAATCCAACAGTTATGGCGCGTATCCATAAGCTTTAGTGAGTCCCCTTGTACTTCACTTCACAAGTTAAGCAAAGAAACAGTCTCAAAACAGCAGAAGCATGTTAGAGAAAGCAGACATGGCACTCAGGTGTTCTCAGACCAGATGTTAACCACTATCATAAGCCATCTCACTGAACTCCACCAGATAGAATACAACAACAACAATACACAGACTGAAACCCAAATTCAACAATGATAGTGTAACAACAACACTGGAGATAACAGAGACTGACACACAGAAAAATACTCAGGAGAAGTCGGTATACACAGGTGGTCAGTCCAGAACAGGTAAACAATTACAGACAGGGAGTGGGCAAAAAAACAAGACTAAGTAAAAGCTAGTATATGGCTGGACTGCTTATGGTCAATGTGTGAAATTGAGGTCGTTGTACTGTTGTAGAACTGCTGTAAACAGTATTTGCATTATGCCAAGTGTCAGCCAGTTCAGTCCTTTATCTGCTTTCGGCTCTCCCACATTCTGTGCTCATATATACAGTATTTTAATACAGCAAAATTTCCAATAAAGCTGTTCTCATTTATATGCCTTTCCGTTTCTGTTCTCAGACAACGGAAATAAGTTTGAAATAGTGACGAAGCGGGGCATCGCTTCCTCTGCAACAATGTAAGGACCATTGCCATTACAGATTGTTCCGGCCCACTTTAACCCCTGCTGGCGACTTTTCTATGGAAAGTAGCTACGGTTTGTCCAAAAAGTAGCTAGATTTGTCATAAGGTGCTTTTTAGAAAAAAAAAAAATCCCTAGCCACAATTGCGTTGCGTTAGAAACACTGTAGGCTTTCAAATGCCCCCATTAATCGGACCCGTTTGTGCCAGTCCATTTTGAAACAGCAACGGCCAATAGGGAAACTACATCACTCAGGTGGCCGACCAATGGTGTTACTTCATGACTCACCTTTATCACTCAGGCTCTCTTTGGAACATCCACTCGCCCACTATATAGTCCACTACATGTTGAATCAGCCATTTGGTAGCACTGTTTGAATTTGCAGTGGCTTGCCTCCTCCTCTGCCTGAGCAGCGGGATTTTAAAAAGTCATTATTACAACATCTGTTGGGACCATATCTGAAAAAACACACATGACGAAAACTGAGTAAAAGTTGCTCTGTAGACACTAATTAAAACATACGTAATATGCAAAAAATGGTTAAAAATTTTTAATTTTT
Organism: Seriola aureovittata; assembly: GCF_021018895.1. NCBI lineage: Eukaryota > Metazoa > Chordata > Actinopteri > Carangiformes > Carangidae > Seriola > Seriola aureovittata. The sequence goes on from NC_079364.1 coordinate 18,654,516, forward strand.
TTAAAATAATTTAATGTATTTTGCCTCACATGTGGGGCAGATGCTCTGGCGTTTGTTTATGTCTGATGCAAAATGTATCAACAGCTGTCTGCATGTAATGACTAGTGAGTCTCCTATGTAACAAAAACTATATAGCAGGTGAGTGAGTGGCCAGATGGATGCAGCATCAGTTAAGTCAGTCATTCAGTCAGCCAAAAACAAGGTCATCAACCATGGAATAAAACACAGGGAGAATTCAGGAAAACAATGGACACCCAAGGTATAACAAAGACAGTCTGGCAGGGAACAGGGGAAGTAGGGGGAGAATAGAGTATATACGGGGTGGACAGACAGGAAACACCAGGGGCAGGTAAGTTGATTGGGAGCAGGTGTGGATGATCAAAATGCAGGAGACACACGGGGTAGGAACTGAAACGACAGGACAGGTGAGTAAATAAAATAAAACCAGAAGCAAGACATGTGAAACTTAATGGGATTTTACAGATGGACTGAAGTGCCAAGGTGGCTTTTGTATATATGATCAATGCATTCAAAATCTCTATCCTATTGTGCAATAGTGCTGCTAACAAAATAGTCAGTATCATAAACAATAGTCTGTCAGTGGATCACCTCAAATCAAAATATATAATGTTTTTTTCATAAAACTAATGGTACAATCATGAGTTCAGGGAGCTGATATATTCACCTTGTTTATGATACTGAATATTTTGTTACCAGCGTTTTCAAAGAGGCTTTGACCTTTTCTCAATCTCAGCCCTCCACTTGCGGCTGACCTTTAGCTAGTACACGGCACGTGTTAGCTGAAGATGCTCTTGTGTTCTCGCTTCTCGAATGTCATGCCCAGAAGCACAACAGGTCCTGTATCTCTCATCTAAACACATACCCCTCTATTACTTTTCAAAGTCATATCAGAACACCACCTAATTTAAAAAGCCCCACAAAAAGGCCTGGTAGAATGAGCTTATCGTACACAAAACGCATATCTCTTTGTAAGACATGCATACTGACTCGCCACGTTTCACCCCAAAACAGGTCATAACAATAAAATACACAAATATACACTACATATAGTACACATCAATGTGTATTATACTGTATGTAGTGCACATATTACACAATGGCAGAAAAACTTGTAAACATCAGTGTATACTGTATGTTCAGCAGGAGATAATTCTAGGGATTTTAAAAGGTCCATCTATGCATATGACATTGAAAATATAGAGTGATATTTACATTCCGTTGACCCCATGTAGTGTCTGTTGAGAAAGATCAAGTTCTCAAAAACCAAATTAACTTTAAACAACTGTTTGTTTCTGTATTGTTTTGATTTGCAATATAATATCACTAATCTTATTGATCCATTGCTGAAAACAGAAAAAAAGTAAAACAGTTTGCTTATAAAAGTCGTTTTACCATTAGGCATAATTATACTGTATGTAGTTTAGTTACTTTCAGTTAGAGTAATGTTTAAAGTGATGCCAGCAAATGGTGAGGTTACACTACACATAACACACAAGAGAGGTAACACAAAAAATATACACACTTTTATATTATGCAATACAACACAAAACCCCTGCAAAAAAATTTCACATCTGTGAAGCTTATAATGAAAATGTGTCAAAGAAGTGATGATTCAACTTTTTGAGGCCATATTTGTTGGTGTTGGCAGAGCAATTAAAATAAAAGGAACATCTTACAATATAATGCAATCCAGCACAACAACACCACAGAACTGGAATCAAACATTACTTTAGAATTGAATCCTGCCTGAGAGTTATAAGATATAAAAGTAGCATTTATTGCAAGGCTATTGCACTTGATAACATTATATTGCGGAGGGATTCTTTATATCGCTTTGAAAGATACTGTTGAGAAAGTGATACATCTAGTGCAATATAAAGACTAACCATAAGAACATGGTGCTTCACCTGAGAATGAAATACTCCTTACAGATTTTTCAAAGCTCAAATTCAATAGCAGAAACCTCCACACCAAGAATATATGGACACCTGTACTGAAGGATGTTGGGAATGCAGACTTTTACAGCATCTATGTTCAGTCTCACCAAAATCTCATGAGTTTTGCTGGGACACTTGCAAGTCAAAATAAATGAATTTGAAGCAGCTCTTCTACAAAATATGATGCAATTTGTTAGCTTTCATGATGTAATAAACTGTAGCGATATTTGAATCTTGCAAGGCAGTGCAAAAAAATGCAATTGTTTAAAGAACCCACAAAATTATACAAAAAGCTTTAGTCAAGATAGTTTTATTTTTGGATGTAAAGTGTAGCGGGTGGGAACTTCTGCAGGAGTCTGTATATCACATACAGTCAATAGTCTGTGGAGATAGCTAACCAGGAAAGTGAATGTTCTTGAGTTTTAGCTGTGAATAACAGTGAATGTAATGTAATGTTTTATGTATTAGGTAATTGACTCATAAATTTGAATTAAAGGTAGTGTCAGTCCTGCCTACGAATCCTACAGTACTTTAGAAAAAAAAGAAACATCTTAGGTCGTAAGAAGTAGAAGTTAATTCTCTAAAGAGTGGAGTCACTTCTTTAGCTTTAACACCTTTCATAATGATTTTCTCTCCACATCATTGGAAAAAAAAGTAATTTCCCAGTTGTCATTCATGTTCTAAAACAATGACAACAAGCTAAAATTTACCAAAGTCTTACACAAATCAAATAATACTTTAAATATGTTATAGATATTGTCACATACAGTATAGATACTAATTGCAATAGGTTTTTTCTATATAGTTTACCTCTAGCTCCTACATAATTCTCACAACCTGAATGGAACCCAAAATACAGCACTTTGAGCTCATCTGTTATGAATTACTGAGGACTGCATCTTTTTTTCCACAACTGCTTTATACCCGATATTAATACAGATAACCTCCTGTATGTGTAGCATGTTTGTGGCTAAGCAAGCAGGTTATACGCACCTTCTTTCATTACTCCAGAAGCATGAAGTGTTTTCTCATTCTTGAGTCAATACATTTTCTCAAATTGTGTTCATGAGAGAAAATGTTGCATTAATTTGCGCACCTGAGAAATGTGTTTACACTAGGAATTATAAATCCATTTATACACTATCATACCATACTACTGTGGATAGTGCATAGGCCTACGTGTTGAGCATGTTATATATTGAGCATGTGTATCAGTAACATACAACTCATGCGGTGAGGACAGGGAGCAAGAAACAGGGCTAAAAGCTAAATAATTGCACATATCTAAGTGAAGCGCCTTTGAAATAGACCAGCTTCTGACAAGACAGTTCCCTCTGGGGCTAGAGAATTTCCATTAATCACACATATAGCTTGCACATGCTCATACCACTATAGTCAGCACACAGTGTAGTTGAGAAAAAAGGTGTGAGAGGGAATGAGAAAGAGGAGGTAAAAAGAAATTATTCAAGTTTGAGAGGCTCAGGTGAATGACACCAAATAACTATCTTGAAATTAAAGATAAACTCCATCCAGATTGGGTAAAAGAGTTGGTAGCACTTTACAATAACACTACCCTTATAAAGGATTTATAAATTGTTTATAAGTAGGTTATTAACTGAGTTGTTAACGCTTTATACATCATAAATGAACAACTATATATATAGTTTTCATATATTGATGCAGGACCAGTATTTGTCAAGATCAAGTTAATGCTCACTACTCATTAATCTTACTACTGAGTTAGTACAATTTATAACTGGCAGTTATAAATGGCATTTATTGTAATTCATTAATAAATGTTGATGTGTTTTACACTTTACAAATGCAACAAATGATTGCAAAAATGAGATGCAAAGAAACATCAAGATGGATGGGGGAAGAATCAACTCAGTGAACAACAGGCCACGGATAACTGTAAAGTGGAACAAAGAATGGGTGAGCAGTACACCAAGAAAAGGAAGGTTATCAACTGTGTTATATTATTATGGAATGCTGTCCTAAAGAAGATACCAACCGGCAAAAATCATCTCCATTTTAATATCCACTGTACCTGTGACTATAATGAGGACGGTGTTGTGCACTGTATTATAAGTACAGCTTACAAATTATTTATAAAATGTTAACAAGCTAATTAATAAACACTTATTGTAAACTGGTACCCAGGAGTCAAACTCTGGTTGAGTTAAAGCACAGAGCACAGAGTTGAAGCACCAGCTTCATTGCTTTAGAAACTTGTATTATGCCTCCATATGTTTTTATGGTTATACACTAGTGTTGGATATTTATGGTTTATTGGTTTATGGTTTTGTGGGCATTTGCAACTTATTCTAACTTAAAACTATGAGATAGTTCAGAAACATCAAACAACTTAAAATGATGAAAATGTCAACAGAAATGTGTTAAATTATGGCAGAGTATCTTCACTTTTGTGCTATTTAGTCAATCGTGTGATCTGGAGGTAAAAGGCAGTAACCTTCCTCACACTCTGTTTTTCAGGTTGCGTTTGCCTCTTCCATTTTCTCTAACTGTCCATGTGGTTAGATCTATAACTCTGTGTTGATCCACTTTCTCTTTTGCCTCCCCTACTCCTTTTGTGAAGGCTGATCTCTGTTCACATTGCATCCTGATAATATAACAGACCAAAGAACACAAACTATTGGCAAGATGTGCTCCTTTCAGCCATTACTACAAGTTGACTATTCAATTATTCTACAGTGCATTTTTGTTTGTACAGTTTGTACAAGATGTACAGTGCCTGAGTCAATCTGCAATTACTGTGAGTGAGTGACCATAATGCCAAAGTCTCCTCGCTTCCTGTAGCATCAGAGTTCCAAGGGACATCAGTTTGCATATAAATAAATCAGAGGGCAATTCTTGTCTGGCCCAGTGTAAGCCAATATCTGTCTGATTTGTGACCCTCACAAGCCGACATCTTAATGGGATTTAATGGATCCTGAAGGTTTTGCTCACCTGACCAAGGTAAAGTGATGTACCAGCATTTCTTTAAAACAGTTACACTCCCTTGTGAAGATAGAGACAGGGTTGATCCCCTTTGTCTACTTAGTCTTAGCGTGGATAAGAGTGGGATTGTGGGATTGGCAGTCAAGTAGAACATCTGCATTCATGTCTTCATTTATGAGTGCCAGATATAATATATATTGCTTGGCATAACAAAACATTTATCTAAACTAGAATTGAACCAATCAACCGTATTTTGATAATATACAGTAGAAAATATTTAATGATTTAAATATTTACTATTTTATGTACTATACAAAAAATTCTGGGTAAATAAGCTTTACTGAATTTTCTTGGTTTTGAGGATACTTTAAATATTCAAGCATTAACACTGCTGTATAACATTTTGTAAGTGCCATGGAGGAGAGTGAAAATGACAACATACAGTAATTGTCATTGATAAGTTTTTCAATCATCACAGTGAATTGTAGAAGAAATCATATCTATGAGGTCACAGCACAGATCGGGTAATTGGGTACCCAATAGGAAATATTTTGAATGTTCCTACCATATGCAATAAGGTGGCACTCTGTAAATTGTACCAATCAGGCAAGTTTTATTTGCCTCCAGATACAACAGCGAGGAACTGTATGAGTCATACTACAGTATATATATGATTATTGTATGACAGCAGAGATAATAATTGGGCTGCATATAAATCAGTATGAATATGTTCATTCTCAAATGTGCACAGAATATTAATCTTCCCACCTTCCTTTATCAACAGATTATTTAAGAATTTGAAACACAGCAATCCAGCTATGGCAAACAGATGAAGTACAGGATATGCTAGACTCATGTATAGGATTTACACATATATATATATCATATACTGTAATTATCAGGCCATTTCTTCAAGCACAGTCTGCATAACACTTGATTACCAAGCACAGGAGACACACTGTATTTCTGTTTCAGGTCTGTATCAGATTGTGGGTAAATCTAAAGGGATGGATTTATACTTGCAGGAAAATTTGGATGATTTAGAAATATGACAAGGAGGATTTACTCCTTAATGTTTCCAGTTGGCAGTGGTGAGTTCACAAACACTTTCCTAAAAGACAGCTTTGAAATACAATTTCTGCGCTTTTACAAAGACTATTATGTGTGTTATGTTAAGGAGGAATTGGCAGACACAATGTGTCACCATCAAATATTTAAATGCATAGCCTATAACAAATTTAGAAAGAAAGAAAGAAATTCATGGATACAGATTGTTCCCGTCATCTTTAACTTTACAAATGTCACCAGATCTGTGAAGTGGGAATGAAATAATATCCTATGCAGGGTGAGGAGTGGCTGAATTTAGCCAGAGAGCATGTTAAACAGTCAGCATTTTAAGGAAAACCCCATGAGCATTGTGCTCAAAGACTCTTCCTTTAGCAAACAAAAGGATTTGTGTGTTCATGTGGCCAGATACAAAATAAGACATTACCTGACAGTTAATTGTGACCTAATACCTTCCCATGTCACCCATATGATCAGTACCACTCAGGAGGCCTACCACTATTCCTAGTGGTTTTGTGAGTGTGTACTTATGCAGAGCTTTGTTTTGAGCTACTACATCTTATTTTACTGTATCAGCATACTAACATTTGCTAATTGGAACTAACTACAAACTACAGCTGAGGATGATGGGGGTGTTATTAGTAGTTGGCCATATACCAAACTATTGGACAGTTTTAAATTGACCAGTTGTTGGTGCTAAATTAAAGGTCAGGGGATCACCAAAGTTATTTCAAATACAAGATATGAATGTCTAAATTTCATTGTAATCCATCTAATAGTTGTCAAAACATTTCACTCAAAACCATGAGAAGCAACCTGCTGGTGGCGCAAGGAGGAAAAAAGTCAGGGATCACCAAAGTCACAAGGATATATCATCTGTACACCATGGATATCTGTAGGAAATTTCATGGTAATCCATCTTACAGTTATGATACTTCAGTAAAAGTCAAAAGTGGCAACACTTTTGGTGGTGCTAGAGGAAAAGTCACCTTTATCTGTCCAATAGTTGTGGAGCAAAGTCAAGGACTGACAGAGCGACATTGCTGTCGCTATGGCCATGCCAGTAGCATGGCTAAAAATAAGCAGCCAGGTTCAGGTATGACTTAAAATACTGCTTTCACTTTATGGCAATGCATTCACCAGAAGTTCATCTTGGACAGATGTTGAGAAATTGCATTCTTTTTTCAGTCTTACCACCAAGTCCATATTGATTAGGCAACTACAACTATTAGCTATATGGCACAGGTTTTGTTTTTGTCTTGTTTTTTGTATTAAAACTCTTAAAAGGGATGTGGCATGGTAACTTGTCAGCCAGAGTGTTTTTTCTGAACACTATGAACGGCCATCGCCAGCAAACCCCTCCTTCCTCCAAACGCAGTCCTCTCACAGATCAACTCTAGGCAAAAGAAAGAGACCTGGTGACCTTAACAGCTTTGCAGCTTGTATCTTTGACTGAGTTCATGGCCTCCACATTCAGATGCCTCAACAATGGCAGAAAGTCACAGGCCAAGATGGGGATTATGAAAGTGCCTTCCAGCTTTGAATATGAATTTGATTTCAGAGTACCTGAGTTAAGTGTAGAAAAAATTTTAGTTTGAAATTTTACAATTTTACAAACACGTGCAGTATTTAGAAAAAAATGCTGCCAAGTACAGATGCAAGCTACAAATAAAGAACAGAATAGAACAAAATAGGCTTCGGAGATGCTGCAAAGTTTACAACAGACAACTAGAATAATATCTGGAACATCCTCAGTATGTTTTGAAAACCTTGCCTGTTAGCTCATTTTCCACAGATAGTCTAAATTCAGAAACTTCAATGAGTCATCATGCCAAAACATGTGTCCCAGGCCGTGTCCCAGCTGTGATTATCACTGTGTCCCCTGGAAACATTTCCGTTGTTGTCTATGCTATTTGCAGCATTCCTATATTTAGTTGTGTTTCCTTGTTAACTTATGTTACGTTGCAGAGTTTAGCTCCATTTTTGGGCATTAACTCTGAAGAAGGCTAATCTACAGCTTTATCCACAGTGCTGACTCTGCTAATGAAAATGACCTTCAATAAAACTTCCATCAAAAGATTAGTTCACTTTCTGTCCTCTCCCCTAGTCACTTAAACACCTCTTGGCTCCTATCCCTTCATATATCTTCCTGTATCTTTGTATTTAAAATTTAAAAGGCAATCTCCTGGCCCACTCTGTTTAATCTTTAAAACCTAAAACTAACCTTCAAACCTCTTACAGACAATAAAGTCAATCACAAATCAGCAATAACCTAATGTGCTGTTGCCTGCTGCTTCTATAGCGGATGTCAGCATCTGACCACCACCTTCCCCACACCACCATCTTGACTTCAACCAGATTAATAGTTCAGATAAATAAGCTGGAGGTATTTGTTGCTGACATTAACCACTGAACGAGTCTGTTTTACGCCTAATTACGTTTTTACTGCTTCGATTTGTAAACTAGTCTGTCCTGAAATTAGTCAGCCTCTGAAACCAAATGTCTTAAAGGTCAACCTAAAAACTGATGGTACGCTTTCAAAAACAATACTTACTAGCAATAAACATTGCACATAATGGACTGAAAAATACCAGTGTAGCCTTAAAGACAAGGAGGTATTTTCACCTCTTTTCTTGCTGCCTACACTATAGATGAAAATGTAATCCTTGTGCAAATCAGCACTAGTCATATTCCAATACAGTATACACTACATTGTTATAGACATGAAAGCTATTGGGCTGTGAATGCTTTGTGCTCTGAGATGACCACACACCCATTCATCCACCGCATCTTCCCACACGCAGACACAGGCTTTCACACCAACCTCCAGGCAATAAACTCATGTATTTCTCTCTAACATGTAAGTTCTATCATCCGTGGGGATAGCTCTAAGTCTCCGAGATCATCACAACAGCGGGGTATTATCTCCCTCCGTCTCTGCATCACACCATCCACACCTCCAAATGCCAACACCTGCACATGAAAGTATTCTTCCCGTCCCCTCTTTCCCGATATAATCTCTGCTTGGGGCATTACTCATCTCTGCCTGGCACGTTGGGAGGTGTGTTTCAATAAACTATGGACAAACAAAGCACATGGCGTGTGTATGTGTGTGTGTGTGTGTCTCTGATACTGAACTGCAGCAGGACTGTGAGGCCCAGAGTAATGTAGCAGCACGTTGTTGACAGCCCTGTAGCCTTTCTTTTTACCTTTACTTCAAAAACAGATTCTAAAAGACGATAATCCAGACAGTTTGGTGAATCGAATTAGGGAGTGTGATAAAGCGCAGCAGGGCATAAATAGTTTAAACTACTATGAACTGAGATATTCTGCTTCCATCAATTAGCAAATCCCCTAAATTTGCATAACAAGTTCCCCTGAGACTTGAGAAATAAGCATTTTTAGAGGGCGAGGGTAACAGCTAAACCTGGGCTAAGCTTATCATCACCATTAGAATGATGGTACAGGCTATTTTATCCATCCCAATATGAGACATTAAAAGGCAGACTCTTTTAAGTCACATCACATTAACAGCCTTCAGTGCCTGCAATTTGTCAGAGCAAAAATATGCAGTTTGTCACTCATAAGGATACGTCTGGAAGCAAGAAAACAAAGTCCAAATCTTTATTTACTTTTCAACTCTTCCCACACCCGGAGGCTGGTTTGACTCAGAGAGCCAGAAAGACATTTAAGGTCACATCTTCCATGTTTTTTTATGAAATTATGAGGACGTAAGAGAGACAGAGATAAGAAAGAAAGTAAGAAAGACAGAAATAAAAAAAAAAAAAATATAGACTTAGGACTAAATTTCTATTCCAGGCATCATTAGTTTGAAATGACTATCCTGGGTACAGAGCGACTATAGAGAGAATCAGAGTGTGTGGGACGTGGGGAATAAATGGAAAGTAGTGACGAAAAACCTCTGAGATGGCAGCAGATGTTAGAGTCGCTTCACAAAAGATTTATGTGTTAATACAGTGCGGGTCTACTGGCTTTTTCAGCTCTTGACTGCTACACCAAATAGGGACAGCGGGACAAGGGAGGGGGAAGAGAAATTACATACAATAAGGCAGAGAATGAAAACCTAATATGTGGTCCAGAGCAGGATGAAGTGAAGGCACTGAAACAAAGAGAGTCAGTTTATCTCTCAGGAGAGAGATAAACTGGTCCTGATCTCAGTGTTTCCTTTGCACAGCTACTATCCTGAGCCCATTTTGCTTTTGGTCTGGCCTGGTCTTTTATTTCTTTTTGAACTTTGAAAAAGGTGTTTTGTGACTACTATCAGAAGCAAATCTTCTCTACTTGCAGCCTCTTGGTTTGTCAACCAATTCATCAGTGGAAACGACCCATATTCAGCTTCTCTATTCTTTTTCACACTCACAGTCATGACATGTCATTGTTACTATTTCAACAGCAAGACAAGTGGATGGAGGAGGATGCTAGAAAGTCACACATGCTGAACTTTTTCACAATATACTTGCAAAGCCTGTAAATAAATGTACATGTGCAGACAAAAAAGTTACACTGAAGTAGAATGAGTCTACAGAGTGTGTGGCATATATGTTGGGTAGTTTGTTGGATATAACCCTTGGCTATTAGAGCAAAATGAAATGCATTCTGTGTACACAGTGTGGTGGTTCTCAAGCATGCTGTAGGATTAACAAGGTTTTAAACAAGAACTGAAAACTATTACAGACTGGCACTGATGTGAATGATGAATTGGGATGCTTGCTGCTTCCCAGTTTTCAATAGCTCTTTGTCTGAGCCAAAAGTTGAGACCCACTCAGCTCAGCAAAGAGCTCTCCTACACCTGAATACTAATGAAGAGCTTGTGATCTTAACCTGACTTTGGCTTCAGCATGGAGGAGACAATGTCAAGCACTCTGCTGGTCTGAGACAGAGACGTGCAGGGGGCTGTCTGACACTGGGCTGTGGAGGATCAACAGGAGAGATAGTGGACGGTAGAGTGTGGTGATGTGAGCAAGTGGAGAAAGTCAACGTGTGATGTTACCTTGTGCATTACATCTCTTCAAGCTTACTGATCACGCCATCATTTTGAATCTTTTGGGGTTTTTTCTACTGTTCAGTTTCATTTTCTTTATCTCAATGTTCAATCTGGTGAACAAGCACTTGATCCTCTGTATATTCCGACAGCAATTAAACTTCATATTTTTCTATTTCAATTGCAATAAAAGTAAGTGGGAGAGAGGGGAGTTTGGAAAGTGCTAGATGCTGAACTGAGTGTGTAGGGTTGACTGATCCCTAGAGACTGGAGGCGTAGGGCTCTGTGGGGAGCATTAGAGATGTTTTGTAGCTGGAAACAGAAAAATGGAGGACGACCAGGGATCAGAGGATGCTGAAGTACACTATGAGAAAAAAACATCTCCCACTCCTGGTTGAATCTGTGCGTGTATTTGTGTGTTGCTTAGAAACATGCCAGCATCTCTTTTAGCACGGTCTTTTGACGTGGATGTCGATTTTTGGCCACACTGACTCCCACTCACTCTCACTGCACTCTAGAGTATGCTTTATACTAAGCATTTGATTAAGCAGATTAAATCTCTATGAAAGATTAGTCCTGGTACTTTCCAACTTGAAAAAAAAGGCTATAAGAATATAGGATTTTATGACTAAGGCAAGGATCTGCCTTTGTGTTTATAATGTCACCGCTTTACAACTAATACTTTTAGTAGCCTATCTAAAATAAAATCAAATGGAAAAAAAGACTAGTGAAATTGAAATTCAGTAAAATAATTGTTATGTGTCCAGTAACTACAAAATTAAGAAAAAAGCCTTCACTTTTGATCACTGATTTTCTGAGGACAGGTTTTACTGCATATTACACAGGAAATGTCTGTTTCGTTCTGGCTTTGCTCTTACCATCAAATCAGAGTTGTAGACACACTGTTTCTAATTTTGAATTACAATTTCAAATGACTTGTCAAATTTATATTTGAATGGATTAAAGTATCAACCAAACAACCTTTGTCAAACCCCTCTTCTTCAGGGGTAGTAGCAGGGAAACACATATGCTACACAGGGGTGCATGTTGAGAGGGCAATGTTTTCGAGCTAAAACAACACAGTTTTTGAGTATTTTAAATACTGACTGACCAGTGATGGAGCTTGTGAGAAAACTGTAGGTTCCTTACTTGGTTTTCTTAAAAGGTGCAACACCAGATAATCTAACTTGACTTCTTTGAATAGCTACAAGCCACTGTTTGTTGTGATTGGAATGCTCTGCTGTTGATTTTGGTCCCTTTGACCACTGTGTTCATAAAGCACAAGACGTTAACCATTATGGCATGATCTCAGTTGGAGAAAATGTGATGATTTTTCAAAGTTTTGTTGGGGTTCTGTGAAGCACAACAGATGCTCTTCAACAGATGTCAAACAGCTGCATTGTCACTTCAGTGTTAATTAGTTATGTTTGTCCTTCAAGTCATTTGTCCTGCAAAGTCTCAGCAATATGGTTTTAAATGTTTTTTCAAGCAACAGCAAATCAACTAGGCTTCAATGTGTCTGCTTAAAATCAGGGAGCACAAACACAGGCAATTTGCCTGTGAAAACCTATCTTAATTGCTGTGTGGCATAGTGTGGTTGTTTTAGCTGAAGTGACAGTGTGATGTGATGTGAATATATTACAATAAAACTGTTCTGGATATGATGCTATGATATGATACTTTTGCGATTTCTACTCTCTAACTATGTTGTTCATGAACTAATGATATACTACCAATTAAGATTCATTAGTTAGTTGTCATTTTGGGTTGAACGGTGGTTTCATTTACTTGAGTCGATACTAAAATGGTAACTAACGGTAAGGTAGTCATGAAGAAATAATGCATCCCTAGTAACAACTCAGTGTGAGTGCTGCTCCCAGGAAACAGGAAGATTAATTTCTTCTTGCAATTAGACATTTTCCCAGAAGCTTTTGACACTGCTATGGTAAAAACTTTTTCAAATCCTGGACATTGTTTACCTTGGTAATTACAGGTTCAGGGTTCTAATCTTTCTTTTCTTGGTGAACTCCCAGAGACAATTGTTTTTAACTATCTATATGATCATATGAATAACAATAACATATTAATATACAGTATATTAAATATATAAATGTTCAACTCTGGCCACTTGTAGCACTAAAAAAGTGATACTGAGGAACTGACTGAGAATTATTGTTGATGACAATAAAAACACTATCATCATCATTCCTTAAGATCAAAGTCCTGCATTGGACACAGTTATTCATGGCCTTGTAAATTGCAGAATTAATAAATAGGTGGGTCTCTCTGGTGTAGTGCCAAAGACAGTTCATATTGACTATGGTAATCTTTAAGGGAGCTTTTTGGGCCTTACTCTGTTTTCTCTACACGTTTCCTCTGGGCAACATGATTAGTAATCAAATATCAATTATCACTGTTATGTAGATGACATACCATTGTATATCTCTGGTCTGTCAGACATTAAAAGGTGCCCTGTGGAGTATTTATTTGTACACTGAGTGTTTCTTACCAAAACTCATTGTGTGTATCCTAGAGGTCTAACAACCATGTTGAATGCATTTCCTTCCCCTAAAAACACACAAAGATAGTTTAATATCTTACATCATGCATCGCTTACATACACGTTTGCTTGTCAGCAGTCGTCTACTTCCCTGCCTCTGGTGGCACATTGCTATCTTTGTTGGTGTATTACAACGCAGTCTCACGTCAGTTCATGTCCAAGAACACGAAATTTGATCTATTGATTTCGTGTCAGCAAATATGTTTTGTTGAACATAATGCCAACCACGACATTTTCTAGAACCATCATTAGGAAACATTGTTCTCTAATGTGTCTAAGCAACATTTCAATGAAATGTTATTCTTTTGTTTTCAGCAAAAATGTCTGATCTTGGAATACAAAGAAATATCCACATGCAGTGATTACCACATTATTAAACTTGCTCAGCTTCCTCAAAGAACCCCTACTGAGTGCATAAAGTTCACCACACATAACTGCAAGCTTCATATGAATCTAACTGGGACCACACAAAATAGCTCTAGGAGCTAGGAGAAGTGAAAACCAGTCAGAGAGACTTCACTTTGAGTGTCTAAAACTTACACAAAGACAGTTAGACACAAACACTAGCCACTCTACAAGATTATAAATTATGCATACACCACAAAAGTTTTCATCACAGTCTACCCGTGATATTAGAGTGTGACTGATAAACCATCCACAAAGAAGCAGGATGAAAAGGTGATTTTAATTACACCAATCTGCTGCATCACCCTCTCTCACTCACTCATTGTCTTTTAAATAATGTAGCTCATCTGCACTGACAAAACCACTCCCCATCAAACACAGATAGAACAGCATGTCCTTTGTTGAAAGTGATGTAATTTTCTGCCCCGCTGAAGAGTAGTTATCCTCTTCAATCTTACGGGAGCCGAACTGTGTAATACAACATATCAGGGTGCCACACAAAGTTACACTAACTAGTACATTTACCATGGAGGTAATAACTACAATCAGCCAGCTTGAACTTTTGTAACTCTAGTAGACAAAGTGGGATGGAAATGTAAGGTCATAGCTGTAAGATTCTGTTGATATTCTGGGGAAGCAATGTATGTAGAAATAATGGCTTCTGTCCTCAAATTAAGCGTAAATCAATCAATTTATTCCATTACTGCATATTTCATACCATTAATGATGCATTATTTGCATCTTCTATTTTCCACTAGAGAGGGAAAAAAATGCATATTTGAACATGTGGGATTAAAATCTCATTTACATTTCTGTTGCTGGCTACATGTTAAAAATAGCACAAGCACAGTCATTCGACACCAACACCTTGCCAAATGCACAGAATATAATAGGCATGCATAGCCAAGATAAGCAGACCTACAAGCAGCTAGTAAGGATGTGGGCAAATAATCTGGCTGGCACTTTGACAAATTAGTGCATTGTGAGGGCTACAGAACAGCCTGAGGGTTTAACGTAGGGCAGCTTTAGTAACCTATGAATGACCCTGTAGCTAAACGTACTTAAACACAAGGACAGTCAAAGTAAATCACAATCATTAGGAAACCTACAGCATTTAAAGTTCATGCAAGAAATCTCACCCCTTAAGACAAACGAATAAGCTCCTAAAAAAATAAACTGAAAGCTGTTTATGTGATACTTGCTACAGGAACATTTATATTAAAATGGGCACAAAGTCAAGAAAGTTTCACACTTGAGGATTTTCATCAAGTCATGAAAATGCATTACATCTCATTAGAAAAAACTTGTAACACTGTCCAAAATATTTAAAATGACCTGCAAGTAACACTATTTTATAGGTACAGAAAAGCTGTAAAGGTCATGCAGAGGTTTGATGAAGCACAGCATGCTCCCAGTGTTCAGGTCAGGTCATGCCTTTACAGACAGTCATTTATTCTTTATATTAGCATAAAATTTTATAATCAGTAATTAACAAAGCCAATATGCAGCCAATCAATTAACTGGCCCCCAGACGGAGCATTTGACCTCTTGATCTACCACAAAGTGTTCTATAAAACAACACCTGCTGGTCTGACTCTCAGCCACTCAATTAACTAGAATTATCTGAATACCAATTTCAACCAGTTCAGACATTGAAAGCCTCATGCTGTAGTATTGCTATCCCTAATTTGTATGCGGCTCGAGTCGTCGAACATAGAAAAAGAAATAAGAGGCTGTCATGCCAGAGGTCTCTGAACTCGTCCAGAACCTGGCTCCATTTATTAACTCTTAGCCTAGTCACTTTATGAGTGCATAAAGACAAGAAGCTAGTCATATCAGACTCAGACATGTATGAGACATTTAAACTTTGAGTATAGGAGACCCTAAGTGTACTGCCTTTTAGGTAGTACAATATGAAAAAAAAATTAATCTTGAGTTATTCACAGAATAGTTGTAAATAGATAATGACCCTTTATTAAACAACAAGGCTACGGAATTCATTGATGGCTTCTGTAACTTCTGTTTATACTTCTCTTCAGGCTACCATAGATAATTCCTTTACCATAAATAATTCCTTTACATCCAAACATATTTCTTATTTTTACAACCTTTGTCTCTTTATCATAGTTGTGGTCATCACCGTTCACTCATTGCCAATTTTTGTATAGTGCCAAGCACTCAGTATCACACAGTATCTGTGTGTGGGACATTAAGTGATAGGCCTTCTTGTAATCAATCCAGGCAGTACTCAGGTTGGTCTGCCAAGTCTTAGAGTCTTGAGGGATTGCTCTATGGACCAGTAGCTGGTGCTTTGACCCTTTGGTTTTGTTTCCAATACCATTCTTTGCTCATGTGTTTGCTCATGTTAACACTTAGATATTATGATGCCTGGGATGCCTGAGGCAGGTTATCAGCTGGTAGTTTGAAGGCATTGTACTGTTGTCAGGACCCTTCATGATCAGGATTGTCCTGCCCTGTGTTAGCCAGTCTAGGTGGATGCCTGTTGTTAGCAACTGGATGGTGTAGTTGTAGTGTTGTTGCCATTCAAACAGCAGCTGGGGAGTTCAAATTCCAGTCAGGGCAAGCCTCTAGTGAGGGTGTATATATATATACACACACACACAAACACACATACATATATATATGTATAGGTATACATGTACAGTATATGTAGCACATCCATTGCTTTCAATAATCCCTGAATCACAACAGTATATAGTCTGTGTGTATTTTCTCATAGAGTGTGTCACAGTTCTCATTTCTGATGGCTTCTAATGAATCATTTAAGGCAAAACTAATTACTTTCAATAAATTCAGTGAGGTTACCATGCAACTCATTTAAGAGGACTAATGAGTTTCAAAGCATGACTTACAAAGACGTTCATCAGACTAAGAAACCTAGTTTGACATCAGTACTTTCCTTTAGCCACCAGACAGCATTGAGTTGAATACATTTTCCACCTTTGATTTTATTTAAAGCATAGCCAATAATTGTGATGAACTGATTAGAATTTAACTCTTGCGTGAAGTTGAAATATTTCAGCCGGTGATTGTGGAATGAATTTTTGCCTTTTGGCAGCTGAGCCCTTTTCTGAAAAATATGACTTTATAAATTTTCTCTGGTTGTGAAATGATAATTTCCCTTTTACCTTCAAGGAATTTGTACTATGTTCCATCCATCAATAACCTTTTATGCTTTCCTCTCATTTAAAAAACATTGAAATACACATTCATTATTGCCAGCATATTCTATTTTCCATAAATAAGGCTGATGGCTGAAGGGCAAAATATTAACAAAACAGAGCAGCACTCATGGAAGGACTTGCAAGAAGTCAAAGAAGTGGTCATTGTGATCCTGATGACTACCAACACTGTTTGGAACGGTTTGGAAAGGAAGAAGATTATGCATCTTGTCACAGATGACATGGTGCTATTACAAGATTTTCCTTTAAAAACATACGAGCATAAAAACATATTTTCAATACTTTCACATAAAATAACCAGAATCAAGCCCCTATGATAAGATCTTTGAAGCCAAATCATAGTCAGGTTTTACCTTAAAACAGCAAAAATGGATGAAAATGTACATGGTGTTTGGATACTATTATGCATCCCATCATATCATTAATGCTTTATGGAGTAGCAATCCAGACCCAAAAGATGCTCCTACTTCTCATTAGTATCTTGCTCATTATCCATGAAAGCAGGAGGAGAAAAAAAAAAAAAGAGGGTACTCCAGTATGTCAAAATTTCTTCTTTTCCCTGGAGGAAGTCCTTCCAATCACCTTTGTTAGTTAATTTGAAAGCTTTTTTCTTTAAAGGTGTTTGCCTTACACTTGAGATGGTTGGTAATGAGCGAAATTACAGGGCTTCAATAAAGGTACTTTTTCCCTACATAATCTAGTATGTGGAAGCAACTGTTTCGCTTTTAGAGAATCGATAACCTCTCTGTTGAGTTGAGTCCAGTAATGAGAAGCAAGAGAACATATTCAGAGGAAGAAACGCTTGTACTCATATTTAGATATTTTCTAATCAATCTATAAAGGTTATTAGATTTTTTTTTGCTGGTAAGCTGTCAGACAATGTTGACGGTATACTGCACGTTTGTGCTGTGTACTTGTATGTCTACTTTATACTTGATGTATAAGTGCTTGGTATATCTTTAAATAAATATTGAGAAAAGCATGAAATAGAAGCATGGATCTGACAGCTAAATGAAAACTATAAACTATACTAAATCCTGGTCAAAATACATATTTTTCCAATACCCACCTCGTGTTATGGGTACAAAGCTGTGGGGATGATTCACGTAAGTAGTTAAAAGTCTGCTCTTTCTTAAAAATACCAAGGATTTTAGACACTGTCCTCCCACTGTAAGCATTCCCTCTGTCCTTCCTGGGTAGACTTCTTTTCGTTATCATACTCTACACCATGCCAGCTCCCCTTATCTGCATTCATGTGGAATGATTCCTCCAAGTAATGATGGCTGATAAATTATTAATAGATTTTAGTTTATCATGACCTGCGACAGCACATTATTCAACTTAGCTCTCAGTGCTGCTTAGTAATCATGGATCTATTCATTTACGATGAGAATACTCTATTTAGTGTTAACACTGCAGTCAAACATTTCTTGTGCATTTTTGCTCAGAATCTATCAGAGCTGAGTGTCAAACGTCCTCTAACCACAGCCACAGGTTCTAAGACACCATGCTGCATGAATATGAACAAGCACAAACATATCTGATCTGCACCTGCTGTTCTCCCATGAATATATTTCATGATAACTGTATGACAGGTAACCCTTCACGATAATTAAGTCTGTAGCTCCTAGAATAAACACAATTTCACATTGTTTTATAATTCAGTCCCTCTGTGTTTAGCTGGTAGATGTGACTCTTAAGTATAGTAATGAACATCATCAAAACACCAGTCATTAAAAATGCTAAACAGAACAGGACATCCATTAATTAATTTCACTTATTTGGAAGGTTTCTATTAAATAATTAGCAGATATATTTGGTGCCTGCTGTAGCAGCAGCAGTCACATGTAGGGTTTCTTTGGAGTACTGGTCATTACAAAGTTTTATTTTGATTCAAGGCTTGGTGTTCCTGCTGCGTTTGTAGTTGGCAAACCTCAGTCAAACATAAGGAGGGAAGCAGTTGGAGGGAGTGAAATGTAAAACTTTACATAAAACTTAACTAGTATCATATACTATTAGGGTACACTGACAACAAAAGTTGGTGTTGTTTGCCTTTGTATCTTTAAATGGTTACCTCCACAGTCTAAGGCAACATCTAAAACATACAGTCACTTCAGCTCTGTGCTCCAGTAAACTCATATTGTGATTATTCATTTACTATGTCTGTATCTGTGATTGTTTAAAAGATTTCAGAAAGACATCATGTTTCATCTATTACCACAAACATATATTATATGGAATATAAACTATTCCAACATTTCAACCCTATATAATAGAAATATTAATTCTGCCTGGCAGACATAAAGCTGTAGTTTTTTCAAGCAGGGCCATAGGGCCAAACATTTGGGCGGGCCAGCCTCTACACAGTGAATGTGGTATATATCCAGTCAAGAGAAATATTTTCAGTAACCAGCTGAAAGTCGGAGCCCAAAAGTCACAATAGACATAAAATTAATCATTTTGGTTGCTGTTGCAACAATTATTGCTTTTAATCTATTATATGTTAGAAAGAACCTTATTTACATATTCAGTATTTCATTTGCAAAGTAATGTCTACTGACCAGTCATCAAATTAAATGAGAAGGCGATGACAATAAACATTTGGACAGATATCCCTAAAATGCATCAAATTTATGTCATATCTGGTTTCAAATATTAATGTACTAGATAGAAATCATGTGCTGCAGAAGTGTGCAGTATCAACAGATTTTCCTTAGGACACTCAGTTGGTATTCAGTACCAAAAAGAATTTGGTGGAGTATCCCATAAATGAATTTAATCTGTTATTTGCTCCTGTTTATAACTAGCGCTGGTAATTGCACATGTTTATAGAGTATTGTACTGAAATCTAGTTTCCAATAATCTCTGTCATTCACAACATGACACAGGGCCATGGAGGCCCATTATTTTCTGTCAACACACAGAGCTGGGCTGTCACTGTTGTCAACAAAGCAGTGATGGATAGGTATGGAAGGAGAAAAAGAAAGTTGGCATTCAATTTAACTACCGTGGTGGTGCAATATTCATTGGGCCTTATTAACAGGAGAAAGAGAGTGTGTGTAAGTAAGTGTAGAGCCAGCATTGTGTTGGACCATCAAACCAAAACTATCAGCCGCACTCTGGGTTGTTGATGGCTGACAGGATTGCAAGCATAGCGACCATGTCACATTACAGCAACATAACCAATGTTTTTGTGTTGCTGTTTATTGTTTGTTTCGTTTGATTGAGAATGGTTGGTAACCAGTACAAATTTTAGACTTCAACAGAGGTATTACACTACACCTCTTTGTATTTTAAAGCTCATAAAAAGCATACTCACCTCAAAAGCCTATAACTGTGAACTGCCATCTACAACCTCCTCCTTCCTTCTCACCTCTGAGATACTAAATTAGATTCATGAGAAAATGAGCGCAGAGGACAAAGCAATCAAAGACTCCAGCTGTTCCATACTAACCAGAGGATCTATGTAATGTATGTCTCAGGTAAATTTGTGGATCACAGCACTGGCATGATGAAAGAACATGATGGGTATGCCAGTCATGCAATGACCTTGATTAAAGTCAAGAGTGCATTTTAATTTCAAAAGTTTTCTCTGTGGTGCCAAGCCAATTATTCAATCCTGTGGCATTTCAGGGCAATTAAACACAGCATTTTAGTAATAATGCCATGCCCACTGATTTTTTATGTTATTTTTCATTTTGGTTTAACAGAGACAGGACAGATGGGGAAGATATAGGGCGCTGCCCTGTATGGTTTGTGTCTTATCCAGATGTGTAGCGTTTCTTGATTAGTTACTAGTGTTACCGGCCACTTGAATGATGTCTCAGTTGGCAGGAAGCATGACCACTGACTATTCAATTGGCAAGATTCAGAGCAAAATCTGCAAGTACAATATACATCTACACTCACTAAGCAGTTTATTAGGAAAACCTGTACAGCTGCTTATTCATGCCATTATGCAATCAGCCAATCATGTGGCAGCAGTGCAGTGCATAAACTCATGTAGATACAGGTGAAAAGCTTCAGTTAATGTTCACATCAAGCAACACAATGGGGGAAAATGTCATCTCAGTGACTTTGACTGTGGCAGGATTGTTGGTGCCAGACAGGCTGGTTTAAGTACTTCTGAAATTGCTCATCTCCTGGGATTTTCACACAACAGTCTCTAGAGTTTTTACTCAAAATGGTGCGAAAAACAAAAAAGGAGAATAGCCAGACAGGTTGGAGGTGAAAGAAAGGCTACAGTAACTCAGATAACCACTCTTTACAACTGTGGTGAGCAGAAAAGCATCTCAGCAACACGTCCAACCTTGAGGAGGATGGACTGCAACAGCAGACCATGTCTAGATCCACTCCTGTCAGCCAAGAACAGAAATCAGAACCAAAACTGGACAGTTGAAGACTGGAAAACACAGCCTGGTCTGATGATTTTGAATATTTGCTGACAAAGAACAACATTAATCCATGGACCCAATCCACCTCGTATCAACAGTCCACTCTGGTGGTGGTGGTACAATGGTGTGGGGAATATTTTTTTTTACTTTGGGCCCCTTAATACCAATCAATCATTGTTTGATGTTACAGTCAGAGTATTGTTGCTGACAATGTGTGTTCGTTTATGTCTAGAATTTACCATCTTCAAATGGCTACTTCCAGCATGTTAATGGAGGATGTCGCAAAGCAAAAATTTGTCTCTGACTGGTTTCATGTACTCTGAGGTCAGTGGCCTCCCCAGGCACCAGATCTGAATCCAATAAAACACTTTTGGGATGTGGTAAAAAGGGAGATTTTCAGCATGAATGTGTAGCTGACAAATCTGTCTTTTACAGGATTTTGCGTATTTATTACCTTCAAAGAAAGAACTGAATTTACTTAGATATTTCATTACCCATACACCACAACTACACCCAGGCAGAAATATTGTACAGTTAGTGTAATCATTGGTCATAATAAACAGGCCTGACATAAGATGCAGTCATGGGATTTACAAAATAAATAAAAAAATCACAACTTGATGTGCTCTTCGGTGCTTAATCACATAAGAATCAAAATATGTAGAGAAAAAGAATAATTTATTTTAAAGTCTTTGTCCATTTAGTTCAATCTAGTATACTCATCAAGAGTAAACTGAGTGCCGAAAAAGGTTGATAATGTACTGACAAAATTTCTTACCACTAACTGATGAGGAAACAAATTTGCATTATTAGCAGAAAATAAATTATTGAAACAAGTACAGTGCTGCAAGAGACACCAACTACAGACCACATGTAAAAATAAAAAATAAATCCAATTAGTAAACAAAACACACAAACAGGCCATGGGTCAGGCTGGTTCCTGCACATATGTGTGCATATGACCATCGACCATGCTAACAATGTTAAAATGTACTAAACTGAGTTTTATATTTCTAACTAAAGAAAGAACTTTTTTGGACAGTTTTTCACTCAAGCTGAAAAATTTGCAATGTGCAAGTTCATTTGTGCATCAATAAAAACTGTGTCACGGTCATGACTTTAAATACTCCATTCACAGCAGTTTAGGCTCCAATCTGACGTCTCACTATTTAGGACCATATGCTCACACAGTGGCTGTACAGTCCATTGTCCCTGAATAGAACGTGACAGCACATTACGAGCCAGCACCAGGATGCAGTGCATGATTAAGGGGCAATGACATCTAATATGCAGGAGCTCCACAAGGTCACAGCAGTGTCCTCCCATTCCTTTGATTCAACAGTGTACACCAAATCTCTCATATGTACATCCCTCCCTCTCTACACTATTCAGCACAGTCAGTTTGTTTGAGTGTAAGATATGGGCTTGTCAGTATTCACAGGCCAGGGTGGTGGTGTGATAGAACTGCAATTTCCAAGCTGTAGGCTCTCTGAAAATTAGAAATCATTCCTCCCCCTATGGAAAGAGGCCACCTATTGTACAAATCACTGCCTCACTAAACCCGGGCTGCCTGAGATGCTATTGTGCTGAGACAGGTTGGATATTTTAGAACTATTCAGACAGGAACACAGTACACCTGCTGTAAAGCTCACTTTTTTCCCCCACACACAGAAGAAATGAAAGAATTTGTGGAAGATGAAAATAATGTGTTCATATGGGATCAAAGTTATCTTGAATTTTAGTTCAGTTTAGATTTAAGGGGTGCAAGGAAGAGAGTCAGCCATGCGGAGAATTGTGTCTTCAGTGGCAGCACATCTCTTACATACTAACATTACAAACAAAATGGTAAAATGAACACATTTATACGTATGACAATCAGTGCACTCCTATTGCTCAGCTACAAGGAAGATAGAGCATGGTCAGCTGGAGACCCTGACCCTGCTAACTTACTGTTTAACTCAGACACAACTGTAACTAGGGATGCTAACAAACACTTACAAACACTTGTTTTCCCAGCAAGTCAACAACATTCTGTAATGCATATTAATCTAACAGTTTTCACAATCACTACCCATACAGAGATACAGACAGACAGGTGCATATGTCTAATAAATGATCAAGTCAGCTGGCACATCCAACGGTCAACAGCTGCTACAAATTTCTGGACAAAAGTGTAGACAAAATATTACAGTCTTGTTTTTTTTCTAAACAACCTATCCCCATCTAAGATGTCATTCTTATACAGTAAATGTGAACTTTGTTGTGTCAAACATACAAAGAAATCAGGTGTCCTAATATGAAGGTCAGACCACAGTGTGTGCCCTACAAGGACGCCTTGCTGTAAATAACATCTCATAAAAAACTCTATTCAAGACTAATAGACTCATTCATGCATTGAGCTCCAAACCCATTTGGCTCCACAGGCAGTAGATTGGTAATCAAAACTTTAAAATGACTCTAGTGGTAATATGCCATCACCCTTCTTTCTTGCCCTCCAACAAAATGTGCGAAAGCCAAATAAGGTCAAAAGTGTGGAGGGGTATATATACAGTACAATACTTTAATTTATACAATTGTAAACAGGAAAGAAGCAAACCAAATGCATGCTAGTTAGACATGCTCCACCAACCGAAGTTCTGTTTTGATGTAAATGTTCAGAGAGGATCCCCCAAAGACACAACAGTACAGAAAACATGATTCACTAAAGGTTTTTGCTAGCCATGCATGCAAATAGACAGCATAATCACCAGTGCAGAAAAGTTTCTTGTACAACTTTGCAGCACACACGATTCACTACAGAGTGTGTGCGCAAATTAAAAACACAAATAATACCTCTCTACTAATACTTCTCCCTAACAGTCCCTCAGACCTTTGTTCCTGACAAACAATAAAAAGTACAACTTCTCAAAACAGAACTAGAACCCTGAAAAGAGCTGATAACGGTACTGTATGTTTGAAAAGGCTGAAATGATCAGCCTCTCATTCTGACAGCCCTAAAATGTCAGGTGTTCTCAGATATCATTTCTTTTGTGCTTTTGTGTCAATATAAATTAAAGAGCAAAGTGCATACCAGTCTTACAAAAAAATACAAAGGTGTTTTGAAAGAGCAACAGCAATATATTAATAAAGAGCAGCAGGGGTAGATAACTCATTGTACATAGCTACTTTTTCAATAAATCAAATTACTGGAATGAGAAAGCCATTGTTCCACGGAAGCAGGAGAGTCAGTACATTTGCATGGTCTTTTTCCACAATATCCAGAAGTTAATTAAGGTGCACGATGGACAGGAAAAGCTCACTGTGTTGCTCCCTCCAACTCCATTCACTAGGCCATCTCCTGAAGTTAAGGTAATTTGGAAATTGCCTTCTGCAAAATTGAGGTTGCAAAAAGAAAGGTCTTCCAACTCAAGAGTTGGCACCATTGATGTTAGTTGGTCGGCATGTACATTGTTCTTTTACTGCTACACAGTGAAGTAAGACAACCAAAGGTTATCCTTTTACAACTCATTTCCCCTCGCAGACACCATTAGCCTGCAGTAATGTGGGAAAATGGAGCTTACCCAAAAGTGCTGTTGAGGGTTCACACGTTTCTACCCCTCATTTCTCACAGCACTCCACTGACACAATACTGATTAAAACTAAAGTAGTTTTATAACTTATACTGTAAAATCTTTAATATATACTGTGAGAGGATATACCAAATTAAATTTACTATGGCAGGTAAATTGATACAATTTGACTCATATTGGAATATTAGTCCTCCATTTCTTATAAAATGATTTAATCACAATATGCTCAACCCAACTTCAAACTAAAAAAAAGGAAGGCTTACAATCACTTCTCCTCAAATTACTGGTGTAATTAACAGTTGTACTGGCCTGTGTACACGCCCATCGGTTTTGCTTACTTTATTGTATCATGATTGACAAATATATATATATATATATATACACACACACACACACACACACACACACACACACACACACACACACACACACACATATATAACTCTATTGTCACAGAATCTTAGTAGTGAAGGAAGGGTTAGTAATGACAACATAACTGGTTATTTTCTCTGCATTCCTTTCTTGTTTCTCCACAAACAGTTTGCTGGACTCAACAGGGGTTTTGTGTTTATCCTCTGACATTTGTGATGAATCTGAGTAAACTAAATGGCATCCTCAACCAGTAGTTTCTGGGGGAAAAAACAGATCTTGCCAAACAGTGGTTTGAAGGTTCTTTACACCTTGTGAACACTGCTTGCACATAAATTGCCTCATCACTAAAACACAGCTGCTGCCCTATTGCTGACTGACTGGATTAGCCACAACAATATGTATCTTAAATGTATCTTCCACTAGTGCCATAACTTAACGACAAATGTTGACAGAGTACACAACTCCATACTTTTACTATAAGTAAAAGTTGTGTACTGCAGTACTTGTATAAGTATCTATTCAAAAGAATGTCAAAGCATTGTTCCACAGTGCATTTACCAAACCTAATGACTATGAAACAACCTACTGAATGCACATACTTGCACTTACTTGCCTGTAGAATAAAAAGCCATAAAAAAAACAACTCAATCAACAAAAGGACAGACGTTTTCGCATTCCTATCTTCTAATGTAGCCATCGTTAGGCCACTGCCAAGTTCAAATCAAGCCGTTCAGAAACGCAGCAAGCACATCATGGCTGACAGTGCAGGAGTTGACTGTGATTGTTTTTTCTCCTGTGATGATCACAGTGTATGGTCGATAACCATTATCAAAAATAAGTAACAAGTACGTCAATGTAGTGAAGTCAAAAGTACAATATTTGTCTTCTAAGTGTAGTGGAGTAAAAGTCATGAGTTTCCACAAAAAATACTACTTAAGTTAAGATACTGGAAAAATATACTTAAGTACAGTTCTCAAGTAAATGTACTTTGTTACTGTCCACCCCTGCTTAACACTGATGTAAGGCAATTAAGTCAGTAATTTGTGGGCATCATTTATTCATTCAAAAGAACAAATTATTAATGTGATGGAATGGAATAATTAATTCAAGGCTACAAATTACTGATTTGTGAATACGAGCTATCGAACATTTTACCCCCCCCAATACCTGCCAGGCTTTGTAAGCTGGATACATCACAAACTAAAAAATTGTTTCATTAGAAAATACAAAGCACAGAGTAGCCAGTTACTTCTCTCATTGCTAAAACACCCAACAACAAAAAAATATTGAAAATGAAAGATTATGAAACATTATTATAGTGCGACTCTCAGCAGAAGGCTGAAGGGGTAGCTCCATTCATATATTCTTAATGGCCACATTCCTTGCAGCCAAAGACCAGGACTGACGGTCACCTTTTCCTCTTTTCTATTTGAGAAAGGTCTAGATAACTGATTTCAGGAAGTGTCATTTGTTCTACAGAAGGAGTAGGAAGAGTGATGTCCAAGGTGCAAAGCGTTGAAGGGATGATAAGTAGTGAAACTTGGGAGGGAAGGCGCCAAGTCAGATGTGGAAATAGGGTCAGAGTTCATTAACTATCTCCCCCTTCTAATGAAGCTTTTTCCGGCTGAGGGATTTTAGCAATTGCTGCAATAAGGTTAGTGAAGCATGAGGAGTCAGGAGCCCGGGAGCACAAAGCCAAAGTCACCCCTTACAAGAAGCAGACAGATTGGGTCAGTATCAATGTCAACCTTTAAGAAAGGGGCAGACAGAAACTATGAACATCTGATTGAATCAAACTCATTATTTCAAAACCCTTACTGCAGTGACAACCACGAGCTAATTAAACAGAAACCGTTGGGGGTGCAAAAGGGTTCTAATGCCTGTTTCTCTGACTGAAGAATTGGTGTCAAGAAAACACAACCACATATCACAATTAGAGCTCTTGGTGATTCACATGGCAGAAGAAAAAAAATATTCAGTGGATAATAAATGATCAGTGATGAAAGTTAAAGCTGTAGGAAACCATTAAGAGTAACTTAATGGCTCCTGAAAATCAGGTTTTTAGTGACCTCCAGTGGTTTAACTTCTCACCTTGTTGCAGTGATGTAAAAGTTTACTCTGGGGTGTGTCAGTACACTGTGACATCAGTTTCACAACAAACCAGATGGCAGTGAAACATTTTTTTTCAGATTGGTGTTCCATTACTATTTAAATCTTATATTTTCAATTAAAAAGGTATTTGTCTTGATGGCCAGGTTATCAAGCTCTAAAGAGGAGAGGTCATCTATATGTCAGTATTCACCAGGGAGAGTAATCTACTGTTATCACTTTCCTAAATTCTTTTATATTTAATTTGTGTTCCTTAAGCCAACAGAAAATTATAAACACTCAAAACATTCAACAGCTGCTCAGATTTCAGCTCAGACTTGGCACAAGCATAATGCAAAACACAAAAAATAAAGAAATAAATAACAGGTTTTCCCACATAAACAGTGAATTGGCAGTTATATTATATTGTCTTTTTATTAACTAAACAAGATCCTGAATATGTTGCTTTTATAACTGAAGCACAGGATGGACTTGTAACAGTAAATGCTCAGCATCACTAAATCTTATACATATTAACAATACCTTTTTCTTCACACACACACATATACACCACTTGGTGCTGAATATGTATAGTGTACATAAAGCTGGCCCTGAGTGTGACATGCACCCACGTTCTGTCAGCTACCAAACTAAATACTTCAGTGGACCAACTTACTTTGGTTTCTTGTTATGCTCAAGTCCTCAGCTCCTCTGGTTCTATATGGGCCAATACTGCGTTGCATCTCTCGTGTTACCTGCACCGTAGCACAATCCCACCATGTCCCTGCAACTAGAATCATGTGCATTTGTTATTCTGTAATTTTGTAACTCATTGGTATTATTCACATTCACCTTGATTATATTAGCATATAAAAGAAACACTCTTACCATGGTGGCACCTGACTGAACAGACTGAACAATTGTGTTTTTTTTAATGAAGAGGGTTTTTGCATCATTTGATACACTTTGTCTCACTAGGAAAATAACATTAGTTTAGACCTGGTTTCCTATAGTTCTACGAAACAATTGACAAGGACAAGCTAGGACATTATGGCTGCCTGGTCAAGTATGAACTTTTGGTGACTTTGCTCAGCGTCAGGGATTAATGCCACCCCCACTGAGCTGAGTAAGTGCCCCTTTACCCAGAGAGGAGAGAGATAGGAGTGAGAGCAGTAACCTAAATACTGCTTGTTTTGCAACTCTATGTGAACCCAAAATCCCTGCAAGAGAAGTACGGGAAGAAAGGAGAAAAACAAAATGGAAAGAAACAGAATAATGTCTCCTCTCTCTTTGCCCCGATAGGAGTCCTGCCTCCAAGTGGTACTACGTCTGGTTGTATGTATGTTGATTTACGGAGCAGTGGCAGAGATCCATTAGCAATGAAACAACATACCCTCTATCCAGGAAGTGATTTATGTATTCAATAAGCCTCTCTGGCTTTCATTCCCTCCTTCTCCTCATTTCACTTCCTTATTCTTGACAGCAGCAGTAAGAAAGGCCAGAGCCTGGAAAGTAGAATCAACCAAAGAAGGTGTCGTAAGTAGGTGAGAATACAACTGCACCACGAACCTGCTGTAATGGCAGTTTGCTTTGGCTGCTTTACCCCTGTATCACACTGTATCTCTGTAAAAAGCTCCAATAAAGTTGTTCAGCTATAACTTAATTTAATTTAAAAGGCTATAAGGCAGCAATGCTTCAAAGTAACAGATTTTAACTCAAAACAGAAGACATCAGGAAAAGGAAGGGGCAACATCGATAGCTGAGGCAACAACAAAGAATTTATGGATCTCGTCAGATTGCTCTGGGCTGCATGACGTGTTGTTAAAAGGTTCTAAACTATAAATATTTAGGGTTCTTTAATGTCTGTAATCGCTCATTTGGTCTGGACCAAGGAAAAAAATTATGCAGTGATACGGTTATTAAAAAAAACAAACCAAATCATGCTGTAAAGCATGAATTGATAGGTACTGACCAATAACTCATTCCTTTGGTGATGTCATCCTGCACCAAATCAAATTCAGGTGACGGACATTAAGTCACACAGCACTTCACTGAACCTGAACTGATGTGTTTATTTCTACTCTGGTGTCACAAAGAGCTCACCAAGTAATAACTTGGTTGTATTATGAGCATTATTAGCCTGAGACTGCAACTTCACTTCATGTAATGAATAATGATGCGTCAGGTGAAAGAGACGCATCTTTTACCGTAACATTACAGAAGAATAGTAACTGTGTGGCGCTCCACTTTTTAATGAGAAACTGCCAAAATAAGGGCAGTAGGGAAGAAACGCAATATATATATGTTGCATCTCATTTCATTTGCTAATATAGCAAGAAAAATTCTAGCAGTGACATGCAAAAGTGCATACAAGATACCATGGTTACTAAATGATTTGTATGAATAAATAGGTTGCTTAGACAGATTGTTATGAGATCATTTTCTTGACACTTTACGGCCAAATTATGAATTCATGAAAAAAATGACATGTCTATCAGAAAATTCTGTGGTAGGTCCGTAATTGGGTTGCCCCAGGGTTCGATTTACAGCCTCCACACCAGACTAAACGCACTGAACC
The DNA here is from genome assembly GCF_021018895.1 of Seriola aureovittata. Classification (NCBI taxonomy): domain Eukaryota; kingdom Metazoa; phylum Chordata; class Actinopteri; order Carangiformes; family Carangidae; genus Seriola; species Seriola aureovittata. The sequence continues at coordinate 18,684,671 of NC_079364.1, forward strand.
AAACCAGTAAAAGCACCAGAGTTCATTTGAACTGAACCAAACAAGTTAGTTGTGAAAGCACCTTTACAATAAAATGGAGCTAATACAGCAGAGAATCTTGCCATTTGTCCATTTTATTTGTTATAATGTGAGAAAGTTAGTGCTTCCTCACCATGTAAAAACAGTGTATTTACTCTAGTATTGTATTGTATTACAGTATTGTTCAGGCTGCAACAGAAATAGGATTGATAAAACTAAAATTGGCACCATGACAGTGCCAGCCGGGGAACTGCACAGAAAGCTGCAGATGAGGGTAAAGGACAAGAGGAGGGGCCCTTGAAGGAGAACTGGATAAGGAAGGAGGGAGTACATAAGAAGTGGCGTGTGAGGACCGCACAGCCAAATCCTGCTGAGCAAACAGCTGGGTAGGGAAACTTACGGCAGTCTTTAACATACAGTATCACTGAGCAATTAATCTACAGAGGGAATGTATGGGAAGGACACCAGAGAGAGGGAGACAGAGCTGGCAGATGGGGTCAGGAAAGTAAGAAATCAGCAGAAAATGTTTGAGGAAGAAAGAAAGCTGCTTACAGTAACACCCATTAATTTCCCCAAAGACAGGTGTTGGGGATATTAATCCAAATAAGAGAGCTAAGCTTTTCTGCTTCTGCTCCAGCCAAAGCTGTGCATATCCCAACCAGCCAAAGCCTTCCAGATGCTTTCAATTAGAACCAAGACAGAGTTGTAATTTAATGGCCAAGTTACAAGGGAGGAACCCAGCCTACTATTCACCACAAAATAGCCTCCAACCAAGTTCTACATTTAAATCCAAAATTTAACCTCACTGGTCTATGATCTATAGATCTGTGCCTAATCTTAACTATAAATAGGGACACTAATTATGGCCATTAATTTTCAAAAGATGTATATTTTCTTATTTGTTATTGGTTGCAGTCAGGCCAAACAGTTCAAACCTCAAAGGAGAGAGAAGTCAAAAAAAGAGAAGTTACATGATGGAGAATAGTACAGACCACTGGGTTCTGAGTTAGAGGATCATTACATTACAGCTTCACCAGCGGGAGCTTTATAATACATCCAAGCCTGTACACTACAGCTGTCTGCTGAGCCAAACCAGACACTTCACGTCCTCATCCCACAGTCAAAAAGGGACAATCAAGCTCAACGGATTTTATAGATTTTGCATTAAGGAAGAATTATAAGTTCAGTGGCTTTGCCTTATCAGCTCTTTAAAAGAACAAGAGCAGACTGAAGCAGTACTGGGTTAGTTCGTTTTTTTTGTCTGCCAAGGTTAAGCGTAACAGTGCTTTTAAGTGCATTAGTATGTATGTGTAAACACCTTTATGTACTTAATAGCTAATCAGCTCCCTCCCACTGTGCTTAAGGTACAGTGAGCTCAAAATCTGACTTCCTGTCAGTCTTTTCTCTTTGACTGGACACATACTGTATCATAGTTGTCACAGCCACTTTTCCAGCACACCTGCTGTTAGTTAAAAACAATTCATACACATGAAAGTGTATAACTGACACTCTCTATTGTCAGGACTCATTTGGACTGACTTATTGTGATATGTACTGGAGGACACACACACAATGGAGTGGCCAGGAAATACAAATGTACTTGCACAAGGGAGAAGGGAGAAAGTACATTTGTACTATTTAAGATGTCTAAGTCACACAGTAACCATACCCGTTTCCCTTAAACACTAAAAACTGCATAGCACAAACTATTTATGTACTGCTAAACTTACTCTCTTAAACAATGTTCCAGTATTTTCATGGAGCGCAATGAGGTATTGTTGATAGGTGGCACATCTGAATGCAATAGAATCAGGGTCAGAAATTAATCAGGCTTTAAGTATCTTTTTTTTTTTTTTTTTTTACAGCTAGTGGTATCAAGTAATGCAGATAGTTTTGGCTTTTAGGTCCATCCACTGAGGAGAATTGCCACGGGATATACATTGTTAAATGGAACTTCAGATGTGGTGTTAAAAGAATTAGCATTAGCAGAAGTTGAAAAAAGTGAAAACTATACTGAGCAACCTAGACCAACAATATTGAATATAATAGTCTACTGTCCCGACGCTTGTCCTAAACCAGTAAAACAGACGGACACGTAGTGATGTAATCAAACAAAACAAACAGGTGGGTTAAAAAATGTGAAAGGAAAAAATTATTTCATAATGGAAAAAAAGCTGTTGTGGCCAGATGAACGACCAATTTATGAACCAATCAAAAAATACTGTCTTGAGTTCAGTAGGTCTTCTGTATGCAGGAAATTTAGGCAATATATTCTTTTTTTTTGGCTTAATCAGAGCATAAATACCTAGAATAATACCGAGTAAGATACATTTTATCAGTATATGTTTGTTAGCATTTGCTGAGGAGAAAGTCTCCAACTGACTGTCTTTCTTCAGCAGAAAGGTGTTACTGAGGTTTTGCTACATCTGCTTGGTTAAGTATCTTGAACAGCCTCTAGTGTCTTCAAACAGCCAGTACAACTAATATGTGAAGAGAGAGAAAAGCAAAGCAAGAGGAAGACTGAGAGGGGCATGCAGTTATCTTACTGTTGTGCTGTAATGCTAGCACTAGGTTTCTGCACAAAGTTTTGCACTTAGAGTAACCAGGTCATAGCAGTGGTCTGATCATTTTTTGAGGAGGTGGACAACTTTTGTGGACTGGAATTTTCTGCAATACACCAACCAGAGTAGGTTGAGAAATAATCAATAGAATTACTTGAAATAGCAGGCTAAACCACACAGGACTGCGGTTATGAAAACCCTAAAGGTTTGAATATTTAGAGCACAACTGCACTGACACATAAAAAGTTGCAAAGCTCTAGTGTATGCGCATGATTCATTTGAACTAGAGCATGTGTTGCAGAGGCACGACAGGCAATAAGATCATTTAAATGTTCTATTCCACTGTGTTGTTCAGAGGCGCCTCAGTCAATGAGACTCAGTCAGTCTGGTTTTGAGTCTGACTTTCAATCCACCACCCACTGAGTTCACATATTAAAATTACACCACTGGGAAGGAGTTCACTCAGTGGAAAACAATGTCATTTCCATCTATATCAAATGATATGGATGGAACAAGAAAATGTTATCTTCTGGGATATGCACTGTCATTAGATCATTTAACGGTGATGCGATTTATCATTTGTCTCATTTGTCTCATCAAGACCTTCTGACTCATACTAATACCAGAGAATCTGCGGTTATGCTTCATTTGGCAAATCCTGTCTGATTTCCCAGGCTTCCCTGCAGCGCCTCGGTCTGAATCCAGTCTGAGAGTGATGCGAAAGTGCAAGCATACTCCTGAGTATCAGAGGATGAAAACGAAACTTTTAGTTTCACAGATGATTTGTTCAATCAGTTACTTTCAACTCTCTTTCCTCCTTTGACCTGGCTTTGCACTGACCATTGTGGTAAAAATTTAATAAGTGTATTGATGTCGGCTCAGAAAGCGATGTTATAATTACTTTAAGTAGCCCATCCTTTATTAGAGATAATAGAGATCATCATGCATAATTTCTGTTGACAGACAAAAATATAAGATGTATACAGTTTTGGCATTTTCAATAAAACCTCTCCTTATTCTTATGTGAAGATTAATACATTAAGTTTACATAAAGCTTATAATATACTATACATTTGGACAAATGGATACTGTGTGTGCCACAGACAATGCTAAACTCATGGTACATTTTGTGCATTTAGAGCTCATGACAGATGCAATAACAGGTTTGAGTCGCTTGATGTTGTGTCAGTGTTACAGCAGTACTGTTATTATTGCTCATTATTACTTCCATTGCCCCTTCCAATTTGACATGTAGTAGCCTATTAATAATGTCATGAATTACTTTCAATAATAATTAACTGATCTCTTTGAGTGGAAGATTGATTGTAAACAGTAAGGCAGTAAGACAAAAAGAAAAAAAACATTAACCCCTGTTAATAGACTATATCATTGTCTATACATTAGCCCCATGATTGAACAGGCTTAACTCCTGACCAGGTGATCTTTATTGTCTACCACAGATGAACAGGAGGTGGCAATATTTTTGTGTACTATTCCTGGAACGCCCTTAAAAACAAATAAACTTGCAATAGCTGAGTCAACAGCGCTCCAACAGAGTGTCAAAACCTGAACATTACAAGTTTCAAAAAGGTGGGATTTATTTCATGGCTACTGCAATAAACTACATCATCCATATTCGCAAGTGTTCCTGGTATTTTATTGTCCTCATGTTATATTTCATGCAGCAATGTATCTCCTAGTAGCAGGCTCACTCTCCAGAAGAAAATCAAATGAGCCATGTTTTGACTTGGCAAATGTGCAATTTCAAAAAGGACATGCCTCTCTTCCTGAGAGAGGGCATTTGTTTGTAAAGCTTAAGACTGAACCCTGGTGGGAAAACGATGAACTACAGACACACACACACACACACACACACACACACACACACACACACACACACACACCACACACACACACACACACACACACACACACACACACAACACACACACACACACACACACACACACACACACACACACACACACACACACTAGGCTGCTGGTTAGTTTTGTTAAAGTTTAGAAAAATAAGTGTGAATGACTGCGCTTTTACTATTTTGTGTATGCTGGTATTCAGAATAGGGATCTATTAAAATGTCAAGCAAACATTTTGAAACATCTGGTAATTACAATAATATAATAATAATAATATAATTTGGAGGTGACATTTTCAAATGTTTCTGAAATTTAGCTAAGTGTGAAAATGACTGTGTGAAATTAATTTAATGCAACCACTTTAGAAAAATATGCAGTACATACATTTTCTTATTTACTATTTTAAACTATTAAAACCATTTAAAACCATTGCTTTCAGGTGATTTTACACCAAAACTGGTAAAATGTTTCACCTACCTCTGAGGACTTACAAAAGATGACCCAGTGAAGACCACGGCAGCAGCATGCTCAAGTTAGCAGCAGGTTTTACTAGCAGACCAAATGCAAAATGACAACTGGCTTGCCATCATATGGGTCTGTAACACGAATGAATTGAGACACATTCAATGAAGAGGGCACAACATAATTGCCATAACTGGCTATTTATTAAAATAGTTCCTAAAATTCTGAAAATGGGAAGAAAGGAGAGAGGGACAGTCATACCATGGCTGGAAAGCCAACCACCCACTGATGAAGGTATTCTACCTGTGAGGAGGCCACCATCAGCCACAGCATTAGAAACAGAGACAGGATTACAACCCTAAACTATATAAAACCAATTCTACAAAAAAACATAAGAAAACAGTAAGATAAATAACTAAAAAACAAAATTAATAATAATAACTTAAATTCCTAATACTAAAATAATACTAAATAAATTGCAGTCTGCAATTGCTCTGCCTGTAAATAAACATTGTACTGATACAAATTTGCTGTGAGGTAACATTGATAATTAGCAGTGCTCAATGAATACATTACATACCTTTGCACCAGCTAACAGTCATCCATTTCTCAAGTGTACAAAACTGTATCAGCAACATGGAGAGCTCACATAAAGCACCAAAGTCTGTGTGGGGGCAGCCTGCAGTCTCTACAGCTGCTGGCCAGGAGCCCACTTATTAGTTTGTTCCTCTCACCTGATTAGCTATTGCCTCTGCATGATTTTTAGTGCCCCTGTGCTACAGTTCACTGTGGCTCAGCGGTCAAATGAACAGTATGTTGGGGTACAAAGTAAACAGTATTATCTTCTCAAGTCAAAATGATAGAACAGGGCTAATTTACACTGATACCTGCCAGTAGGTAAGGAACTATCAGTCACATGAGGATGGTATCTGGAGTCATCATTCTGCATGTCTTGTCCAGCTGTTTTAATGGGTGTTGAGATTGCTACATGAATTCCTAATGATACCTTCTGTGCTTGTGCCACAGGTGACACTTTTATTTGGGGGTCTGACTTGTTCTACACAAAAAAACACTAAATTCATACTAAGATTATGTTTGGTATATGCTTTTGTGCTATGCAGCTAAATCCCTTGTCAAATCAGATGTCCCTAAGGAGAACACACATTGCTTTTTCTTGCTTGAATTGACACATGCTGCAGGCAAACTGGAGCAGTTTGTATTTGAACGCGGATGATCTCACTTTCCATGAGCATCTGAATACAAAACTGAATTTAACAACAATGCCACATTTAAGCAAGAATAACAACAACTGAAGACACACACATCAGCAACAGAACTCACCTGAACTGCAATGACCCAGTTAAAGTTAGCTAGCTCCATACAGTTTATGCACTGGCACTCAGCACTGGGCACCAGGACTGTCTGCAAGGTTCAAAATAGGATCAGTCAGAGAAGGACCATCGGCAAACACCCATGACCACCTATATGTCTGACATTAGTCAGTCAAGTTCCCCTGGGACCAGATAAGGACGCAAGCACAGGTTTTGTGCTATCATTATTGTACCTAATTTAAGGTTCTGTAAACATCGTTATTGATCGTCACTGCCCACCCACCCCCACCCTTTCACGCTCAAGGTGTTATGAGGCCCAGTGAAATCTCCAACTGAACACACTGGCAGCACAGCTGATTAATGTTTCCCTATGTACACCAGAACCAACAAAAAGAAATCAGGTCACAAGCATTAGCTCACACTACCATCGCCGTGATATGCAGTTAACCAGCTAGCAATAGCAACATCTGCCGAACACATTCATAATACTGGTGAGAGCAAGTTAGCTAAGATTATTTTTCGCTTTCTGTTGCCGGTCGCCTATGAAAACAGACACGTAATATCAGCCAGCCATGAAGTTACTTACACGTTGAGGAGAAGTTCCAAGTCAAGTTAGTCCCATTCAGTATCTTGTAGGGCTCTTCACCTGAGTAAAGCCAGTATTGGCTCCATGGTCGGACTGGGACATGGGTTCAGCCTTGGACTTATCACTTAAATGACTGTGAAGACTTATTAGTCTCGATGACCAGTCCACTTGTGCTCTGTCTGGTCTTATCTCGCTCTTTAATTGGAGGCCATTTTAGAGAAAGCATGGTTTCTTCAGAGGAGGAAATTCTGGATGGTCGCTTACTCCTGAACACTGTGCAGCCTACTGCATGGGGCTTTCTCAGGTGAGGGCGGTCCCTGTGTGTTTGGGTAGGGCCACCATATAACGGGGGGGGGGGGGGCTCACATGCATTAACATACACCTGTAGGCAACATGTACTAACATGCACATGCTGGTCAGAGGACAAATACTTACTACATACTACATTTTAAATACATTTTTCTTTAGTTAAATAAGATTTCCATGAGTTTAATCGCAAACACTAGGTCAATACCTTAAATAACCAAAGCAATGACATACAAAAACAACTAATGTTAAGATAGTTTTAGCGAAAGAGTGGTTATGGTCTGACACAAATTACACCTTCAACGATCCCGCCATCCACTAATGTCAGTTGATAGTGGACAGCACCGATTGAAGTCACTGAGCATTCATAAAAAATTCTATGGAAAGCATCACCAGAGGAAAGGCAATCTTCTTGGCAAATTTATCAAGAGAGTAAAAAAATCCATGTGATGTGGGTTTAAAATAGCTTCTTGCACTCATGGAGAGTGTTACCCTAATGTCAGAAAACTTTGACTCGGATCAGAATATTGTGCCCAGTAGGCCACTGCTCCTGTTGGCTGGACATTAAATCGCGACAGTCAATGCTCTTAAGGAATAAACAAAGGATTTTCTTTCATAGCTATGTTCTATTTATATTTATATTATTAATAAATCATTAAATTATTCCCCACTTATCATTACAGTACACCAAAAGGCCTGGAAATATGTGCATTCTCTCTCTCAGTTTAGCAAACATAAAGCTCCAGCAAAATGGCTGACAACAGGTCACTGATAGTACACAACTACCAACCTAGCCTTCAACCATTACTCTGACTCCTGAGGCAAGGGACTACTCTTTTCTTGTTGTGACACAAAGCCTCTATAACGTCCCTGTGGTGTAAGTAGGTAATCACACCTACAACTATAATGCCAGTACCAGAAAAGACCACAGACGTAGAGCATCAGTCCAACAATTTCGTCAACTCTTTTGATATTGACATGCAGAAATGAAACGAGGTATTGAAGACACAGATTTACTATGCTCCTCTACTAAAATCTTTTATTAAATTTTAATCATGTTGGCTAATGTTTCTTTCATTTCTCCATCTGTCTCAAGGTTGCTCTGTCAGATCTCTGAGGAACATCAAATATAACAAGATCAAACAGATGAAATGAGGAAACCAGTCAGGAAGACAAAAAGACACGGATGTTTAATAGGTTTAGCTCACTTCATACTTCATTTTCTAGAATAAATACTCATTCATTTTTATAAACCAATAAACCACCTTAAACCCTTTTATTTAATATCACTAAGGTTTCTCAATTATCCAGCATGAGAATGTGGAAAGGTGTTCACTTCTGGTATACACAAAAATGGTTTCACTGTATTTAGTACAGTTCTTAAGACATTAAGTGCTCCTCTGAATAATGAGTAAAATGAATCTTGGGAAAACAAGCAACAACATAATTCTTGTTGAGTTTAAGACATACAGTATTTCCTTGTACCTACTTACACACCAACAGGCATGAGTATAAAAGAAAAATTTTTTTTAAGAGAGGGCGGGTTTGTTCAAAAGTCATTATGCAAAATGACTAATTTCATCCAGTACAACTGTAATAGCAATACTGTTTTACAGAAGGAAATAATGATTTAAAGGCATTTTCACTCATAGTTGTCTTTCTTATGCCACACTTGAGAGTTTTCCTATGACAGAATTGATTATAATAATCAGCAAAGAGCTCCATGTGATTTGCAATAATATAGAAAAATTAGGCAATGTATAGCATCTCACTTGCTTGTTTATGCAAACATATTGTAGCACCCCTGCTATAGACCTACATGCACTCATCGGCAGTCAGTTCCCAATTCCCATCCCCAAACCAGCAGCTCTGCATGAAGAGCTCATCATAACCTATTGAAGGCTTTTATGCCACAGTGAAAATGAGTCTTTGTTCCAAAAAAGATGAATTCCTTTCATTTGTGAAATGATCTAATGACGTTTGTTTTAGGAGTTTGAGTGGATAGTTCATAGTTCTCTGTTGTGCACTGTCCTGCTATTGGCCTTAATCTGTTTGATTTTTAAGATAAAAGAAATGAAATAGTTTTAAAAGTTGATTAAGATGTCAAGCAGAGTTATTCAAGAGCAATAAGCTTACCTTTAAAATATTAATTTAAGCGTTCAACCACCCTCCCTCTCTCTTTCCTGCTACTGGAATAGCTTTGAAAAGCTAGTCTCCTTTACTCCAGCAGCTTTAACCACTCAGTCTGTTGTTTAACATGAACTGTAAGCACAATTTTGTAAAAGAAATATATACTGCCCAGCACTTTACATCACTTCTGATTCCTGGGTCCGCATCCTTAATCATTTGCTTTTATTCATGTTTGAAGAAAGAAAGACAGACTGTCTTTCATTCTATCTAATTTAAGTTCTATTTATGTTGATATTTTTGATTTTTTTTCATAGGTTATTTCTTACCTGACTTGGTGTGTGGAAGCTATTTCTATTAAGCTCTGTTATGATATTCAATAATTGCCTGACAAATAACTTCATTCAGGGCAGTAAAATTTAAAATATAGAGGTGAGATTCTGGTATAATTAAAATCTATTAATAATGTTAAGAAGACTTTTTTAAGCCTATTTGTAATTATGAATTTTCTATTGTATCAATTAGTAAATGTCTAACTCAGCATATAGCACCTTAGAAAAGGACAAGTACTATACACTCAATCTGAAACAATGTTCAGGCAGGCATCCACAATTTTATACAGAGAGATCAGCACTTACAGCTCAGCAGTACTGATGCAGGACTTCTCATTAGCTCAAATACCCACATGGACTTGGGGTCTGATTTGTGAAGTGCACTCAATAAGAACATTAAGAGCCTTAAGGCGCAGTAAACAAACAATGGACCCACCGTTATAAGAAACTATGGCACTATTACCGGCAGCAAAGAGAATTATTTTGTGACTTAGATGTCGGGGTTGAATGTGTATTAAAATGTGTGCATCTTCAAACCACTGGGAACTGCCCTTTTGTGATGTCCATCCAGCTGCAAATATTGATTCACTTAAAAGCTTTTCCATTTGAGTTTTTGGAGGCCAAAGAGATTTTGTCATTTTAATCAAGAAAAGATAAAAACATATAGATATAGTTCATGTTTTTAAGTATTTAACAACATTAACGGTATGCTATAATAACCATCCATTACTTTCAAAAGAAAATCTCTATCAGTGTCAACCAAATCAATGTTCCTTGCGCACATCCAAACAAGGATTTGCAAGGATTAAAGCTTCCATCTATTTCAGATACATAAAGGCAAACATTTTCATCTATATGTCACTTCATCATCATAGATGCATCTTAAGATTTCATGATCAATTGGTTTAAACTAAAAAGGCGGATACATATATCCTGGACTGAGTCCATTTGTTGATTAAAGGGAATTAGTTTAAATCAATTTATTAAATTCAATTAAAACATTACTAGATGAGCAAAGACAGTCAGTGTTTGTTATTTTTATGGTGTTGACATGTGATATGAAAATAAAGAATTTTAAATAAGTGGTGTGGTAGTCTGATTTGGTTTGAACTGATATTCATGTACCCAGTCTTTTTGAAGTCAATGGTCTATAAAAGGAGAGAAGATACATGATGTCCTTATACTGTACATGCTCATATACACTGTGGTTTATACTTAACATCTGACAGGAAGTATTTGGTCCTCTCAGTACAGACAATAATGCTACTTTTTCTCTCTTCTCAACTGATGCTGATTCACAAAAAATGTCTAATGCTGGAAAAAATTACGTTTTCCATATTTAGCGTATCCTATTGACATATCTACAAAGAAGAGATGCATGTAGTTACTTGGGACATCATCAATAGAGGATGTTCGTTTTTTTCTAAAAAAAAAATAAAACAAATAAAAAAAAAAAAAAAGATAAAGCATTTTCCATTCCTTTAAGTCAGGAGCTGAAAAACAGCAACAGTACATGAAAAGAAATCAATCAGTGGGTAAGACGATCAGTTCATTTTACAATACAAACATCAAAAATCAGTCTGGAGTACCACCTTAGTGTGCCTCTGTTGGAGACCAATGCACAGTTAACCTTCTCCTGCACACAAGGGGACAGAATCAAAACTCAAACATGTCATTTTGTTTCTTCGCCAGCTTGGCCACCTCCTGCCGGATAGCCTGCACGAGTGCAGAGGTGGAGAGGCTGCTCAGGGGCATGCTGTCCATGTCCTTCACCACCTTGGGCAGGCTTTGCTGGGAGGCTGTGCTAGGGGCAACGGGAGGCTGCTCCAGTGCCTGGTTATACTCCAGGGACAGCCTGGTGGGGCTCCCCTGTGGGTAGCGAGGATGAGGAAAAGCCTCTACATACCCAGGCAGGGGCACCTGGAAAACAGGAAAGACATGAAATCAGTCATACAGCAACTCCATATGATCACTACCCACAAAAATAATGGCTGCCAATTAGATCTTTAGAAGGATACAGTATATGCGATAGTTTTGCTGAGTGAACATTTTCTCTCACCACTATTCTAGAAAGAATTAAATGGGTGAAAAGGGAAAATATACACAGTTGTATCTGAGGAAATAATCATTATAAATGAGCCAAAATAACAGGGAAAGTAATGAGTGTGGAGATCTACAAATATATGACACTAAAATGGATTTTGGTTCAAACTGTGTTTGAACTCCAAAAATTGACTACTTTTGAATGCCGATACAAAATTTTTATCAGTGTGATGGGAAAAAAGGAAAATAGGAGTTCATTTAGGAAATGTGCTCAACTACCCCGGTATTTTGTTGTGTCCACTCAACGGCAGCCATAAATTCAGTTCAGCAAATGGTTTCTAAATGACACTGGTTCTGCAAAAAGACACTGCGTGAAAGCATCTGGTTGAAACAGGCAAACAGACAGGGAAAAAAGAGAACAGTTCATACAAACAAGGAGAGTCCAGTGCAGGGGGAGGGGAGGGAGGGTCACATGGGTAATAACAGATCTGACAGGACGAATGGGACCTGTGTTAATTTCATGAAAAACAGAGGAGAAGGTAGAAGGATGCTTAAAGAGTATATTTCCCTAATGATGTTTCTACTTTGTGTTCAAGTGTTCATTCCTGCTACAGTGCTGTAGCTCACTTTCTGGCTCCGTGGGTTGACCACAATTTATGCGGAAAAACATCCTGACAACCAGCAGGTGAGAGTGGGGTTGAGGATTTTAATAACAGTCCACAAAAATTACAACAGTGTTTACAGTTTTACTAGACTGTATTCAGTTTTTTCAGCTTAAAAGTATAAAATGAAATTGTCCGGGTGGCAGCATCAAGAACCGTCTTTTCTGTTTAGAGCACTTTTATAACCTGTTCATGCTCTGGATATAGCTTTACTGTTGGATGGAATTTCACAATAGTCACTTAGAATAGTTTATTTTAAAGGTCTAATTGTTAGGACAAAGAGCGGTTGTGGGTATATATCACTGAGACAAATGCTTGAAAACTGTGATTGTCCCAGTTTCATCAAGACATCTGTTCACGCTACTCTACCGCTGTTTAGTCATTTAGGGCTAGGTGCTTGCTAAGCAAGAAATATGGGCTTCCTTACAGAGTCTGCCCACTGGGGCGGCACATCCTCAGGCTCAGGTGGATAGGACATCCAAGAGGGACTATGGTAGGAGGTGGGTGGTGTGGAGACAAAGTATTCTGAGTAGCCGGGCCTGGAGGCTGGGATGGCGTAGACAGCTGTTATTGGGTTTCCTGTAGGGAAGAGAAGAGAGAGTGATGGATATATTTTCAACAGTCACTGAAGAATGCATTTCAGGGGATGACTAAATTTAAGATTTTCCTTCCAGGAGTTTTATTTTATCAGAATATTACTATTCTTGAAAAATTAATGTTGGCACAGAAGTAAAGCACATTATGGGTTACTTTTAAAATACAAAGTCATCTTATCGTACGCTTACCTGAGTAGTTTGACACAGGCTGCTCTGCAGTGATAGATGGAAGTGCTGCTCTAGTGGTTAGCCCATATGGGTTGTTGTCATGTTGACTTTGCATTTCAGTGACAGATGTCTCTGAGCTCCTTCCCTTAGGCCCCAGGTCAGAAGTGGAACTAAGTTGGACAGAGATGGGAGAGGCATAAACATAGAGATGCTGCAATACTACACCAATGTCACTAGATGGCAGATGCAGTCCATGTGAAGAAGCGTGTACCTTATTAACATTCTTACCATCTCTCAATGCACTAGTTCAATATTCAAATTTATACAATACTGAATAACACTGAATAAATGTTGAATATCTGATGGGTTTTGGGATGCTACAGACATAGCGTATATGTTTCTGTCTGCATCTGCGTGTGTGTGTGTGTGTGTGTGTGTGTGTGTGTGTGTGTGTGTGTGTGTGTGTGTTGTTCAGCCTTACCGTCTTAAGGAGGTCCCAGGAGGAGGTCCAGTGCGAGGTGGTAAAGGGGGAGGAGAACCCATGGCCATCTCAGGGAGCTGGGTGAAGCGAAAGGCCTTAAACAGATAGTGAAAGGCATTTAAGGTTACAGAGACTCTATCACAGCTCTTCAGAGAGAGGAAATAATCTTAGCCCACTTACTGGTTTAGGCAGGCTGCACTGATACACGTCTGCACCATAAGATGGTACCCACTGCAGGCCCCCCCGTCCGCAGCTCATCGTGCCCGGAGCGCTGGTCACCACATCTGCATAAGGGAGGGGAGGCGGTGCAGGGTTGTAGTGGTCAGGAGGGGGTTGTTGTTGTTGTTGTTGTTGTTGCTGTTGGTGGTGGTGGTGGTGGTGGGACTGCCTTCCGGACGTGGACTGTCCCCCTGAAGCCAGGCTGAATGCTTCCTCCAGCAGCAGGTGCATCTGCTGTCGCACTTCATCAATGGACGGCTGTGAGCTCAGAGTGGATGTCTCTGAGTGGCCTTTCAAGCCCCGGCCATACATGTATCCCCGCGGCCCCATTAGACGGTCAACATTTGTCTCTTCTATCAACTCAGGCTCCGTCTAAAACATGCAAACCCATTCACAATTGAGACTCAACACACATCTTCCAACTTTGACTTGCAAGTACATATCAACAGTGTGAGCTATTTTATAACAGACTTTACAAGTGATCTGATTTATAAGGAAACAAAGCTACAAAGGACACTGAATCTGTTATACATATACGAATAAAAGGATATGAAACTCCAAAATTTCATGGTAGTTTTATGGTCGATGTCTTGTATGGGTGAATCTGTAGCAGTGGACACCTGGGAGGGCATATTCTGATTTACACCTGGATCAAATATCGGAAAATTCAACATCTCCTTATTGAATTAGCAGGTTATTAACAGGTACGCCCTGAGAAAGCTGGGAAACTGCAAATTCTATAACATCTTCTGTCATTCTCTCAGTGGGTTGTTGACAGAGCTGCAATAGTTTCTGAGAAAAACTCATGCAGGAAGAGTTTGTTCCAGCGGTGTTACTGCTTTGTCACAGTAGGTTCAGCATCAGAACCAGGCAGTTTGCTTCAGTGAGTGCAAACCTACACTGCTCTGCACTTATAAACAAGCCAACAACATTTAAAAAGTTACTGGAGGCCTAATTTATGTGTGCTCATACTATTTTGTATCTTCCTCCTCTGTTTCTCTTTTCTTATCTGCATTATATTCAATACAACCATTCTCAATTCAACTGCTACTTCATTCTATCTTTCCCATCCCTTACTCACATGTTCCGAGGTCTCAGCCTCTTTTTCATATCCTCTTGTTTTTCTCCCTCTCCCAACCTCTGTTTCCATTTATCCAGACCTTATATTCAGTGATAAATTAACAAGAGTTGAGGCTGCCCCACTTCCTGTAGGAATAGAGGGTAGCCACAGGAGACCTAGCGTAGTGCACCTCATAAATCAGCCCCCCCTGCAACATGAAACAGCAGAGACTTGCATCTGCAGAGATGGGGCCTGCAGCCACACTAGTCCCACTGTAATCAACATGACCACGAGTTCTCAGAGTGGACTGTGTAGCTTGTACTGGCTATTGTGCCATATTTCTAACAGAGCTGAACAGTTGGCTACACTGAGTTTAGCCACAGCAAGTACAAACTGACAAAGAGTCACGACAATGGGAGGTTGGAGTCAAGAAATTTCTCTGTCTGGAAAATTTAAATTTTTTAGAGCCTGTCAAGAGCTTTCTGTTATTTAATTTGTTATGTTTGTCACGTTAAGACCTGTGGCATTTCGTCCCAAGCAGCTGATTTTTCTCAATAAAATGCACAATATGTTATTTTCACAGCAGACATTTGACTTGCAATAGCAGACAAAGCACAGGATTATATAATTTCTTTCTTAGCTGTGTCCTTGTCAGCCAAGCCAGCAAGTACAATACCAGAGCCAGTTACACCTGTGTTTTTCTTGCTGTGATGGGTCAAAATGGATAGCAGGTAAACAACAGTTCAGTGGAATATTTCTATCACCGCTTAAAATTTTTACAAAAGGACAGCTCAGAATGAAAACCCTCTTTAGGAATGGTCTGCTCATGCTAGTATTGGGACTTCATGACAGAAACACAGAAACATAATGGAACAATGAAAGAGTGGAGACATAAACCAGGCATCCTGAGATGCATTATATATCAAAACGACAGGACCTCATAAAATTTTACTCTTAATTATGAATGAACCACTTCTCCTCCTTGCTGTGGCCCACTTGAAGCCACACCTGGGCGCACTATGTCTGATTTCTAGCTCTGTTGCTGCGCTGTGTCTTAAATAGGGTAATAAGGCACAGATTTAGCACTGACAAGCTCTGATTGATGATGATCTTTTCTATTTTTATATTCCATCTCACAAAAGTAAAAAAGTAGCATCAGGTTTTTTTTTTTTAAATTATCATCTCAATTTGGT
Source organism: Seriola aureovittata (assembly GCF_021018895.1). Taxonomy (NCBI): domain Eukaryota; kingdom Metazoa; phylum Chordata; class Actinopteri; order Carangiformes; family Carangidae; genus Seriola; species Seriola aureovittata. The sequence goes on from NC_079364.1 coordinate 18,700,693, forward strand.
AACAAGCATATAAATGAGCAAATGTTTGTATTTGAATAGTAAATCCCTAGTACATCATTAATATATATAATAACTTAAAAGTTTATATGTTCTTCACAAGTAAGAACTACTATTGCTAGTATATTACTTGTTCACCAGCCCTCTAAATGTATATTGCTAATAACCTAAAATTATATGCATCAAACTGTCAATCACTTTGTCAGAGTAGGTGCTACTTTTTCAAAATGTTAATGATCTGCATTTGGTTGGGACACAGTGTCTGTGGGTGATGACATGTGACTCACATCGTAGCCACTGTTGCGGATGCCTCTCCTGGGTCTCTCCCTCATAACAAGCAGGTCCATCTCTGTTCCTCCGGGACTTGGACTGCTCAGACTCTGTCTGCTGCGATATGCCGTCTGCCCTACCTGGGAGTGCCTGCCAATTAGAGTGAGGAGTGCATTCAGTACAAGTCAGACCTGGGGTAGTTAAGTTAAAACATTTCAATTACTTTCAGTTCAGTTTCAGTGTGCCTGCAGTGAAAGGGAGTGGGAGGTGGAGGGACGGTCTGGTACAATGAACCTTCTGAACTTCATTGTGCCAGACAGTATGAACGTGGTTGGGAGATGTATTTGATTTTCCTTTCAGAAAGTTATATAAATTGAGATACATACAATCTCATGAGGAGATTGAGTAAAAGAGCTTCGTAAATATTTCAAATAATCTTTCTAAATGTTACGTCAGATGCCAGATGTGAGAATAGCCTTGAGGTGTTTTCACAGTAAAATGCAACACTGATACAGCATCCAGTACAACATAACAACAATGTATAATCATTGACTGAGGACAATATGCATATCAGCAAACATGCTCTGACATGATCTCTCCATCTGGGGGAATGTACTGTATGTTGTTGGTGTAGCTAATCAGCCACACACTAATTTCGACAGCAAATAGCTGCTAAAATCCTTATCTTGCTCACCAGGGTGGGATATAAACATAGCCATCCAACCCCTCACTAACACACAAGCCGAAATTCAAAAGTTGCTTTCTGTTCCGAGTGCAGCTGGTATGGGGGCATGTTAATCTGGTGTGGAAAAGACTGTTTGCACACTTGACCTAAATCTGTAATATCCAAAGACAGTCCATCTTTATGTGTATCTGTAAAGAGGAAGCAGGACAGAACCAGCATAGTGGACCATCCAACACCCTGCCAATCCTCTTATCCCCATTATGGAAGCTCAGGACTTGCATCAAACTAATCAGACAGACCTGATGGGTCTCTCAATGCCTGCTAAGACAGGATAATGACAACATTAGAGGGGACAGTTTCACTTATCTATGAGCTAATTAGACAAGGCAGGGGTCAGCAGTTACGGATAACTGCCCATGGTGAGAAGCCCAATCAAACTGTGTCCATGTATGGGAGGTCTCCTCCCCACCCTAATGCGAGCAAGGATTTTCCTTTCTGTTTACACTCAGTCAAACCCAGGTTCCACTTGCTTTTCCATTCTCCCCTCACCTCCTGTGAGACTTGACATAAGTGGAACCTCGCTCATCATCAGGCTCCAGTGGTCTGCCATGCTCACCGGCTGCCCTCTCATGACTGTGCCGCTGTCTCTGCGCCAGGGCTCGACTGCTGCTGCTGCCGTCGGTGGAGGGGAAATCATAATAGCCCTTCCTCTTAGCCTTCAGCCTCAGCTTGTTCCTGTAGTGCTCAATGTCTGACTTCTGCTTCAGAGCCAAGTTCACCTGTAGAGAGGAAAGAGCGCAGGATGCAAAGGAACATGGGGAGATCAGAATGGAAACGGACGCAAGGTTCTTCTTGCGGTGCGTGGTATGGCTCTGCTTTGTCTTCGAGGGTTGAAAGATCAGATTGTTCGAGAGGGAGAAGCTCTAAAAATGAAACTGTTATGCAATAATCAGTCAGAAAGATTCAAAACTTATTATTTTTCATGTTTATTATACGGCATCAAAATTACAGATGGATTAAATGAATAATAAAAACAAAGTGTTCTGCATCATGTTACTGAACCAACTGTTTTCAGCTGTTCTTTGATCTGGTAATAACAGTCAGTTTTCACTGTAAAGGTTGTATTATACAATCTTCTGTGCGATAAGCTTACAATATATATAAAAAAATCATATTCTAAAATAGAGAAATGGCAGGAATATGTTGGTGATTAGTGTTGCAGTTTCATGCATAAAATTTGCCTAATCTTACCATACCGTATCTTACCCAATCATGTAACTGATTTAAAATAATGCTGTCATTTTTTCTATTTAATTTCACATTATTGATGCATGTTTTACAGCCCCTGAAATCTATTCTACATTCATTTAAATATTCAATAACGGAATAAGCAAAAAAACAAAATAAAAGTTTTGGGGGAAAAACATTAAGTATTTATTAAGAATTTAACACTCAAAAATGTGTTTCTTCAGGACTGTGACAGTGTCATCATCATGATTTGACTGACACAAGCAAATGACGCCACAACTGTATAACATTTTGATTCAAATCTTCCATCTCAACTTTTTTATAGTGTTTTTTTTTGTGTGTGTGTGTGTGTGTGTGGCAATCAAAAATCCCGCACGCTTTCTGACCTGCAACAAACTATTTAATGCAACGTTTCGGTCCTAGACCTTCATCAGTCAAAAGGACTGAAACGTTGCATTAAATTCTTTTGCTGCAAGTCAGACAGTGAGCGGGATTTTCTGATTGCCACTTTGGATCGACTCATCCTGTTCCTACGCACCTGCCTCACAAAATATATGTACAAAGTTTTCTCCTGCTTTAGTGGTTTTTTTTGTGTGTAAAATCGTGTTTTTCATAGAGAAAATAGATTTTCAGGGCTTTCAATAGATGAGTGCACAGATGTTCGATTGTTTGTGTCTCTATTTGCATCTATGTGCATGTCAGTCTGCATATCTCTACAATCAGATGCGTGCATGTGCATCACCTCTCCATTGACAATGGCTGAGTCCTGGCTGCGGTCAGACGATGCAGGGTGTGAGTAGTTAGGCTGAGCCACCATGGGCTTTATGGAGATGAGCTGCAGGGAGCCAGAGGAGGTGTCATATGGATCTGAAGAACAGAGAGGGAGTTCACTCACAAAGAGACTACAAATACCTCTAATCATTACATTGTCAATCAAAGAGGAACAAACTGTCACAATCCCTCTTTGTCTCTGTGTCTGCCTGTCCCCCATCACCACCACCACCACCACTCTCTTGCTCTCATCACCTTGTATCTCTGTGGCTGACACTGTGGGATTATGTCAAACATCAGTCGTCTGCATCAGCAAATGAAGTGGTGGACGGAGACAATAGATCACAAAGATAGTTTTGGCTTCCAAGGTTGCGGCAATGCATCTCTGTGATAGATGAAAGAAACTGACTTTGCACTTTTATTCCTTATCTGACATCAGACAAACTGGATTCAGTTCTAGTTTCACTTAACTCAGCTGATGAATTATTCAAATCCAGCCATTAAGAAAATCATAATCTCGAGAGCGCAATCCAATTTATAAGCAGAGTATTTTAAATTGATTAATTTAACTCACACCCACCACATGTGGAACAGCTAGCTTCAGTGGACAAGAATAGAACAGCGAATAACTCAATGTGTGAAAGGCTTTTACTTAAAAGAGCATGTGAGACTTCATATGCTCTTTCTGCATCTTTTATTTTTGTGTGTGTGTGTGTGTGTGTGTTTGTGCGCCTGTATGTGTTTCTGCCACTGTGTCACAGCATCCACTACTCTGACATACTGTATCATGTCAGCAGAGCGGCTGTCTCATGTATATTCATCAGGTCCATCTCTGCTTACTGCTGAGTGGCTACCTTTCTGGCTTAAAAAAAAAAAAAGAAAAAAAAACTGCAGTGCCTTTCTCTTAGGGAACCTGCGTGCATGAGAAACAGACACATTTGTAGAAGTTTGTCATGCAGGAGAGAACTGGAAAAGATTTTTGGCATTTGTGACACACCTGACCTTGCCTGCGAAGGAGCTGTAGAATAAATTATTTGTATTTGCATCACCGTGCGACTCTCACCATCCCTCTTGTGCGTCTCCTCCTTTGTCAGTTTCTGCTGTGCTGTGACTTTCGGCACTGTCAAGCCCCTGCTGGAATTCAGCTTCTCTGATTCGTTGCTGATGACGGAACCGTCCTCACTCGGCAACTTGCTGCAAGTAACCATAGCAACAGGAAAGGCGGTGAGCTCTCAGGAAGCTGGGCACGCAGCCAGGTTATGTCATCCTTTCCTTTAACAACCTCACCTTCCTCTCCCCCTCTCTTGAGCCTGAGTCCAGTAAACATGATAAATTATTATTGTATTTTTTTTTTGCATAATGAAAAACTAGGGGTTCATAGTGAAGCCACCACTGCACACTGCCTGTATATGAAGTACACCAGTCGAGTTGAGACTATTCAGTCCTTTGTGTTCAGGTTTTGTTAATTGATACCAACTAGTTTTACAGTGAAATGAAAAAATCAGCTGATTGTCCAAAAAACGGCAACAACAGCATAAAGACCAAAAGACATCAAACAGCCATCAGCTGGTCAAGTTTCAAATTTTATGATAATGAATTTTAAATCTAGTCTTTCCCTTTCTGAATGATGTGTGTTTGTATGTGTGTGTCTCTGTACATTTATCTGCATGTCTGCATTTGTGAACATTGTGCATTTTTATGTTCATGTGTCTTTCCCCATACATGCTTTGTGGATGTACTGTGTTTCAAAACCAGTGTGCGTTCATGTCCTGGGTGAAGCAAGACTGGTCCTTTAATTGGACAAACAATTGCTTTATCCAATTCTTGTTTCACTAGCTTCAAACGCTGTACTGTAGTTGGAATTAGAGCTGATCAAGCAGCGGCTCAGAGGACCACGAGGCTGACAGTGACATCAAAGCGCCATGGTCTATCCCCTAATTGTCTGGTAAAAATGATAACAGCAAAGGGAGACAGTGGAACAGCGGCTGCCCTCCCCTGCTCTCGTCGAGGCAGCGCTGCAGAGAGCTAGCTCCATGCAACAGTCACAGGCTCGACAAAGACGTGTAATGTGTAAAAATTAATTGAGGTGTACGGGAAACGTTTACATTGGCTGTTTGAGAGTATGTTTGATCCTGTCTTGGTGTTTGGAGGCGAACAGATGAGTGACTTAAGTACAAAAGAAGGGATGACAATGGGCATCTAGGGACAGATGTCATTTCAAACACGCAGTGCAACAGATGAATGACAGATTTCACCTTCAGTCAGATGTCAAAGAGAACTGTGAACCTAAACCTGATTGAATGAACACAGCATTCGCTTGTCCGTCACTGATCTTAGCATCAAGTAAAGAGCTAAAGTCAGGATGTCTGCTTTTCCTCTAGCTATGACATATGCTGCACAGTAGCAAATAAAGATAAAAGATAAATGTATAGATAAATCTACTAGTGGACTCCATTATTAAACTGGAAAATCACAGCAACTGTTCTAAAAGTGCTAAGTAAAACTGAGGCTAGAAACACTCGATGTACATACTTAGTTCATATAACCGTTGTACAACTGTTTTGAGGGGACATTAAACCCAAACACTAAACATTGTTCAATATTTGATTTGACATGCATCTGTTGGGCTTAAAGCATTATGATTTAGTGTTTTTTTGTTTTGTTTTTTTTCAAATTTTCATCTTATAATGAAAACTGAGCTTGTGAGATGTAATCTACCTTTGTGTGGCTACCAAGAGTCCACCAGACTTAAGCTTATTAAACGTGCCACATACTACAGCATATCTTATCTCTTGGTTTTCATGTATGATGCTACGTTACTATCACTTTATGTGATGAGTACTTTATGAAAAAGCAGGGAAGACGTATAGCTGGTTGAAAAACGGAGAAATTCTTATGAATGATTACATCTTCAGACATGATCTCATTAAAAGATAGGAACCTTTAAGACCAACATTTTGATAAACAACAAATTAAAAACTTTTGTGCCCCCCAAAGGCTCCAAAATCATCACTGGAGGTCCATAGATTCCCTATTCTGTCATATAAATTTTATTGGATCTCATTATCCTACATCGCTTTGAAAAATGATGCCCTTTTGCTTTAACTCGATTTAATAATTTAACATGATTTAACATAGCAATTAATTTCGGAAACACCGCCGCTGACTCTCAGATGGGGAAAATGGTTAATTTCACCTGCCCGAACAGCGAGCTCAGTTAATGGCTGCCTATCGTTCAGCATCAGGGTAGAACGAGGACAGACAATAGGGCTGGAGGGATCTTTGTGTTTTATTGTTTTGCCTCTCTGTATGTGACCCAGGAGCTTTCTGACAGAGCAGTGGTGCAATCCTTGACATAACACACACACACACACACACACACACACACACACACACACTGTAAACAAATATATTACACTTTGGATGCTTGCCATCAGTCTCTAGTGATGGAGAATTCTGTATAGACTATCATCTGGCTGTGGAAGCAACATCTTTCCTTCTAACCTGGCAAAATGTTAACGGAGACAAATACGCCTCAGTCTGGCCTTTCCTCTGCGCTCATCTTAAAGTCGACGTCTTTTGCCGAACCAGTGTTAAGGATCTAAGAATATATTATAAACAATAACTGCAGTGTTATTATAGTACATATGTAAAAGTGAGGAGAATTTAAATGTCAGTTCCACTCTAAAAACTGTAAATGCACTTCAGTGCGCTGACTTTGATCACCTTGCATTTATCCAAAATGAAGTACTTAAAAGATGAGTTCTAATAAACTTAAATTATGTTTCCCGTGAAGCTGCCTCAGATTATTCCATATCCATACACACAAAAATCTGTAGACAAACACATCTTTCTAAATCAACTGTCTCCTCATCTTTTAATGTTTTTTTGCATCCTTGATTGATTTGTAAATAGATTATAACTGTGATCATTAATAATCATGCAGTGTTTAATCTTACCTCCAAAACAAAATAGATCACATTCTTTGCTAGACCACATGTCAGTAAGGTATTTCTTCACCTACAGAAAATCCAAAATAAAACTTTATTCTAAGGCCGACATCATCTAGATAAATTCCCGATTTTATTTTAACACACTAACAGTGTTGTTCAGTCAGTTAAGTCCTTTGTCCTGTAAAACATGAAAATTGTCTAAAAGTAAAAGTTGTAGTTATTAAAGTTAGTTTTTTTTTGGTGATAAAGATTACAGCATAAGGAGGTGAATATGCATAGAGATAATGATACCTTTTGTGTCTGTCAGCAGTGAGGCTTTTCTTGTTGGCAGTTCCGTCTTGCTGCAGGGCCTTTTCAAGTGAAAGTGGTGTGTCCCGAATTTGTAGGGACATCACTAAGGTATCCTGACTGACAGGAAGAGTCTCTTCATCTCCTCCCTGTTGTCCCAGATGCTGTTTGGCATAGTCAAAACCCTGGACTGGCTGGTGGACAGGTTGAGTCAAAATGGAGAAAGACAAAAGAGGTTGCTTAAGACTGATATCCTTCTGCATACCTGTGGTCATAAAAAGTTATTATTAATGGCTGAAACAAAGAGATGTACACTAGCCAACCAGAAGTGTCACATAGACAGACATCTCAAGATAGCTCAAAAGTGTATCTTTTTAAAAGATGTCCAAAGGATTTAAGGAACTGAACTAGGATGACTGCGCTGCACTGCCTTGAAATAGATAAGCACAGATTTAACTGAGGCCCTTTTTCATCCTCTTCCAAATTCTTGTCAAATAAATGACTCGCAGTGGGCGGTGACAAGATGAGATTTGCTGACTTTCACAGAAATATAGTAATGAAGTTAAAATGTTAGAACGCATTAGAGGATAAGAGGGAGGAGGAAGAGGACTCATGGTGTTCCACCTTACATGTTCTTCCATAAATATGTCCACGTTTATAGGGAAAGGTTCATAAGGGGCCAAAGGAGTTCAAATCCTTCACACTAATACACACACACAAACACACACACACACACACACATACACACACACACACACACACACACACACACACACACACACACACACACACACACACACACACACACCCACACACACACACACACACACACACACACACACACAGTGAAATATTTAGGACCACTCTAATCGCAGTGTCATAAATTGTCAGACACAAGTCACAGCTTCAGTGCAGCCAAGCCATGGTGCAAGATCGTTTGGCTTACAGACAGTGAGAGTAACACAGAGGGGGTACTGCAAGACCCTCATTTAAATTTTAGGAGTCACTATCTTTGAGCACGATAAGAATTTTCCTAGATTTTTACATAACTTATTAGAAAGAACCGACAACATACAGTGCCTAAAATGTTGGTTTATCAGAAGACACTCAGGGGTTTGTTCATATCTGGAGCAATTAAGGTTTTTGCTGTTGCTTTTACATGATGAGACTTCGCAGGACCTAAGAGTTTCTGTAATATTAACTGCTGTGAAAGTAGTGCTGAAGTTGCTGTGTAATATAGAAGATTTTATTGCTTTCTGTCTAATGATATTTCATAAATAAAGCAGGGGGACATGCTGAGTGTTATACACTGCATTTTTATTATTCTACAATGATGTCTAACAGTGAACCACTGCACACAAAAAACAACAGACATGGAGGTGGAGACATAACTTTGATTAGGGCATTGTGACACCCTTGACGCAACAATAATTGAAACAGTGTTCAATCTTCTCAACTCAAAACAAACAAGTGTCAGCACACACACAGACACACACACTCATTATGCTTGAAAAACAGATCTCCATAATAACCATTCTCTGTAAAGCTTAGTATTTCAAATTTGCTATCTGGAGACTGATGTAAGAGGAATAGGTAATACCTGCCTTTCATCCGAGAAAATTCTCATTGTGAAAGGTTTGTTTCTCCAAAGTGCTGTTGTATCCTTACTTTTCATCAGCACAGCTGGATTTATTGAAATATATCAAAGGTGATGTTTGCACAGAATCCCATTCAAATCTTACTGTTGGCACAGCTGAGCCCTACAGATGAAAACAGAGATCGGTAATGAGAGGATACAGAGAAAGGCAGATACCTGGTGATAATAGCCAACGTCTCTCCGATACGCCATCTGAAAGTGAGAGAAAGAGAAAATGTTTTTAACCGTGTGTGTGTGTGTGTGTGTGTGTGTGTGTGTGTGTGTGTGTGTGTGTGTTGTTGTAAGCTTCACGATTGACCATGAACCTGGCCAATGGATTAACACAGGTCATAGAGATGCTATTACACAGACAATACAAAACATTATACAGAAATCAAAACAAACTATATAAAATTCAGTTATCTTGGGAACACTTCATTTCCATTATTTCCTAATATTTTCTTGAAAGTTTTCTGGAAAGAAGCATGGAGTTTACTAATTACACAGAACATAGAGAATAAAGTCTGGGACAGTTATTTTAGTTTAATTGGTTATGTTGATTTTTTTATTCATTTGCAGAGGGATTTCCATGAAAGATATTGCTCCATTTAAATCACAGTAAATATCTAGTCATCATTCATAATTTGAGAACTTGAAAACTATCATGTGTACCAACTGATCTTTACTCTCTATTCAACTATAATTAAAAAAAACAGATTACATGGTTCTATCTGGGAAACTTCCAGTAAATTATTTGGAATTTAATCAAAAACGTAAAGTGTTACCTTTATCTGTATAGGAAAAGTCACCCACACATTGATTATTGCAGACTTTCATCCCTCACTGACATACTGTGTACTGTACCACACACTCTGCCTTCTGTAGCTATAAAGTCACAAATGCCTAATCTCGGGCCACCAGTAATAATTATTTTCATTATCGATTAATCTGCTGATTATTTCCTCCCATTATTCAATTAATCAGTTTGTAATCAATTGTCTAAAACTACAGAAATGAGTCAATTTCCCAGAGCCCAAAAGCTTCCAATATCTTGTTTTGTCTGACCAACAGTCCAAAATCCAAAGAAGTTTCTAATGATTTAAACCCAATAGAGGAAGCAAATTATTACATTTGAGAAGCCTGAAAAACACAATGCCTGAACAATACATACAATACAACAAAACAATGAATCACTTATCAAAGTAAGCTGGTATGATCATCATTTTGACTCTAGTCTACTTCAAGAAAGACAGGTAGATACACAGAGAGGAAAGGGAGATACCTTAGCTCGAGGATTGAGGTTGCCAATGGCATCAGCTTTGAAGTCATTTTTATTCTTCCTGCACAGCACAGCTGTGATGATGATTATAATGAGTGTTACTACAGCGATGGGGGCCAAGACTGCAGCGATTATCCAAAGGTTATTAGGAGGGTTCTTGACCACGGCTGAAAAAAGAGAAACATATATCATTCAATAGACTAATCAATCTAATTCAATAGTAAGTCCATTGACCGGTTCATGGGAAATGTAATACGCAGCCTGCTTTTCCTGCTAAAACACACAGAAGCATCCATCACACCCACGTTAGGTGACACTGAATACAGTTCAACCTGATATGCAGAGAGCCTGATTCAGCTACTGTAGACTACAACCCAAGAGAGAATGCAGCATTTTCTCTCTCCTGCTCTCTCTTGACCAACTCTGTCTCACTCTCTCCCCCCTTCACATCGCAGTGAGCAGCACTGCAGCCAAAACAAACAATGTCCTGCCGGGAGCGTTTCAGGGAGATTAGAGAGCAAAGAGCTTTCTCAACCTTTTCTTCTTCTCCCTTCACCCCAGCACAAGCTCGTCCTTCGGAACTCAGCATGAGTCATGTGTTTTGCTTTGCATGTCTGTCTGTCAGTGTTTCTGTCTATTTGCTTACTTGTCAAATGCTAGAACTATGCCGTGCTTACGTTCTGCTTGCAGCTGGACAAAGTAGCCCAGGGTGAGCGCCATGGTCTGAGAGTCCACTGTGTTCAGGACTTTGGCAGCTGACGTGCCCGTTAGAGGAATGCCGTTGTGCTGGACGTAGTAGGTCATCTCTGCTGGATTCTTCAAACCTGACACCCTACGGATGCTCACCATCTGATTGGAAAAGAAAAGAAATGGCATACACTCAATAGATTCAACATCAGCTGCAATTGAATGCCCGGTTCGTTGTAATTAAGCAGCTTACATTTCAGAAAACACGAGTAAAACCATGTATCTAGGCAGAGAGGCTTGTGAGAGGAAGAAGCACATGGACAGCAGAGTGTACTTGTTTAGTAAATCATTCAACCTCTGACTTGTTTTGATGAGCAATTAGCAGATGATGAGCTGAGAAGCTCCCTAATTATGAGGGGCTGACCACAAGCAATCATACAAGCGTGTGCAGAAGTGCGTATCAAAGTGTACATCTCATGAAATATTCATAGTGTAAGAAATAAGCCAACAAAACTATTGGACTAATGCTTCAATTAGCCTTCAGACTGACATGCCAGGGCATTCAGGCAGAACATCAGAATAAGAATCTAAAAATGACTGATTGTTTTCACTCTCTAACGCTGTGCATCCTAGACTGTTTGTTCTTCCAAAGAAACTCAGACCTGGCATTCCCTGAGGGCCGCCGTGCCAGTTTCTTACCTGCACAGTGTAGCTGCCTACAGCAGTGGCTCGTCTAAAACGAGTGCCCTGCTGGCCTGCCAACACAAACAACTCTGCCAGCCGCTGCTCCATCAAACTGGCAAAGCTTTGGTACTGTCCCTCCAGGCTGGCGTTATCCACATCCTGGATCACTGCAAATGTAGACGAAAGGAAGAGGATGGCCAGATGGTTGTTAAAAGAGAAAATAAATTATTGGCTTTGAGAGCGAGCACAAACAAAGAAGGGATAGAGGCAGAATTAGAAATGTGTGTGTATGATTGACAAAGACAGACTTGAGCATTTTCAAATTTTTATGCAGCAATCTATGTACCCATTTGCTGTAAATACACAATGATTTTATAGGTATTTAACTGACAATCTTCAATTAAAAAAAAAAAAGAAAGCTTCGGCAAACCAACACATCATCACTCATCATGAAAGGCCAAACGATCACATCTGAAGGCAAGATCTTCCCAAAAACTCATATCACCCTCTTTTTAAACACACAATCACAATCCACAATCTGAACAGTGATCTTTCTTCCTTATTTTGAAATGTACTGTCGATAATAATTCAGATTAGAACCAGTCTATGGACTTGCGCTGCATTAAAGACACTGTTTTCAAAATGGTCATGTGTATCAGTGTCTTAAATCCCACGTTGTCCACAGCTTTGACTGTATTTTTTTCGAATGCTCCAAGGTGTAGGTCACTGATAACTGTTTATGTTTCTGGACCTTGTGAGATACAGATGAGTGCGGTTGCATGTTCCTTCAGATACTTCCTTTTAAGGCGGTTGAATAGATTTGGTCATTCTACCTCCCTGAGGTTCCGACTGTTGCACAACGTTTAATGATAACTTTGCTTTGAGAAACACTGACTATGCATAGCCGAACCACTGAGACACTGCTGACGCCGAGTCCTTTGTTGGCACCAGCTTGTCATCCGCCATGCTGCAAGCTCACGTTGAAATGTTTTTCAAATATGTCACGTGTGAAAGAGACCCTACGATAGAGACGTGATAAAATTTGGCCAATCAGCACAGCCATCTAGTAGGCAACCATTCCGTTGGGTTGTGATCGTAGCATTTGGGTAGATCAAGCGCAGTTGGTAAACTATCATGATCTCTACAATGCGCTTGAAAACGAAGCAGACGTCTTCAAAACTGACTGTGATGTAAAATCGTCAGATCAGCCACCCTTATCTGAAAGGTTTGGCGGGAGGGGATCCAGACGCTGTCTGACTATCTGACAGGCACTTCACTTAAAGCACACTGACTCCACACTGACAAACATTCTGTACTAATATATTATACACCTCTGTTAGTTTCACCAAGACCCTGACAGTAACTTTGCCATCCAAGCCAGTAGCCTGGATTTTCTGCCACCCCTATTTAAGTTAGATGTCAAACTTTCGCGACTTACTGAGCAGATTGTTGTGTTTTTCCGCTTTGTGATTCTGTTGAGACCTACAGAGGATTTCCAGCCTTTATGGTTTCATAGGAAGCTCATGTTGCTCTGTATGTCTAATCGAAATGTAAGAGAGAAATTTGCTATTGGCCATAACAACTTGATAAGCTAAAGATGAATAACGAGTTGGAAGATTGTTTTGGAGTCTCTCTGTCCGGCAGTGGTCAAACATCAGCCAATGCAGCTGTAATCTGTTCTGTTTTAACAACAGTTGAAAAGCAGTAATCCTGGTTGTACATCTTGTTCAGTGTGACTAAATCCCATTATCTAGGGGATGACCTTGAACTGACTCGGCCTTTCATCGCAGTAAGTGCAGGGTTAAGAGCTTCACAGGCTGATCTGAGAGGCCCATCCATTATACAGTAAAGCAGTGTGGGTGCCTTTGAACACTGAAGTGTATTCCTTGTTGCTCAGTCTATGTAGTCATCCATAAAGCTCACAGAGTAAATACTAAACAACAAACCACCCAGGAGTCCTATGCAGATAATCACTCCTGTGAAAAGAGGCAGTTTAGATTATAAACATAAGCAGATGCATTATGTCTTGAAGTTTCCATAAATAGCGCCCAGCATGAAATCCACAGCTGAATAGGTGCATGTCTGCCACACACATCCTGTGTTCAAGTGTTTTCTGTGCCATGAAGTAGTGCAGAAAGAATCGCTCGAATTTGACAACTTGTCAAATGTGTACCACTGGTGATTCATAAACAGATATCATGCTCACAGTAGCACAAGAGGACCAAAGAAGGATTTTCTTTGCAATACAATGGGTAGATTCCCCCAGAGGGTGTTATGGTTTTTCATATGCATCCCTACCTGTGATAACCCAAAAGTCTCTGGTTGCAATGGAGGTGTTCAGATTGTGATACTCCAGTGCTGCAAAGACGAAGACAAAAAACAAACATTATCATTAGCCCAAATAAACATTCAATCTTTGATTACTCTTCATAAACCTCTTTTATCTATTTTTTGTTGTTATGTAATCACTTTATTTTTGCTGTAGCAAAATACATAATCATATCAAAATACAGTTTAAAATAAAAAAGTAAAACTAAACATGAAAGTGAAAATAAATTAAAAAAATTAGAGAAAAGGTAAAAAACCTTTAAAAGAAAAAGAAAACCCTACAGATAGAATGTAAAGTAAAATACAAAATATTACCTGATCATCTTCTCACACTGCAGTGTATTTTACATTTGGCTTTACAAATTTGTTTTCATTTTACAGTTTCAAGCTGTTTCAGCCATTAGAATCAGTCTTTCATTTAATAAACTACAATCTAGAAAAAAAATACGAAATCATCAGGAACAATAACAAAATCATTTTCACTGCTGCAACTGTGTGATTATCATTCCAACAAGTGGTGCTCTCACTGGCCAGACATTTTGCTTTTGAGAAAACCAGTGCTTGTAAATCCAGGCCAAGTACACAAACACTTCTGAAACCTTTCATGAAGAAGAGGGACAGTTTACACTTTTGTGCGGTTGAGATCTCAGTTTAAAGCCTCGTTATCGCTGCATGTCAGACAAATACAGAAGCGAGGAGAGCTTTCAGCTGCCTGAGCTCTGGTTGTCTCTGTGTTCTCTTACATCTATTTCCTGCCTGATTACGCTCTTGTGCTGGAGGCTGGTGCAGTGTTTGGGGGAATGTTGTATCACTGGCCTGTGAAAGAAGACTCGCTACAGAAATGTACACTCAGGCATGACAGGACAGGAGGGGGGGGGGGGGGGGGGGAGTAACAGTAAGGTCATTTAATGGAAAGGCTGTCAGCAAAAACTGTTCGATGCTGTCTATAAGTTTGAATCACGAGCCTCTGCATGTTGTGTGATGAGAGTCTGGGGGACAAGAGAGAAGGAGATGAAAAAAGAAATGGGAAAAGAAACTTAATTCACAAACAGAAAACTATTATTAAAACAATATTTCATATTCTGCACCTGTAAAGCCGGTAGTTTTCAGTGATTGTTTAAGTCTAAAAAAGAGACATTTTGCCGACAGCCTTACTCATGTTCCACCTGAGAGACATCGTTGAAGAGCAGAGGGGGAGTGCACGGGCTGAACGCAGCAGTCCAGCCTACACAAGCATCACAGGAATGTTGGAGTACTCAGTGCTACAAACAGGAGTGGTGTGAGATCCCTGGTCTTTTCTGTCAGAGCAGAGCCCAAGGTGGAATGAGAATCCCCCACTGTTAATTATTTACTGCGATAATTGGCTTTGAAGTGCGGAGGCAGCCACTGCCAGCATATGCTCACACCTCCTGTGAACAGTGTAATATCACTGATGGTGAGGGTACAAAACAAACAGAGCAAAATCACTGACACACTCTCTGTGGTTCTTTTACTCCCCTTTCTTACTGGGTTTTCCTCCAGTTTCCTCTTCATTAGAGTCTCTTTGTATCTAGTTGCCTTCCTCTCTTCCCCTGATCCCCAACCGAATCGTCCCGCCCATGGGTAACTTCACTTTCTAATTTAATTCAATCACAACACAAAGTGAACTTCAATTTAATGCTCTCTAGCAGAGATTCTATTCATCTTGATTTAAACAGTGTGTGAACTAAAACTGCTGTCTTGCTTCAGTGATACTGATGCTGCATCGCAATTCAGGTGCTGCTTGCTTCGAAGGATTGAATTCAGCTGAGACATGCAACCTTCTATATCTGTGTCCTATGCTGCCCTCAGTATCCCATGATCCACTGCAGGCTGGACGACTGAGTAACGCAGCAATCAGGGAGTCCACATCTATCACATCCATAAAGGAGGATTATTCCATGGACGTATTTACCAGATTCTTGGTACATTCACCTGTACCAATTAAAAAGACACCGCAGGAGTCGAATGATCGAAGCCAACCATAAACACTACCTGTTAAATTGCTTGCCAGATGTTATTCGTGCGTATAAGATAAAACTAACACAGTAAACTATGAGTCACATTGAACTTGGCTGAGTTTACGAATGGTATTAACATAAGATTAACTTTATTAACCATATTTGGGGGAAATTTGAAATTTCACGCTTGCTTTTTGAAAGAACATTTGTGTTGAAGAGGGCAGCAATAACACACCATTCATTTTGGTCTGTGTGCTAAGCTAGATGTCTCACTGAGGAAGGAAGTTTGAGCCTTGCACATCAGCGCCTGGATAGACAGATACTTTCCAACCTACCCCTGCCTTCACAGCACTTGACTGAATGTGAACTTTTGGTTCTAAATTCTGCTAAATGTGGTCCAGCAATGTACACTCTGGGAGGTGAGAGAAGATCCATAGCCAATTTGCCCCATGGCACAGCAAGTGCTTCAAAAAAAAAAAAAAAAAAAAAAAAAGTGCTTTCAAGACTGCACTCAGCTAGATGGTAATACAGGGAAACCCCGGGCTTAGTTCTTAGCTCAAGCAGCAACTCTGCTGTGATCCTGAGCATGATCTTGCATAGCCGATGCCCTGTTTTGTCAAAGTCCAAGACCAAAAACCGAAGACCACAGACCAACGTCTGGAGGAGTATTCAAAGCACCGCAGCTGGTTAGAACCCATTGGAATTAAACTAGCAAGACTTATTTCTGCTTGAACAGAAACCTAACCAGAGGTGCAATTTCCAGGCGTGGGGCTGTTCAAATGCACAGCCAATCTAATGGCTGCCTGTCTCCTTGACCTAAAGTGTCTTTTTATAGATTTTCTCCACATTTCCTTGAGCTTGATTAGACAGAGATTTGGTTACACAGAACTACATTTTGTAAGACACTAAGACCACTTCTACACATATATAACCTTCAACACCATGTCCACACAGGAGGCCTAGCATGAGCAGCACATTAGCAGAGCAGCAGCAGCAGCAGCTTCACTCCTCTATAAATGTCTACACAGGATTTACAGAGCTGCAGGTCAGCTGCATTTTGGCAGCACTCAGACCCCATCACACGTGTAAAACACAAGAAAATAGACTTAAAGCATGAAAATACGCTTCAGGTCATGTATAACGCAAGTGGAACATGAGCTGTGACATGGCCTGTGTGGAAAGATGTATTGATTATGTAAGCGTATCTTTTCAATCAGATGTGCTTGAAATGAACAACTGAAAAATATCCCGTGGAGACACTCCAAAAGACTGTTGCATAGGAAAGATCATTCATCCTGCTCGTGCTATTGGCTACTATCCGTAGAGATTTCAAGTAAAATGCACCACACATGACATGTTGCATCTGTCTGGGTACATAATGGACTTGTTATACAATGGTAGATAAAAGGCTCCTGCATGCAATACACTACACTGTTAAACTCCCATGGCTGTTGTTCACACTAACAGCACAAGGGAAGCACATACCCAGAATGTGAAGTCTGGTTGCTGTTAGAGCTTGATCCTGACATAGAAAATTTCCAGACCATTTCTGGGTGAAACTGTGTCTAAAAGGAGCTTAAATCCGCTACAAGAGCCCGGTTCTGTTTTATGAACTTATATTCAGAATTTACTGTGAACAAAGTCGAGCAAAACTATGATTCTCCCCTTCAGGGAACAATAAGGTACCATAAAAATTATGTTTCATTATATGTCATATATGTCATATATATATATATATATATTTATATATATCATTCGCCATTTATACTGGTTGGGGATGAAACAGACTGCACACTGGGACTCAACTGGGATTGCTGTTTAGACTCCCGCTGATTCCCTGTCACTCTTCATTTGTTTTTCTCTGTGTATAACTCTAACACAGACGGAGCGCCAGACTGAGCATGCCCTCAAAGGAGGCTGAGATGAAAGGCATGGGCTTAGTTATGTCTTAGTTGCATCGACTATGTTTAAGTGACTCAATCATTAAAAACAACTGTGATCATAAAAGCAGCAGAACAGTCACAAACATCCAATTACTGAGAAACTGGACATCACTCAGGCTTAGCAATTGGATAACTGAGTGTAAACCTTCTGAGATAAAATTCAGAAAACAACCACTTTTTATGACATTGAATGAACTGCATTTTTTAAGGTTGGATCAGGTCTTGATTTCTACTAATAAAGTCAATCAATAAATCTGTTTCTTTGTCCAGAGATGTGGAATCAAAGATGAGAGACAAGGATGCTTTGTGAAAAGTTTATAGAGAACCTCTTGCAGGCATCAACACAAAAAAGTAAAAGCAAAACGCTTGTTTTTTGTTTAATTTAATTTGTATTTGGAGAACAAATCATTACCAAGAGAACACAAGAACTACGTCTTGTGTCTCTTCATGTAAGGCTGTTGAATAACCCCTGACTAACACATGTATTTCACAATGCAAATTCTAACTTACGCTCAGCAATGATAAGTGGTGGATAGAAGAGGAAGTAGCCCACCAGCTCAGCTGACAGCTGACCAAGGAGATTTGAGGCAGTGGTGCCGTTTAGGAAGACAGTGCCATTACTCACAGTGTAGACCAATGACACAGCAGGAGAGCCTGCTGCCTGGGTGACACTCAGCATCTGGGAAGAAAACAGGAAGAGTACAAGCTCAGAAAAAGAAGAGAGCACAGAAGAACATAGGTATAATCACAATACTTGGGATTGAATTAGTGTAATGTGCAAATCTGAAAGATTAGTACAAATCTTGTGGAACAAAGTGACATAGTAGAAATGACAAACATCAAAAAATCAATTACTGTCTTGCATCGACAAATATTATGAAAATCATCAAGAAGCGTTACGGCTGGGAAACTGGCAAGGCATGAAAGAGTGCAAAAATATTATAGCATCATTTTTTTCATCCATGCATCAAATCAGCTTTAATATAGGGTGCACTTTAATGTGGCAGTTAATTAAAATTAATACAAATGCCGCCCCCCTCCCTACACATCATTAATTTGCATCTGAGAAGCAGCTCTTGTTTGAAAGGCAAAGCCTGATGGGACAATTTTGCACAAATTGCACACAATTTGCATCAGTTTGTAGCTGCCCCGTCACCAGAACATGTTAATGCTGATGTGTAACATTTATTCGTGTATAGACCATCATTCTTAACCTCTATTTGGGTTGTTGGATGATTCTTTATACATTAAACTGTCCAAAAGGGTGGCATCAGATTTAAGTACAATGACACCAGTACATTACACTGTACAAGTTTCACCTGTGGTGTTATGTTAACAATCACAGCATTACCATTGTAACAGTAAGGGGAGCACCTACATTGTGTTATAAGGGCACACTTGTTCCACTACAGTACCTGAACAGAAAGCCTGTTGTTAGTGCTGAGCACTTTGGCCTGTGCTTCTGAAAACACCTTCTCGAGCCTCTGTTCCATCATTTGAGAGAAACGACAGGATCGAGGATTATCACCTGCTCCCACAAACTGCAGCACTGAAACATAAAAAAATGAGGCCATATAAAAATGACACTGACCAAACAGGTTTGTTTTTTTTTATTTCCCTAAGTCAGATTCTGACTAGCCATGCAATATTGTCATCATTGTCCTCTGATGTGGTATCACAACATGTTTTTTACTTTCTCTAGTTTCTAGTTTCCACTGAGATTCCTCCAATACACAATCGCAGCAGGAACAAATAACCGTAAGTCTCAAGCTGATCTCTGACTTATTTTTCTGCTTTCATCCAGACTGAACACTAGCTGACCTGTTTTCAGCTGGAAGCCAGTGGCTGGGCTGGTTCTCCATAACGTAGCTGGGAGGGGCAGGGCTGTTACCATAGGGAGGTACTGTCGCAGGTCTGCAATCAGCTTATCACGGCCATAGGAGTCCAAGCCTTGCAGCACTACAGAGGGGGGGTAAACCATGTCCCCTCCAGTCACGTGATAAGCCACTGTCATGTTGGGAGAGCCAAATACAGTCTCCACCTGAGAGAGTATACACGAGAGAATTAGATGTCTTTGCCATGTTAGTATTTTTTTTCTATGTTATCATGTTACCCACGTTCTTAGCCCCTTATGTCTGAATGGCGAGTAACTTAACACCAGGCTGAAACAGGAAAACTTCCAAGCCTGTTTTACCTCTGACCACATCCAACATCAAGTTTTAACCACATGAAGAGTTATATCAAAACTGAGTAAATATCTTTGTGTAGTTTCAGTGAAAACAGTTTTTGAAATTACATAACAGACCTAAAAACCAAAACATAGTATCAGCACTTTGGCTGTGTAGTTACTGCATTCTGGCTTTGACTGACTTTGTACTGCTGCCCAGGTTGCAGTTATTGCACTGACTTATCTGATTCATCAAAAGAAGGCTGTATCAGGTGAAACATAACTTGTTAGATAGGCCTGCACGGCTTGCCTTAGCTAACACTAAAGCTATGTTTAGTTATTCATTTTCCCCTAGTTGTTATCTGTAAATGAAAAATATTCATTTTGATTACCTGACATTTTGGTTTTTCAGTTTGTTATTCCACATCATTAAGTAAGGCAGCAGTTCAATCAATACCTGATTGAGAAAAAGCTAAACTCCTGCTAAAGGTAGCTAGCTTTGCAGATCATAGTAGCCGCCATAACTTTTTTTTTTTTGACTCTAGTGAATTTCATTTGATTTGGTCATTAAGCTAACTGTAAATCACATCTTTAAATGTATTACATTGTAAATGAATTTATTATATTGATTCCAATATAAATATTAATATTACTCAGATAGATAGAGATTATAGATAAGACTGAAACAAAGACAGGGAAACTTATAAGCTATGCACTGTAAATAATAATCAAACCAGAGTTAATTTTCTTTAACAAACAAGTTAAAATTGATAATAAACCCAAGAGAACACAGTTTGTTAGTATATACTGCAGCGTCTCTGAGAAGGATTATTGTATGATCATTTCATTTCTGGATATTTTGTCAGTTCTATGACAATGACTTTTTGGATATAAGGATATAATTATCAGCCTAAAGAGGCATTAATAAATACATTACAACCTTTCTATTTGTCTAACACTTTGCCATCCAGCCTAAAAACTTCAGTCTGCCATTGTAGATCAGTACAGTATACTTGAAACTCAAGGTGGGTTCAGTGGTTCAAATTTAGATTTTTTCATCCATAAAAGCATGTTAATCACAATGCTCCCATCCTTGTCAACCAATGCTGATTACCAAAACAAAGGTAATAAATACACACAAAATAACACCACAGACAAAAACAACACGAAACTACAACACAACTGTTGAAACATCCAAACTAGATTAGAATAGACAGAAATTAAAATAAGTAATTCCCAGTTTATTTCCTTACAAATTCTAGGCCTAATATTGTGTCCCTTGTGTTGGAGAAAAGAGGTACTTCATCACACTGATGGAAAAATCGTGTCAATCAAATGTTGTCATAAAAGTTTTATTTGCAGCATTGCAGATTTATTTGCACTGCTACCTACATTACAACCACAGGTATTAAAGTGACAGTTGCCTTTTTATAAATGGTATGATGAAGGCTGTGACAGTTGACAAATTTCATCCAGTGCTGCTGGTAACATGGTGTCAACCATTTTCCAAATACCCCCACAAGGTTTGACAGTGATTTTCTACCCCTCAGACAGCCACTGTTTGTTTTTTTAAATCCATTTTAGTCTAGCATGAAAATAATTTACATACTGTCATTTCATAGTAGGAAAAGCACAGGGGTAAATAATAAAAAGAATCATGGCTGAATTCCATTCAGCTGCTTGAGTTTCGAGTATGTGTTTGCTGATTAATTCTAGTGTTGTGCATGCACGCTGATTGTCACACTCTCTATCTTACATGGTACACTCGAGCAGAGCAGAGCCAACATTAATGTTATTAGTAACACTTGTGCTTTTCGTACTCTGACAAGTCAAAATGTTTGTCGTGAACAAGGCCTGAAGAAAGCTTAAAGTTTATTTTCACACCATACTGAAATGAAAAGAAACCATGCTGTAAAATATTTGTATTTAATCAACAAACGCATATGTGTGGTATAGTCCTTAAGACTGTTACTGTCAGTCAGTCATATTAGCAAACAAGATATTGATTGGTTGATTGGATTGATGGATGGATGGAGCACTTTACAGTGTATTCCAACTATTTGCTAATGAGAGCATAAGGAACAGGAGGGAGAGTGATCATTGAATACAGATAGGTGAACAGGAGGGACCGAGGAGCTGCTACGAAGAGAGCTAAGAGAGTAAGAGACGAGCGAGACATGGGAGAGACTGTTAAATAGGGAGTTAGGGACAAAGGGGCTTATGTGTCTTCACTTCTAACCCAAGAAGCCAGGTACGACTGCGGTCTCATTTTCACAGAAACGCAGGTGAAATCTGTCGTAACCGCGTGTCATGACAGAAAAAAATGTGTTTGTCGGTAAGAGTTTGACTTTTCATTGAACTGTGCTCAGATGGAAACCGGAAAGGGAATGATGACAGATATAATGAAACTAGGTGTGTGTGAGGGTGAGTGAGTGAGAGACAGAGAGAGAGAGAGAGAGGTGAAACCATTCAGGTCCGTTATCTAAACCCATCTGGAAGCCTGTGTTGACAGGGTAGATCCACTGGCCAACACACTGAGAGCCTACAGTCTCAGTGAGTAGCTGAGAGTCACCACTCTGCCTCCTCACAATTCAGCCTTCTCATGAGCTCTGTGAAAAGAGCCCTTTATTATCACTTCATCCTCTCAGGCTTTACCCATGTGAAGGTGTTATTAGGCGATTGCATTTCAAGCAAGCCAAAGATTGGTAACACACCTACTAACTCTATTTCAAAGAGTGTGAAAAACTGCCAAAAGATTAACCCAACATGATCTCACGTTTTGGCTTTCAAAAAGTTTAAAGTTACCGGATGGCCCTGACTAGAAGACACAAAAATAGTTCACTTTTATGTTTTTCTAAAGGTTCAAAATGGGTTTAGTCTTGTGGTCCAATTCATTTGGTCTATTTCTCATCATCTTTTTAGCATCAGCACGGCACATCGCTCTCCTCCCAACCATTTATAACCTATAATTAAACATAGAAGCGATTTCCCTTGCCAACAGCTTGCTTCCCATTGGATGAGAGAGCAGTGCTGCTAAAAGGAACCCATGCAATGTTGAAATGGGTGACAGGAGTGCACTGAAGCACGACACCTTCAGAGACTACAGACAGAGTGAGCATGTGAAAGCGCTGACCTTCATGCAGGCAGGACGAGTACATTGGGCTCACTCAATTATTTGATACTTCCACGTTGAGAAATATAACACTCTGGACATCTTACCGGATTGCAGATATACAAGTAAACACACACACACACACTCAGAAATGTGCACACACAGACTTAACACTTGCTCATAATTGCAACACTCTGAAGGCACTCCAACCCGCTGGAGACAAGAAGGAGAGATTTTCTTTATGTGGAAAAGGAATCCCATTGCTGTTTCATTTATTGCCAAACACATGCAGACTGATTTTCATTCAAATTCTATTTTTTTTTCACATGTTCAGTGTACAGTATGCACAGTACATAGACGACATCCTGGCACTACCAGCTAACATGTTTCCTTCAATAAATCCTTCTCTCTCTGTTTACCAGACGAAAACATACACATTTCTCCATCTCACTGTCTGCATTTTAACATCTTAGAGCCAAGAGGTGCTCCTGATACACACTGTGGAGGTGGTATTAGAGGCTTATTGGACAGAGAGAATGGATTTGGCACAGTGGGAACCATGATTGGTTCCACAAATGGCTAATCCACAGACACAAAGATCATTGTGTGCGCACAGGATCTGTTTGTGTGCAGGGGAAATGCTGAGATTGGTTTCCCAGTTGATTTTTTGTTAAACCAAATCTGCTGTGTCTACTCCTATGGTAAGATTGGCTTGAAGTGTGGAAAGACGAACTGGTTAGAAATGAAAGCCTGTCTCTTATATAATGGAATAGGAGCAACACTTCTCATCTACAGTACTGCTACAACCCTAATCTACATCTTGTTTTAGTGTTGGTACAGTTATTCAAATATGTGACATCACCCACTGCCTTCTGGGACACATTCAGTCAACCTAATTTCTATATTTGTCCTCATCTCTTTTCACGTAGCCTACATGAAGGTCCTTGGTTTAAGTGGCTAATTCACTCCACGCTAATAAACCACCACATTTCTGTTCAGGGCACAATTAGGAAACATTTACTGTTCATTAGCGTTAGTCGGTTTTTGATTATTTAGCTCGAGCCCAAGATGGAGCAACAGTTAAAGTGAAGCAGCTGTCAATCAACATGTCATATTCACAATCTATGATACATCTACAGCCTAATATGTGAGATACATGCTTCAAATAAATCTAGCAATACCTTTGAACAGCTCTTTTCTCAATGCAAAACTTTTCCTGCTGTATGATGAACCAAAGTGTCAGCATGAGCGCACCAAGTCTTTGTATCAGGCCAAACTTATAACACTTCCCAAAACACAGCTGACAAAAACTTTTTTCTTTCTTTCTGAATTCATTAAAAATGTATTTTTGCTTTCATTTGGATTCTACCTCTGCGCTAGAGGACAGAGATGGCTTTTAGATTGTAGGCAACTTGTCACAGCTGTTAAATCTGTGTCTGTGTATTGATGCTGGTTGATGCTGTAAAGATAAAAAAAAAAAAAACAGCAGTGTTGATTTCCGACAGTTTTCACTGCAAGAAAATGTAAGAAAAGATATTACTGTCTGTATGTAAGCCCAGTATGTCACTGTAAATGTGTCATCAGGTTAAGATAACGCCTTCAGTTTCAAAGTCCCTCAGTGTCAGAGAAATTGCGACCGTTTCTTTTCATGTACTGCAAACTTTGCTCATTATCTTTGAGTCTATAAATATGTATGAATGGATGTTCAATATATATCCAGTGGTTGAAACAGTTGTATTTTTCTTGAGTGATTAACAGTAATCAATAACAGTCTGACCTGTGCTTGAGCAGAAGAATCATTCAGAGCTTTTCGGAGGCCCTGGCTGAGTCCCCGCCGCAGGTTCTGCCTCTGGATGCTGTCCAGCCTGTTTCTTCTCACATAGATGGAAACAACTAGCAGAGATACAGATACAGAGTTAAAGATGAGGACAAACAAAGACAGACACCAGACAAAACATGTTAAGAGAAATTTGGAAAAATTTCAAAATTTTTCCAGGAGTGTGGCAAAAGTATTGTTTACCTGTTTTCACCCACATTCTCTCTGTGATGTTGCACTGCTGTGGCGGAGCCTCTGTGGTGGTGGTGAAAGGGGAGATGAAGATGGTGGTGGCACCCCTGGGAGGACTTGTTCTCAGGACATGTGGAGTAAAGGTTCTCCTGCTGGTTTGGGTCCTGATGGTTGTGGTGGTGGTCGTTCTCCTGGTAGCAGGTGTGGGCTGTTGTGTGGTAGTGGTGGTAGACTGCGCGGTTCCAGCGGTTGGAGGCATGGTAGTGGTGGTGGGATTTTTAGTTTTGGCGGCTGAAGCTGCAGTTGTGGTGGCGAGCTTCGCAGAGGCTGTTGTGGTGTCCTGTCGAGGGGTCAGAGGTGGTACCTGAGATGTCCTCTCAGTGGGCCCAGCAGAAAGCATAATTCTGACTGACTGAGAGGGGGCTAGACTGGCCTCTTTTTCTTTGGGGAAAGTGAGCGCAACTGCTCTGGATGTTCCAGCGTTTAACTCTTCCGCCCCCGCCTCTGTAAGGACAACAAACATGTCAGTACCATGCTGTGAGCCATCAGAATCTATTGATGAGATCAGTCCGGGTGACAGGGAGGAAAATGTGGGTGGCACAGTTTTTATGGACAGAGATGATGATGATGATGATGATGATGATGATGATGATGATGATGATGATGATGATGATGATGCAGTGCCTGGGAACATGGTTGGTTTGGTTGATATTATCTTATCAGCTGAATTTAATGTTGACACTGAGGTGGTAAGATTCATATGCAAGGAGGATGGTGATGATGACAGGGTTAATGGTGATGATGCGATCAGCTCTCTTGGTAAGGTTAACCCCTTCAGTTTTGACTCAGTTGTGTCAATGATATGGTCAGTGTCAGAGAAACTGTGTGCCTGGTTGTTTGGAAGTGTGACACTCGAATCATCTGCCAAAGGGGGATTTCTCTTATACACAGGTCCAAGCAGAGTAGTTTGTGAAGATGTTACTGAGTCAGTAGTCGTGTGAGAGAGGGGTAGAAAAGTATTTGAACCCCACACTGAAGGAGCAGCAGTGTTTATAGTGGCTCCCTGATGCACATTGACAGCCACATCAGATCCAGATCTGACATTAGCTGGAGACAAATTCATACTCTGTTCTTTGTAATCTGATGTTCCTTCAACATATGTAAAAGATGGATGTTCTCCAACAGTTGCATATATTGAAAATGGATCACTTGCAATAACCGTTGGATCAGTTGAATTCAATATATGCACATTACGCTCTTGTTCATCTTCCAGCTTCGGATGTTCATATGATGGGCCATCTGCTGGTAAATTTGATTTTGCCCCATCGAAGCCAGTAGATGTATTTTCTGAGTCAAAGGCACTGCTTTGAACAGGCAACGGCTTGGTGGCTTCCCACTTTGTATATGGTGCCATTAATTTTGTGCCAAAGCTGAAAATAGCGCTCGCTGTCTCAATTCTGTTTTGTCCATCACTGGAGGAAGTGGTAGCTGCTGCAGAGGAAGCAGTGGAAGGAATGGTTTTCAGTGTGCCTAAATAAAAGTTTGATTTATCACTGCTCACACTAGTGACTGGTCCCTGAGTGTGAGAAGCAGCGTTTGTCCTTGGTGTTGGGATGATTTCTGACCAGGAAGAAGGAGAAAACTGCTTGTAACGGCCCATGACTGTCACATCATCTTTACGAGAAACGCTTTTAAGATGTCCTAATGCAGCATCAAACGGTACTGGAGAAGAAGAGATTTCAGTGGGAGGTCCTTCACCAGAACCTTCAGAGCCTTTATTCAACATAAAAACATCTTTTGTAGTCATGAAAGATGGAAACTGTGTAGTGAACCGCCCTGGTGGAACACCCTTCTTGTAAAAGGCAGTGTCCCTGATCAGAGTAGACTCTTCATTTCCATTAAATAAAGGGGAGGCTGAACTCTTTTCAGTATTTCTGTAGAGGCTCTCAGCAGGTCTCTTTTCATATGATGTGTGCACACTGGAAGCTGGCGATGTTTTACTATTCCCTGCATTAGTTTCCAGTTCGAACGTCAAAGGTATACTGTGGCCAGCTCTCTCGGATTTTATAATATGAGCAGAGACTCCGGCTGAGGACAGCGTCTGTTGAGATTTACTGGGAGATGGCATTACACCAGACGTTGTGTCAAACTTGTGGGGAAATGTAAGTAAAGATCTTGTTTGAAAGGGTCTTTGTGACGGAGTTACTTTGGATGATATTGAGGCATTGGGTTGGTCTGCGAAATTACCCTCAGCGCTGGCAGACAGGAGATCATCGGTGTTATTGTGGTTTGAACTGTGGCCGAGGAACAAGGATAATAAGTATGTAGGCCGAGTGGGGTGTGAAAAACTTTCATATGTGGTATCTTTTGCTGACCTAACCGGCAACGCTGAACCAGAAAGAGACACTCTCCTGCTGTTGGAGATAAATATCATCTTTAGCGTCATCCATCGTCTATGTTCCTGAGTTATGCCGTTGGGAGACCTTGTTTGTGGCAAATTAAGTGAATCTGACTCTGCTGTGCTGGTGATCGAAGTGAAGATGGAACCACTGGTGGACTCCGGCCTCGGCTGTGTGAGTGAAAGCGAGATATTCTGGTGAGCTTGGGTGGAAATAGATTTGAGCTCTGCTCCTGCTATCTCTCCCTGGTTGTAATTTATATTGATGGCAGGAACTCCGGGACTGCTGTGACCCGCTGCCATCAGTAAATCACCACTATTAGACGCACGCTCCGAGGACACCATGCCGGAGTAGATAGGTGTTAGCTTAGTGAGTGCGGTTTCAGAGAGAGATATTTTACCTGTTGGACCTGTTGTTCCAGCTGGTCTGAACGTCATTGCTGGTGATACAGTTGGATTTACAACATGTGAACTGAGGGATGACATCATTGCATCTCCAACACTTTTGTGAACTAAAGTCTGAGTGTCTACTGCTGTTTTGTCTTTCTTTTCCCCATATGCTGTTCGATTTAACACCTGCTGTGTGACATGACTAGAAACTGAATATCCGTTAGGATGGGCAGACAGCGCTGCTGATGTGGGATTTTGTGAATCTCCCCGCAGCGTTTGAACAGCTTGACTCTCTTGATTGGAGGGAAATGAGGTGCTAATTTCAAGATTATTGGCTGAAACAGAGTTCATACCTTGGTTCTGTGCCTGAGTGGGTCCGTATAAAATCTTTAATAGATTCTGTCCACGGTTAGGAGAAGAATATGATGTATATGTGCTGTTTGCTGGTGTCTTGATTACTGTTGAGCTTGTACTCCTTATGTATGTTCCACTGGCCAAATGGATTTTATCTGCTGATGAGTAAAATGAGTGTTTTGTCACTTTATTGCTCTTGTCATTGCTGGTTTCATCTGGAAAATACGATGGTTTGCTTGTTGTGCTTTGCAGTCCCTGTGTAACAGCTGGTAGGACTACAGCTGAATGAGTGTTGGATTCTGCAATTCTTAGACTGTCTGTCCAGCCCAGAGACCCTGCTGGTGTTAATGCTACTGTTTCCCTCAGAGGGGCAGGGCTGGACACAATCCTTTGACCTTGAGAAGATGCAGCTCTGTCTATCCACTCAGTGGGCAATGCTAGAGAGAACAGAGACACCAGGAATGGAAACACAGAAGAAGTGGAAGGAGCTGGTGACGACACTGACAATAAAGTAGATGATACTGTTGATGATAAAAATGAGATATTCTTATTTCCATCCAAAAAGGACACATGTGATGGCCTACTGACAGGCGATAACATGGTAACAGCTTTAAGTGGTGTGATATATTGGTGAAACATGTTGGAAGACAGACCTGAGCTCGCAGAGAGGATCCTATCTCCCACATACGACAATGAGGAGGACATCTCCGAGCCATGGCTGGAACTATGTGAAGGCCATTGGGTGGTGTGGGTCTCGTCCCCGGTGACAGTCGGCGAGGTTCTACTTTGATCAAGGCTCACTGGATGTTTGACGGTTCCTGCCATGACGGTTAAGACAGAAGAAAAGGCGGGCTGCCCTGATAGACCTTCCCCCTCAGACTCTGAGTCACCATCTGAATGGACGGCTGAGAAAGGCACCTCCTCCGCCACCGACAGGTCAGTCAATGGGTGAACAGGAGCAGCTGTGGCTGCGGGGTCGCTTGGTAGAGACGAGGAGCCAGAGGCATCATAGGTGGATTTTTCTGTTAATGGAACAGACAGGGAGAAACTATAATTATCTCTATTTTAGCACCACCTTCTTAAAGAGCACCCTTTATGAAAGGTCTATAAGTTGTAACTACAGGCTTTGCTGATGGTATATACAAATATTTACTAATCACTTATACATTAGATCAACTATAAGACATTATCTAAACTAACTTCTTGGTTGGCACATTGTGATTATAGCCAGAACAATACTAGGTTTCTGAGGCTGATAGTGATATCAGATTTTGGGAGTTTTAAAAAAATCATTAATCTGAAGCTTAAAATCTTATTATAGAACTGATCAATAAAGCATTAGCGAATTATTTATTAAAACCATTATTTACGACTTATAAACCCATTATAAAGGGTGCTTTATTTTCTGCTGTCTATAAGGCCAATGAAAACTGTATAGAATGACATATTGATGCTATGTCCTTTTATCTGGCAGAGTGAAAAATCTGACTGCCTCAGCTGTCTGCATATTCATTCAGCCTGCATGTCAGCAAAGAATTACCTTTTCTGAAGATGAAAGATAAAGCCATCACAAAGAGTCAGGTATCTGACACAACCATGTAAAAGACCTGAGTCAAACAATAAATTTACAATGTTTTAATTGCTATTGTCTGGTGATCATTTTGTCCTCTGTGCCAAGGTGAACACACAGGTTTAGGGGTGTACACACATCTTTCTAATAATCTGCGACAGTACACCAAGGGCAGACATTTATGTATTCCCAAAGGAGAGAAAAAAGAGACAATCTTCAAAGTGGAACAAATAGAATTATTCAAGAGATGGCAGCCGCATGCTCAAGTATAGCAAAGATAACGCTACTTCTAAGAACACACAATGGACTCGTTACCGTCTTTTGGCCTTTGCAGAAATTATGCGTCTGCAAAAAGCAGAAAGAAAGAGAGATATGGGAGTTTACATTACAGTTACTATCATGAAGATACTGGAGCTCATTAATGCACCGAGACGGAACAACGTGGAGTTGTCTCTCATCCATTCCTGTCCTCTGCTTTCCTTTTATTCTCAGCACATCCTCGACATGTCCATACAGGGGTTCTTTTATCCATTTATAAAGCTTTGCAGTCCTGTCACATCTCCCACCCCCTCAGCATGTTTCCCCTGCTGAAGTGCATCCATCGAACCGGCTAAACATGAGCAGGGGGAACCATTTGACAAACATGGATGTACCCTGATAGCAAACAGATGCTAGATACTCATATATCAGTAATTTTTGCTTATTCGGTTTTCCAATCATTAGGCTTGTATAATCACATACTGTCCAGCACTTACTGCAGAAATGTGAGGCCCCTGAGTCCATGTTTTCTGAATTACGCACATGATGAGTAGCCTAAGGCAGTGTGAACTCACACAGCTGGCACTATAAAACTATATGAAAATATTAATGTTCCGCAAATATCTGCAGAGCATTAAATGAAAACTGTAATAGAATCCAACACCTACAAATTCAGTAAAAGTTTCAGGTCACCAGCTCTGAACATACTCTTAAATGTCACCAATATCCCAGAGAATTGGCATAATGCTTTTTATAATTTGTTTTCAGAGGGATAAATCACTGAATTTCATTAACTGCCAAAATTCATTTCTTAAAGACAGCCCCTTCATGCTGTATTCATGATCCCACTTAATTCCTTTTCTTCAATAAATCACTCATGTGCTAAAATGTTATTAGTGAAATTGCTATACTGCAATTTCTAACCCACTCTCAAATAACGGTGATATAAAACAAAGAGTGGGAGGAAGTGAAATGTATTTCCGTAGTCACAAAAGAGCTCCATCATAACAAAGGATATATGTCCTGCTTCAAGGCCACTAAGAGGTGACTCAGTCAAACCACCTGGTCATCAAAATGAAAGAGAACTTCCTGCACCCCCCCACCCCCACCCCCACCCCCACCCCCACTCCCACACCCCACCCCTGATTAGTGCGCCCAGTGGCAACATGAATTTGGGCGCATGGGACAGCGGCCAGTCTGAGCGGAGGTGTGGGGTCCACCTGTGGTTCGCCACCTGCTCTGACAGAGCTGAGCATATGGGAGGATTTCAACAATGGGTGAGAGAGGACAAGATGTGCAGATAAAAAGGAGAGAGAGAGAGAGAGAGAGAGAGAGAGAGAGAGAGAGAGAGAGAGAGAGGAAGGACGATGAGAAAGGGTGGGCTGGAAGGTATGGAAAACAATAATCAAAGAGTCCTAGACAGACATTAGAGAAAGAAGAGCAACAGTTTGGCAGAGAATGAGGAAATGGTTGAAGTGGAGGTCATTTTGAAAGGAAAACACTATAGTGTATCTTTATCATCATGATTCTTTACACCATCACCATCAGGCTTTTATCTTGAACGCAGAGTAACAGAGAAATAATAACAGGTTTCGTAGTGCTAGGTGCTCAATTGGTTGCATCATTTATTAAACAAATATGCAAAGAATTTGCTGGTTCAAGCGTAAAATGTGAAAATTTGTTGTTCTTCTCTGTAATATATCACTATATATTCAATATCTTTAGGTTTTGAACTGTTGGTTGGACAAAGCAATTTTAAGATTCATCTTGGGTTGTGATGGAGATTTTCAATATTTCTGAAGACTAAAATACGAATGGATTATAAAAAAACTGATGCCAGCAAGAAAAAGTGCAAGAGACCAATCATAACAAACTCTGTTGTGCCAACATCGCTCAACCCCAAAGTGGTGATGCCAAAGTTTCCAAAGATACCAAATATGTCAGGCCACAGTTTGGTGAAATGTGTACGAAATGATGCACAAGGCATGAAAAGCCACAGATGCAAGAGGAAATAAAAGGGAAGTAAAGGGGAAAAAAATGGATTTTAAAGGGTTAAACACAGATGTCAACAGGAAGTTGATAAGGCAAGCATGTATGAGTAATAAAATACTTAGTTATAGAAGACTCCTTTAGCGAGGAGACCGCTACACTTGTCTCCTCCCTTGTCTCTGAAACCCTCTGCAACCAGCACACACAAACCACAGACCTCATTTCCACACTCATTTCTTCCCTCTGCAGCCAGCACTATCTTTGAGCTACCAGGACACAGACATGACACTGCTGGGGCTCCCGCTGCTCCACACACATTATACACTGCTTCTCCTTTTGCTTTGAGCTGTTTTGTTCTCTTATGTGCGGAAAATGGTAAACAAGAGAGTGTAATTCAATAGTGAGGTGGATGGAACCCTGGGAGCACAGAAACAAATTTGAGAAGCCTGGTCTCAGGAAGTGCCTCAGAAGTCCTTCCCATGTTCTGACTGTGTATGGATGGTGGAATCATATATGGCTGCTTTGAGCTGTTGCTGTTCTATTAAAATGACAAATAAGAGCTTGAATTGCGAGGTTGAAGAAAGTATGGAAGCAGAGGATTGTGATCGAGTATGTTGACGTATATTTTGCACAAACCCTCTCTGTTTTTTTTTTTTTGTTTTTTTTGTGTAGGGCTGGAGGAGCTGTTAGCAGTGATGCTGATGGATGGGAGGGAGGATGTCACACGCATCCAGCACTATGCTTTTTTATTTATTTATTTATTTATTAAAGAGGGTGCAAACAGCACAGCAGGCTGAGACACGCATCAGCTGTCTGGAACACAGCCCAGCGGACACTTAACCCTGTAAGCATGCAGAGACGTGCACATGGTATTAACAGAAATGTTCATTCATTCAATCACTCATTCACGGCCACTGACAAAGAGGTTACAGCATGTTTTTTTCCTGATTGACTGATTATCTGTTTGTTTCTTAGGGGTATATCAAAAACGTATTGTTAGACAAAAGGACACATCATCACATTTGTAATGTAGATTTGAGTATTGTTTAAATATAGATTATGTCACGTTCTTCTTTTTACAAATCACGTTTAGGTCATAAGCAAAATAATATACTCTTGCTCATTCAACACACCGCTACAGCCTCACTTGGTCTGGTATGACCGGTAGCATATGGTGGCTATTGTTAGCTTATGTTTGCAAACTTTACATGAACATTGTTGTGTAAATGACATTACTGAGGCAGTCTGCTGACTATAGCCCCTTTTACACAGCCTGTTCAAGGTGGGAATGTTGTGCCTTTATTCCGCCTCGCCGTTCTGTATAAAGGGTATAAACAAAGAATGGGAAGGGCCGTTGTTGTTCCGCCTTCAAGCCGACAGGTAGTCACAGAGCCAAACCGACTTCTGTGTAAAAGGGAGGGCCGGCATGAAGGAACTGACGAAAGACGCTGTTGTGTTACTCGTCACACCTCTGATTCCAGAACGCTGGCATGCTATCTAAAATCACACAAGGGGGCGGCACTATGTCGGCTTTGTTTGGTTCCATATAAACAAGCAAAGGTGGCATAATGAGGGGTCTTTTTAACGGCAATGCAGTGCGATCTCTGTTTAAAAGAGGCTTATGACTGTTCTACTGTTACACTACCGAGGTTTTTCCAACCATTATAAGACTAAAGCAAAGTGCCTCAGCCAAATAAAGGAAAAAACTATGAGAGTTCTCTACTGCTCTGGAGAGGAACGCTTACCACCCTAACCTCTAAGCTAACAAGCCACATATGGAGAGCTCAGACAACGATACCTGCTAATTAGTGTTAACATATAAATAAAATACTACAAGGATATCACTCGTCTCAAAAAACAGGAGCACAGACTTACTTATTCTGTTAGTCAATTAACAGAACAACAAGAAATATTATTTGTCCGATAATTGCATGAAACATCCTCCAAAAGACACAACACACACACACGGTTGATAAGATGAGTTTCGCTGCAGCAGACAGCTAGCAGCGACTAGTGACAGCACCCACCTGTCGCTCAAAGCGGCCATGCCCTCAATTATGCATAACTTTAAGCCTTAATAAAATTCAAATGGGTCAGTTGCATAGAAATTCACCCCTGTACAGTTATTCATAAAGGGGGAAATTAGCTATAGAGAGCAAAACCTTTTTTGTACCAGGCTGTTAACATGTTTATTTCTGCTGTAAAGTTGGGCATTTTGGGCATCTGTGGGAACTGACTCGCTTTTGGAACAGCTGTCCAGTGGCCATTTGAGGAACTGCAGTTTTTGGCACTTTTGTGTTGGCTCTCCATTTTTCAGCCGTGGAGGTTGGCCCTAAGACCTGCCTACAGATGTATATAGACATACGACTGCACAGTCTTTTTAGTAACATTGTTACACAGCTTTGGGAAGATGAGAAAATCCAAATCCATTCGCTATAAGCCTTGTTTTACGGCTTAGTTTATCAATGAGCACATGTTCTGCTTTTCTTCTCTTTAAGTGTACATCAAAAAACAACAACCTGTGCTGTGTTTAATAATATAATTATTGTTATATATATTACTCCAAAATGATGTGAAAATGTATTCTTGAGGGGGACCTTAAACCACCTGACTAAACTGAACAAATCCTTGGGGGAAAAAAATCAAACACTGCACAATACATTGACAAATGACTCTCTCTCCGCCTCTGTCCGCCATCTTTGTGGGTCTCTCTCTCTCTTTCTCTCTCTCTCTCTCTCTCTCTCTCTCTCACTCCAGATAAAAGTCAGCCTATCCACTCATGCTAAGGCTCTCCGTCCTTTTCAGCCTGACATGTCGACACACTGACTTCTGTCCTGATGCAGCTCAGGACGCTGTAGTCATGGCTTATGTTGTTGCACTATGTCCACTCCTATTACTGTTCACTGAGGCTGTTTTCGACTGTCCTTGTCCCTGTGTTTGAGCTATCCTCATTTAGGCTTGAGCAATATGATGATATATGCTGTTAGATTATAGAGATCTGTCAACTGGTAGTTATCAGTATTTTTGAACATGAGAAAAGAAGCAAGAAAAAAGGAATCTGGTAACTAAATTATCACTGGAGCATTTCACTTCCTAAATGCACCAACACTAGACACTGCATTAATTTCTTCCTGTATCTGCATCTCTATATGGTACATTAGGGTAATGTTCCTGTCAAGTGTTTCTATGTTTTCCACTGCAGGCACTGGCTCGGTGAAACACACCAGAGAGCCACTATTCAGCGCTTTTAGCAAGCTTTTTGGAAGGTGACAGGGGACACATTCCCTCCACTCTCACATGAGGGATCGTATATCTCCTGGCTCAAACCCTTTTGGCTAAAGTGGACAAAAAGCGGCCAAAATTAATTGATTTCTGGGCCTCATTATATAAATTCAGAAATTTAGGTCTTACAACAATTCAGCGAATAAAGGATATAGACACAGTAACGCTAAACAGATGAAACCAATCCAGGAAAAAAAATGTTTTAATTTGATGTGAACATTTTTATTACTTTTCCAGTCTCGCTGTATCATGTTAATGATCAAAAGTCGCACAAAGGGGCTCTAAAATATAGAAATAAGGACGTTTGATGAGCGCAGAGATAGTCAAGTGATTATGTTTCTAAATGTGGAAACACTGCTAAAAGAATGGATGGAGCTTTTACATCTGTGCAGTTACTCTTGGTCAGTCAACATAAGAAAAGAATAACAACTAGGCTACTAAATGAGCCAACATGTATCTCAATAGCCACAATTATTAAATGCTGTCTTCGAACTGCTCCCCACTGATTGTTCCCTCAAGTGTTGATTATTGTGCAAGTTTTCCTGAATCTTTCACTAACAAATACACTAAAAAGACTGTCCCTATAATCTAATGTGGTTGTGCATTTAACTAATACTGAGCTGAGCTGAGGCATGAGGACATGGATGGATATTGTATGCTTAAAGGGTAACACATAAACACAAATAAATGGAAGATGGTTCATAAGCATTTCAGTTCATAGAGTTCCACAGTGAGGTCCTCACAGTAACCCATCACATCAACAACTATTATGTCTGCAGTTAGAACAATCTAAATGAATAGAGATGATGAAATAATGCTGAAAATAAGATTCTTTATGCAGTTTCAAGCACCATTTCTGGAGCTGTAAACCCTGAATAAACTTAGTTTGTATGTGTAGCTTCAATGAAAGATCTTCCAGAGATGCTCAGACTTTTTGGGGGGTGTAATGGCTGAGTGGCTTATCTAATATTAATATTAAATACACAGCACCTTAGCGTCACCAGCGGAGCAGCGAAATAAAATGTGGCACTGTCTGACACGTTCATAGCAGGAGGGTAAATTGCCACTGATTACTGTGCTTACGGCTTAGATGTTCAATACTCAATATATCGTCACACTGTGTTCTAAACAGGATCACACCTGAAAAAACTCCTACATCTTTACAGAAAACATTCAACGCTGTTCAAAAGCCAGAATGAGAGTTCTGGGTAATGCTGGTTAGCATGTATAATATAAAACTTTATTGATCAGTCTGTAATTACTGAGGAATTAACACATCAAGCGAAGTGCTCCAACCTTCCAGTGCATCATGGCAGCTTTAAATAGACTTCATTTGAAGACTATAACTAAAGGCAAGCTTATAGCAGCCTCTCCTTAACCCTAACTATACCTATTCCTAAACTGCAGCTCTTTGTGCAATGCATCAACTTAAGTACTTTTCTTCTGCCACTAATGATAAATATAATTGTAAATATAAAGTTACTTGTTTGCTTTCAAATGTATGGAATGCGTGAAAGCAAATATTCACTAGAACTTTTTTCACAGCAAACATTTTGTCCCACTGTGACAAGAGAGCCAGCATGCGCAACACCAGGACCCTGAAACTGAAGCAGCTAAATAACTTTTAGCCATCATTCATTTCCTTATTAACTCCCGCATTTTCCCTGCTGCAACAGGTCAAAATATCTTTACTGAGGAGTGTCTCAGTAAACAATTCCACTGAGCCAGTACGAAAAAATACATCAAGAACTGGCTCACCTAAATGAAATTATGGATTCTTGTAATCACAACTGTGCTTTTAATGCAATGATAAATCAAATGTCTGCTGATGAAAAAGGAAGATATCAAACTACAGTTACTCCTCAACAATCTGAAATATATATATTTATATAACAAATAATATATAACTTTTTTTTTTTTTTTTTAGAGCTGGCTAGGTTGAGGGAATTTGGGAGCATTTCATCAACTTCATACTTGCACGGATGATTCCAGATTGATGATATATAAAAATGTAAGAGTATTTCAGGGTGAAATATTCCTTTGATATATGGAGTGACCAGACGAACCTTGCTGGGGCAGACAAGATGACTGGAAGTCAGAGGGCTCAGTATGGGTACTGCAGGCAATCACAGTCCCATTAAAACCACCAAAAATAAGTCATGTTTCACTACAGCATCATGCCCAGAGGCAGCACTGGCCTACGAACTGTCAAGGTTGAAAACAGACAGAGCACGCAATAGAGATAGAGATAAAAAAGCAAAGGTAAATACAAGCAAATTCTTGCCACG
Source organism: Seriola aureovittata (assembly GCF_021018895.1). Taxonomy (NCBI): domain Eukaryota; kingdom Metazoa; phylum Chordata; class Actinopteri; order Carangiformes; family Carangidae; genus Seriola; species Seriola aureovittata. The sequence continues at coordinate 18,738,257 of NC_079364.1, forward strand.
GAAGCATCATGCATTCACGTTTCTTTACAGAAATGTAATCAGAAAGGCGTTATTACTCAGACTGCAAAAATGCAACAAAGTGTGTTTTACATTACGCAACATTTCAGATCTTCTAAGCAACACATATTTTATAGATTTGTGCATATTGAGTTTATATTGTGGGTTAACAAAGATTCAAACTGGTTTGACAATCTCAAGACAAGCTCGAAAAATCTGAAAGAATAGTCTTTACATCACTGCCTCTTCAAAAAAGCCTTCAAATATCTTCTTGTCCTGATACAACCCAATACGCAGACACACAGAGACAGAAAAGGGACTGTATCAAACTGGAGCTCATGGCCGTCTCCCGGGGACGTACATATCAGAGAAGGGAAGGGATGAGTGTAGGAGTTTAGCTGCATGCTGGGGTTGTGATGGGCCTGGAGATTACAACAGTGGGTGTGAAATGACAGGTGGGGGTCAAGGCAGGGCATCAGATATAGACACAGCAGCTGATGGGACTATGTACAAGGTGAACATTAACATGAAGGTCCCCTCCTAAATTATGTATTTGCTTTGATTAATTCTATTTAATAATACAATGAAGGGTATATTTATTCCAATAAAGGTTGAATGAGAAACAGCAACTTTGCGTGAATATCAGAACAAGATTTGTAAGAAGAAAATAATGATCTGTGCTGTTCCTACAAACAACTTTAATGTTTGATACTGATCAATACTGTCAAGGGGCCCAACAGTCATTTTATATGCCACAGCTGTCTCAGTATTGGATCATGATGTATGCATACTCTAAATTAGAGAATTATGGAAAGAGAAAATAAACAAACTGGTGCCAGATCAGTAGTCATGTGAGACATGTCCGGGATCAGGTGTAAAAGGATAATCTATGGAGCAGAACAGGATTAGTGGTATCGAAAACAAAGTAAAATGATACCAAGTCAAGCAGAGGTGGATGAAGTATTCAGATCATTTACTTAAGTAAGAGTATGAATACAGCAAGGTAAAAACATTCCATTGCATATTAAGTAAAAGTCCTGCATGAAAAATCACATAGGTAAAGGTACAAAAGTCTTAGCAGGAAAACGTGTCAAAGTAAAAGCACTTATTTCATCGCTGTGACTGATACATGTTACTATATGATATTACAAGATTGTTAATTCTCCTGTAGCTCGTTGAGGTGGAGCTAGTCTTAACTACTTTAAATACAGTTTAGTCCAGCGGTTCCCAACCTAGAGGTTGGCCCCTTCCAAAGGGTCACCAGATAAATCTGAGGGGTTGTGAGATGATTAAAGGAATAGTTCATCTTATTTGACATGGGGTTGTGTGAGGTACTTATACATAGTCGGTGTATTACCTACAGTAGATTTGGATGAGCGCCCTCCAAGTTTGGAGAGGCAGCCAGGAGTACCGGCACAGAAGATGAGTGATGTACTGCTGTGGACGGGGCCAGCAACAAAAAACAAAAAAATGTTTTAGCCACTTTAAAACAAATGCCCACAGAAAAAAAGTCAATATCAGTTGAAGTGACTCCGTGAAAGCGAGCGAAAAGCAGTGAGATACGTTTTTGCAGTTGGCCCCATCCACAGCAGTATATCGCTCATCTTCCGGTACTTCTGGCTATTTCTCCAAACTGGGAGCATGCCGAATCTACTGCAAGTAATACACTGACTATAGATACCTCACACATCTACACGTCAAATAACCCAAACTATTGTTTTAATAGGAGGGAAAAGAAGAAAAACAAAAGTTCTGATTCACACATATGTTCGGGTTAGGACCTAACCCTAACCCTTTTTTTGTTGGACAGAATTTTGTGGGGAAATCAGTATTTGGTGGAACTGCTAACAAGTAATATAAAATGTAACAAGGGGCCCAATTTTGTTTTTTGTTTTTTGGGGTTTTTTTGTTTGAGGTCCCAGGCCAAAAAGGTTGTTAATCTTTAGCATAGGTTGTATTTTATAAGATTATCATATTTTCCTTTATGAAAAATCTTCATCTGAAAAGTAATTAGTCACTAATGCTGTCAAATAAATGTAGTGGAGTAAAAAGTACAAAAAGTACAAAACTCCTCCTCTGAAAATGAGTATAATTATAAAGTAAAGACGTAAACCTCAAAATTGAAACTTGAAAATACAAGTTACATTCCACTACTGAAGTCAATCAGCCTGATTAACATGTGTCCAGATATAGACATAATACAGTACTATAGACTATCAATAAAATACCAATAAAACAATTTCTCCCTGCAGAGTGACCTTGGTGAGGAGTACAGAGTACAGAGCTGTGGCCAGGTGAAGTTCAGCTTCATCACCTGTGTCAGTCTTAGCGAAAAAAAGACTCCGAGTACTCTGGTATTATCACTGTTGGGAAAATCACAAGTCCTTGCCTCTGACTTTCTAATTGGGCCCTCGGAGAGACTTCAGAGGAAGTCAGAGCTCATCCTGCCAAGTGGCAGAGTGCTGAATGTACCTTCTGTGTCTTATACATCCTTTACTAAACTCCTGCACAAAGTCTCACTGTTCCAACAGCACTATATTTAAAGGTACGACATGAGAAATATTGTAATATTTGGAAATTATTGTCAGTTGTTGCAGTTTAATATAGTTACCTTCAACTACTCTTTATGCAAATTCAAACCACATTTTCAGAAAAAATGGGGTTACTTTCCGTCTCAAAAGTAAACCTGTTGCCTTTCTCTGATATTGTTGTGTTTGCAGAGCATGAAGATGGATGCTGTAACTGATAACGCTGATAACAATAAGCAATAAGTAAAGAATCAATGTCAACAGTTTACAGAACTTTGTTCAGTAGATTTCCAGCAAAGTTCAACTCTAAAGAACAACATTTAAAATGCAGGATGCCAAAATCCTCCTAATGATCTCATCTATTATGGTAATAATTAAGCCAAATTATTTCACTAATAAGTTATTCATGATAAATTTCCACACAAGACATTTTACTCCTTAAATTTCAACATCAATGTCATTAAGGCAAATTCCTCTGTACTTACTGCACTTGGCAAATAAAGCGACCGACTCTGTCGCTGCCATCCAGAACTCACAATCCTCCACGCGAAACCAAACACCTTCTCCAGTGCATTAACATAAATATGACGCAAAAGAAGACGGTCATGATTTGCAAGGCTCTTAAGTGACATAGTAAAGACAGATTGCAGCACTTGTCCATCTATTTGCTGCATGAACCAGCTAAACAAGACCTTCCTACAGCTGACCCTGATGCAGTCTGCATTGAAACGTATTCAGTATTTCACTAGAAAAAGCACAAATTAAAGAGGAATATCTTTAAAATACACAAGCTAATACATCTGTATGGCAGACAATTCCCAAGCTCCTGAGAGGTCCCAATCCCCAGACTGAAAACCACTAATGTATGAGACTGAGCAGACGTACTGACTCTGACCGTATCTATAGACTGTAGTGCAGCGGAGGTTAGCCGAGACATGTGAAGGATGGAGGCAAGAGGACAATGAGGGATAACAAGGTAGGATAAGCCTGTTAAGCTTCCAGGATCCCCTCTGAAACCCTCACTCCAGTCGAGCACAACAATGCCAAAATGTATGTAATACAATCATAGTGCTGTATAACCTGGGGGTCACTACGAGCAGCAGTCCACAACTTCATGTGTTACCGGCTGACAGTATTTGAAATTTTTAGAATTCAAAAGTATTTAAAAAAATGTTTTCCTTAAATCCAAATGTTGTTGTTTTGAAAAATATTTAGATATATTTAGAGTATAAAAAAGAATCGCAAGTTTCAGCCCTCTGCAGGTGCATGGAGCCCACATCGGGAACAACAGCTCAATAATAAGACTGATTATGCTTTGCAAGTGTTGGTGAGTCAATTGAGTAAGAAATATCAAAATGGCAATATCTTCTCTATGGAGTGCAATTCCATTCAACACAAGACTATAATGTGCTGTTTTCACTGAAATATAGCCTTGACTTCTCATGAGCTGCTTCTCTCGTGACAAGAAAAGAAATGCCAAATAACTGCTCGCCCTGCACCTTTCCTTTCTGGGCACAATAGGAGACACAGGGAACAAGACCAGAGAAAATCTTACAGATACAGAATGCAGGTGAGAATAAAAACAGGACATGGTTGCATTATGCATTTTATCACGGCTGAACACCAGGTCAAACGACACATGTTTGAGCTACAGCACGGACACCGTTCATGCCTCTACATCACAGCGATCGGACATTCAACCTTGACACTCCACACAGTCGAAGCAAACACAGAGATCACCAGCGACTCCGGCGGGCAGCATGATGGATGAGCTCTCAAACAATGGTCTCCAATACATCCTCAATTCACCGCAGCACAACAGGGCCACTACACAGCCACTACTGTGATGGTGGCCATAAAAGATCCTTCCATCACATTTTCGATAAGGATGAAAATACTATTGAGTAATACTGCATTCAATTCTTCTAACCCTGTTAATCCTGCCGCAGTGTTAAAGATATTCCCACCTTCAAGCACAATTGGTTTTTATTCATTTCAACACGGTGTCAACGTGTTATGAAACTCCTCTGCTTTTAGACCTACTGTTAGTTAGGTTACTCTATTGTTGCATTATGATGCAACTGTAATTACACACTGATGTCAAAAGCAGCTTTTTTAAAAACAGACATATGCAATTACGTGATTTAGGAGTAATTATGTAACACAAAAAAAAAAAACATGTAATTGAGCAATTTAATTGTGAGAATAGTTGAGAAAACAAAGATATCTTATCTGTAGTTAACAGATATGTAGAATTTAAAACCTGTCTTTTCGTAGACCATCTTATATAAGTGAATTAAGAATTTAGGTAAGAGAGAGGAGGATTTGTTAGAAAGTAGCACCAGAGGTGAGACCTCACTCAGAGTACTGTACTGTAACAGGAAGTGCGAAATCAATGGATAATACACTCAAAATTGTTTTGGCAGAATTGGTGCACAGGAAACAACTCATGTCAGTCTTGAGTTGTGACATTTATTTTTCACAAACAGATCTTTACAAATAGTGCTGGGTCATAACAATGCCTTTTTTGTGATGATTGAAATGTTGTAACACCCAGGGATTGGACATCAGCAGTTCTCGTTGAGACATTATGGACGGAGACGACTTCAGTTTAAGGTACTGAGCATTGAGACAGAAAACTCACTAAGATTTGTGACAAGTATTGTGTCACCTGAGGGGAGACAGGGAGAATTAATAATGTGTTATATTCAAGTTATGTTTTGTGGTGTTAAAGATGGAGTTAGAAAGAAAATTCCTTCATTCTTTCTATGATGTTGAATTTGTTATTAAAACCACAATATAATCTGAACACATTTTTGATCTTTTCAACTGATTTTCTGGCCTGTATATTTTAAGGAGGGTCTCTATAATGGCCATCAAGAGATGTAACATATATTCTCATTAAAGTTAAGTACTTTAAGCATTTAGGGGTTTGGATATTTGTACTTCAGAGTGGACAAGGAAAAATTAGCTTTTGTAAAACAACAATGTAAGCCTGGTTAGAGAAGGTTGGGAGCTGTGTGGCCAACACACACACTACATAGAACGAAAGTCAAAACACCAGCACCGATTGTTCGCTATGTAAAGCCATGGGATACACCACTCACTGCCCTGTTTCCAGGCATCAACCTGGTCATCTCTACAGAGAAGCAGGATTTTCAATTACACCTGCTCCTGCAATCAACGCCTTCCACCTGCTGTACTGAGTACTTCTTCTTCTTCACATCCAGTTTGTGTTATAACATCATCATAATTTTCTCCGTGATTTCTCATTTTAAATTTCATTATAGCTGATCAGCACAGCTCTTGTAATTAACCTGTATGACTTTGCTTATACATAACATAGTGACAACCAGAAAGAGCTGCATAGTCTCAAATGCTGTGACTGTAATATGAATAACATATCTGCATTCAGAAGATAGTATCAGAAGAAACTCCAAGTCAAATACACTCAAAGCTCCACTTCTTTTGAAGTACGGGGTTGAAACGGGAATCCTCACTCTTTACATATGGGCTAAAAAACATTTGTTGCAAGAAGAAAAGGTAAATCTTCTTAGACAACTTTTGGCAATACCTACAGGGGAGACACCTCCTCTGTGCCACAATGGGGTCAAAAAGAACCGCAAACTCAACACACGTCTCAGAGGTCACAATTCCACCTGAGTATAATGGATCTGGGACATGTGGCTTCAATATATTATTCAAAGGTTTTTCAGAGACTACTTTTGAAAAAAGAATTCAATTCTTAATGGAGAGAAAAGAAAGAAGGATTTTTTTTCACAAGTTCTTAACTGATTCTACTGGACACCATCCAAGATGTGGGCGGGCAAATAAGGCAAACCGTACCAAGTGTCAGAGTTCAGATGGGACCACCTGCTATGAAAATGTCTAATTCAGATTTTAATTGCAGATAATTTATAATTTAATTCAAAATCTTAACAGTCTTCATTTGGGTTTTTGACTAAGATTATACATCCACTCACAGTTGCCCAACTGTAAATGCTGCAGATTTATTTCAGAGAAGTTTAATGTTGGTCACACAGATACTATTAAGAGGATGGACGTCCCCACGGGAGCCATCGTTTCAGGAATGGTTTATCCAGCTCGGCTAGGTGGCAGGTTTCTTTCAGGATGAAAAATAGGACACATCAGTACGTGCAGTATCAAAATGGGGACATTTCACTGATGTGCATCTGTGGCGCCATGATTTGAAACATAAAAACCCAGGATTTAAAAAATCATTCATGTTCTTTTGCTTTTTCTTTGAGAAAATTGACATAGAAAACGGAAATAATTGGATTTTGTGATGGGGTTTTCTTTGTCATAACTTTTCCCTTTGATGTCACTCTATTTTTTTTCTTTTATGTATGTAATATACTGTATTTCCACTTGTGATCTGTTATGATTATTCATCATAAGAGAAAAAAAAGATGTTTTTAGTTTTTTATACATGGTTATAAACATTAAAACTTCCAGTGAGAATTTACCTCTCAGTGCAAAGAGCGTCTGTCTTATCAACCCTAAGCTGCATTTCTTTGTCCTCTTTCCTTACACACTTCTTAAATTGGATATTCTATCATTCTTCTCATGCAAACCTGTGCACTTCCCCATCCCTACTATGACGGCGTTTTAATGGCTGTCATCCATGTCTCGTAATGACGTCCACTGTCAAGGAGAGGTCTGTCTCCTCGGTACCATGATCTAATCCTGCGGACACACTCTTGACCTTCATTAGCCATCTAACACATTGTGGTGCCACAGGCAACAAAGAAACACTGAGTCAGAAACACACACATACACACATACTGTACGTGCAGTAAAATTGTTTATGTGGTTTGTTTGGTTGGTAGGTGGATGAAAGAATGAAAGACATTCATTGTTGTAGTTTAATTATTGAGCTCTAGGTCTCCTGTGCAATATATCAGGTCTAGTGCACAGCTGTACTTCAGCTTCAAAGATATTGATGCAATACACTTGATATTAAGAAACAAATTGAGGATCAAATACAGCAGCTCCATAATATAAAAACATTTAGCACTAAAATAAAAGGAACGTTCCCTCACTGCAGCAGGGTACAAAGTGCTGAGAGTGGCAAGTTGTGACACACATTACACAACTCACACACATGCACACGAATACACACAGACAGTCTCTGAGGACAAATTAATAAGATATCCATGAAGGATGAAGAGAAACAAACTCTGAAACTTGCTTAGACTTTCGCTACAGATGGGTATGAGCTGGAGCATTTGTAAAGGCCTTGTTTGTGTGTATGAGTGTACTTCTCCAGAAGCAGTGGGGCAACATATTCGGATTATCCCAGTAATGAATTGGCCTGCGGGGAACGGCCCGTCTCATTTTAAGACTTAAGGGGTGACTTGTGCTCTAAAGTAAGGGCATAAATTAGACAAATGCGACATGGTATAGATTTATGAATGCGCATAAAGGTGAGTATTTCAATATGTGTTGTTTGTGGCTGCAGGAAAATTCCCTTCTCTTTTAAAAAAATAAACTAATTTGCTAAAGGAAAACAAAAAAGCAGTCTGTGACTTAAAATGTGTGACCCATTTTAAGCTTTTACCTTTAAATGATGCATTTTAATGCATTCAAACTTTAGCGCCTTAAGTCTCACAGCATGTTTTTTTGTTTGTGCAACTCATTCGAATTACCTCCAAAAGTATAAGGACAAAAAGCGCTTCTATATTCTGTCAGGAAAACATACTTAAAGTCCAAAGACAGCTCGATTACTGATTAATAAGATGGGCTTCTAAAACTGTTGAAGACTTCCTTTAATGCTCTCTGAGTTCAGCTTATCCCTCCCCAGCACTCTTGATGCTTCACTGATGCTGTCATCTTTGCTGCCTCCACTCTCAACCTGTTTCACTAAAGCTAGAAATCAGAGAGCGAGCCCCTGAATCTGTGATGTCACTGGGATTTAAAATGAAAGGTTTCTTCATAGACTGAGAGATGGATGGTTCGTAGTCATAAACTACCACAGTCAACATGTGATGTTGATGATGCACTGACATAGTTGTTTGATATATTTGTAATGAATAACGTCTTGAATAAATTGGAAGTATAGAATAATGACTCTCAGGGCTGGATGATTTGCCTGAAATGAATATTACAGTTTTGATGAGAACATTTCTTATCTACTACTTCATTTAAACAACAGAATTTAGCAAAACGATGTCACATTTTTCTCATATCATCATGATGCGATTCTATTGGAAGCCGATACATGAATCCCAGCCTAGCCTCAATTTCTATATAATCCAATTAGAGTACACAAAAGAACGCCATACTCACATTTACATGACAATATGATAGTTGTGGTGGTGAGAGTTCTATGACACAAAAAGGGGTCACAGACCAACAATGTAAGATTCATTGCAAGGCCTATATTTCTATATTAACATTAGCTCAAATGCCTACATGTAATGTGAAAGAGCCTGCTTGCAGTAACAAAAAACCCACAAAGAATTATCAGCAAAATCTAAAGCTGTAGAGTTCACACTTGGCATTCTGAGCAGTTGCGCTCTGTCTACGCCATGGTCTACGTGTATCTTTGTTCTTCTCATACTGTATATAATCGTGTTTAATTAAATTTTCTTTTCTACAAAGTGTCCTGGACTTGTTACATTACACATTAAAAGTCTTCACTTATATGAACCCATTTAAATTTTTAACAAGAAACAGGAAGTATAACATTGCCATGGATTCAGTGTGGATTGAGTGAGAGAACTTGAGAGCCCATTTTCTTTACATTTTGGAGAATGCAGTATGCCGAATTCACTATTAACAGATCATGTTCGCTATGTGCCGTTTGCCATTGGACGTGACAACTATCAAAGAATTACTTTGATTCAGGGGCGTTGTGTGGCGTAGTGGTCTAAGCAGGCGCCCCATGTGTAGAGGCTACAGTCCTCGCTGCAGTCGGCCCCGGATCGGACGGCCTTTGCTGCATGTCATTCCCCCCCCTCTCTGCCTTCCCATTTCCTGTCTCTCTCTACTGTACCTTCGAGTAAAGGCATAAAAAAGCCCAAAAATATATACTTTAAAAACGAATTACTTTGATTCTGGCAAGTTCTGTTACACTCAGCGCTGTCCAGCATCCCAGACCAAAATAAATGCTTTGTGGGAATGGGGGTCGCACTGATGGAACCGGTAAAGATGCTGAGAGCCGGTAAAAATTTAATGGCTGTTTTGACAGGCCACCACCGATGGGGATTTGAGACGGTCCCCATGGCCAGTCCTGTGCTCTGGTCTCATCTCTTTCTTTGAGAGGGAGGCCTTTTCAGACAAAAACATTGTTTCTTCGGTGGAGGAAATTCTGGAGAGTCACACCCACCAAACACCATGTAGCCTGCTGCACTGAGCGGGTCCTGCGTGTTTATAAACATGGGCAGGGCCAATGTTTTAACAGGAGGGAATCACATGCACTAACGCGCACACGTACATGCGGGAACACGCACACACAGCCAGACCTGAACACTGCTGTGGCCATTTCCACTGTACTTGTGAACATTATAGTACAGTGGAAATGTTGTTTGGATTGTCCACAGCAGTAAAGTGCCTGCACAGTGTTACGGTACAGTATTTAGCCAGTGCAGCGCTACAGTATTTAGTACATGCCGTGTTGTGCAGGAAAGCATGACCCATGCAGAATTCGCATTGTCAAAGTGCAGAAAAGTGTCCGGTGCGGGTGATGATACAGATGGTGAGTGGATGAATTACAGTCCAGAGCCGTACAGGCCGATGACAGCAGGAATGAAACGACCTGCAGAAGCATTCCTCCCTGTAGCGGGACAGGAGCAGTCTGCTGCTCGGCGCACTCCTCTGTCCCTCTATTATTTGGTAGAGTGGATGGGACTTGTTCTTCATGATTGCTGACACATCCACCGGCATCCGCCTCTCTGCCACCATCTCCACTGTGTCCAGTTTCTTCCCCAGGACTGAGCCGGCCTTTCTGATGATCTTGTTCAGTCTGTCGGTGTCTTTGGCTGCGATACTGCTGAACCAGCACACAACCACATAAAAGACACCACAGACTGATAGAACGTCCGGAGCAACTGTCCTCTCACACCAACGGACCTCAGCCTCCTCAAGAAGTAGAGTTGGCTCTGGCACTTCTTGTCCACGTCCACATCCCATCCCAACTTGTTGCACAGGTTGAGCACCCAGGCACTTGTAGGTGTTAACCACCTCGATCCTTTCAGCCCTGGAAGGTGACAGGAGCTGGAGGAGACTTCCTCTTTAAGGAAACCCACCACCAGCCCTGTCTTCTGTCTTCTTGGCGTTTAGCCGGAGATGGTTGCGCTGACACCAGTCCACAAAGTTGTTCAGTTGTTGTTTATGGACATTTCTTTGCAGTGGACATCAAAGGTAAGGATGTCCGCGGAAAGTGTAAGTCACACTGAATCAGAAAATGTGTGAATCGTGCCTGTGTATTCAGATTTGAGTGAGTTATGACTAGCCTACTTTAACTGTCTGCCACTGCTGCTGCTAGCCCGTGCTCCCGTTCCTGTGTGCACTGTGTTAGTGCCTGCCTGCGAACACACTGCTAGCTGCTAAGCATGTAACATTTTGAACGCTCAGTGTAATGACTGTGTTTGTATGTCTCAGTGATCTCACATTCCCTGCTCCAGCGGTTCAAAGAGATTAGCTGAAATGCCACAGTCCACAGAGGCATCTGTGCGAAAAAGCAAAGCCTACAGCTACACTTTGCTTTACACTTTGCATTTCCATTTATAACAACAGTTGACAAAAAACTGAATATGATACAGTGACAGTGATGCCATTAAATGTGACTGATGACCCCGTGTGTGAAGAGGCAAATCTCCCCCTTTCTGACGGTCTTGTCTCTCTCATTTATGCACACCATAGATCTAAATCCTGGTCTGATCCAGCCTTGTTCATTTCTGCTAAAAATCTTCTTAAATTTTTAACTTCTATATCAATAATATATTCCAGAGTCAAGGCCCATCTGTGACTCCCAAGAGGTGCTTCTGTGGAATAACTAATACAGTCATATCCAATAAATTACACTTTAAATACAGCTTTAAAGGACTTTTAAAGGCCCTACACACCCATGGTAAACCCACATAGGTGATTTCACTTATTTTGCCAAATTACACCTCTATTCAGGATTGTGAGGGCATGTGCAAACTGAGTTTGATTGACAGCTCCCTGACTCTCCTCCTAGCTTTGCTGCTGCTGTTAGGGTGAGATAAATAACACCTTTCCTCCTCTCATCTTTGAATTGCAGTATACCTTTGCACACATCTTAGATGGCTTAATCAAACCATTAATAAAGCCACGCTATATGTAGAGGCACCAGGTTTGCATTTCGATGTAGTTTAAAAGTTTTATTCTTAAATGTCACATAAGTGGATTTACATTTTAAAACAAAACGAAAAATTACTTATAATCTTTTATACCGAGGACTATCTTTCTCTTTGTATCATTATTACTTGGGTTAGCTAAATTGAAGAGATTCATCAGACACAAAACAAGCTGCCATATATTCACTCTAAAAAGGTGGGGGCAGTCCTACACAGGGGTGAGTTGCTCCTTAAAATTAGACATTCCTAAATTTCCCAGAGAATCGGGCCTCTCATGCCATCTTCTGCTTTAGTCCAGTGTGATGCGGCGTGATGAACAGTGGCCTCGTGCAGAACAGTGGACTGTATTATACAGTGTGTCCCAATAAATCAGGCAGCCTGCTGTCCTTTCTCAAGCGGCAGCAGCAGAGCCAAGCCTATGTCTGCCATCAACTTGCATCCAACAGCCACCATACCGAAAGACACAGGAGAGAGAGAGACGAAAGAACAGAGACGCACAAAGGTAACAGAGAGAGATACTGGAGGGAAACGTGAAGATAGCTCATAACACACGAATACACACCACACAAACACAATATTCCCTGATGGCACTGAACTATGTGAGGGATAATGCGTGGCAGATGGTCTGTGGTACTAATTAGAAGCCTGTTTGCCTTTCTTATGACTACATCTATGTGCAGTAGAAGTGCTGCCTGCTTCGTTTACAGCGGTGAAGGAGAGACGACTGCAGACCTTTTGACTTTCTTTAAGATCTGACAGACACAGGCTACAGGAGGCCTGGGAGTAAACTGTAGCAAGGATGGATAACATAATGATTACCATTACAAATATGTTTTAATTATCGGACATTGCTCTCTTTCTGCCCTTTTAGCATTTTCATTTCTGCCACTTGAGTTCTTACATAACGTTGAATAGAACTCACACAGTCTCCCTGTTGAAACTGCTTCATCACATGCAAAAGAAAACAGACGGAGAGCTGGGAATAGACTATAAACAATCTTTCAAAAAAAAAAAATCTTTTTTTTTTGTAAATGAATTCATTTGATATCTATCTGTTCACAAAGACTAATGTTTCTATTGTTCTATTGACTGATGTGACGAAACTCACAGCGTTATAGCTGAAGATCCTCCTGAGGAGAGACCACCCATCTGACTGTGCAACTACACACCACACACAGGCACATACATCTTAAGCCCTCCTGACATGCTCTCCCACAACATAAGTAAATGTGGTTCAATAAATCACTGCAATGAGGTGAAACGAGCGAAATAAACAGAACAAACAGAAAAATCATGACCGCTATGTGCTCTTGAAAAACTCAGAGCTGATGCAGACAGGTCATCAGACCAAGGGTGAGTCACAGTTGCTGGTTTTTAAACCAATTCCTGGAAGTTATTTTAACATTAACCATCGTGACAGCCCTGAAAAGGCTAATCTAGACAAAGGGAATGGAAACTGCAAGAAAACACGAGAAGCAAACAGGTAGGCGTGTTATAAACCAGAGGCAAACCACAAATAGTGTCGTGATGTGCAGCTCACTGGGCATTTGATGCACGTTAATAGTCATTTTAGGGGTTAAGACCCCAGACCGCATTTCAAATAGGAAATATCTCTGAATCTTACTGTCATGACTCCTTTCAATGAATTCCTAAACAGAAAGTGATGACTGGCAACAGCTCAGGGATAGCGTCTCATACAGGGAGAGGTCTGTGAGGTTAACCCCCGTCAAATCAAGCTGTCAGCACTCCAAAGCAACGGCCGGGTTGTGGTTGTATAGCAATAAACACAGCTGACGTCAGAAGGACCAAATATTCTTTCGCTTAGCTCGCTCTTCTGCGTGTCCTCGAGCTGCTCGCTGAACATCATTTCACCAGCTGTGTTAATAAGAAAGCAATAAACCAGACAAGAGATCCTGCGAGTTAATTAAAGATCAATCTGGCTGCATGAAAAAGCTTCATCGCTGCAGCCAAAATTACTCAGGATACCCACACGGCACTGCACCCTGCACTGTCCTCTACTCTACTGGCTGTTCAGGGGTTTAAGGGGAAAAATGTTATTGCGGGACAAAAATTGGTGTTCCCATAGAAACTACATGTTGTATTTGTTCCACACATTAAGGGAGGAAGCTGTGAGTCTGAATATTAGCAGCTCACAGCAAATTGAGGATGTTTTTCATTCAGTACACCTTACACACACACACACACACAAACAAACACACACAAACAAACACAGCAGTAGAGCCCAACTGATACTCTTACTGAAATTTATGGGTTTAAAAATTGTCTCGGCCAGTCGTATTTTTTTTTAGCATGGACAAACAATCTTGACACAGTCCCTTAGATTTTTTTTGCTGCGTTAACACAATGTGACAAAGATACGTATGCTGCCCGTTTTCCAATTGAAAAATCAACTTATCAATACTCTCTGATGGACAAACTATGTAGCGGTGACAGTAAATTTGAAATTACCTCAATACCTGATATCATACTGATATCAACAACACAGCATGATATGTAATTTTCCTCAACTAAAAGCATATAATAAAGTATTGCCAATCATTAGCAGTAGGCCTTCTGCTCATTATATTTATTCTATGGCTGTATGGCTGAGGTTTGATCTGTAATAGTGTTACTGAATAAGTAGGGGTGCAATAGATGTATAGCTCACTGCAAAGGTCTGATTGGAATGATACATTTCTTTTTGTAAGGTAATAAGAGGCCAGGGATTACTGTGGCACTAAAAACTGAATCAGTGGCCCACTGCCACTGAATGAATGTAACACATTTTGTGTTTCACTGCCCAGTGCACAGCGACCTGAGGAAGAAAAATATCATTTTAAATTTAACTTTCACTATAATTCGGAGATTTTGTTTTTGTGAGATTTACAGAAAATGCATGGCAGTGAAGACAGAGACATAATATGACATTTCTGTAAAATAAACCGAATCTTTTGAAATGTTTTTCTTTGTGTGGAACATTACATTGTCTAGTATCTTGTGTGTCCATATGTTTGCACTAGAATAAACAAAGCGAGCAATTCAAATCCAGAGAGTAGTGACGAGAGCTGCTCCTCTCCCCGATTTACTGGATTACATCACATCAAGTTTATGATGAAAAAGATGTGACACAATATGTCACAATGTGACTGTGGGAATACCCAGGATCATTTTTTTTTGGAGTTAAGAGTCCATCTTCGATTCTTCAAACCAGTAACACTTCAAAAAGACAGCATGCAGACTATTGTAAACACTCAGACCACAGAATCCAGCATTCATTCTCAATAAACTAGTTCTTCTATCTACACAAAGGACTACAGCCCAAGTTGACAGTTTCTTGTCCCTTGATTGAATAATAACTGCTTCACTAAGTATATACTGTATAGCTCGGGTGCTGTTGCTGCTGCTGCTGGGCTCATGTGTTTAAGAATGGATGTGCTGACTGTGAGAAGGAGGAGGAGGAGGTGGGAGGAAGGAGGAGGAGACTCCGCTACTGTAGCAGTGCATCAGCAGAGGTGAGACCACAGCCACTACATCACAGTCTGCTGACTGGAGAGGTGGTGATGGAGCTGCTGTTAGAAATACACGCTTGATACTTTGCAAAGAACATCTCCATTTCCAAGTTGAGGTCGCGCATCGAGCTTCAAACCCATCTATAGTGAAGTGCTGTAAATAGTCACATGAGGGGAAAAAAAAAAGCAGGTGATGCAGCCAAATCAGTGCAACTGCAGAGAGTGACAGTCTTTTTGATTCAAGCCTTTTTCTTTCAAAGCTCAAGGGCAGCTATGTCGGCCAACCTTCTCCCCAGCTGCCTCGCATGCCGCCAGAGACAGACAAACCTACAATGGGCTACAGTATGTGTGTCATTAGTGCTGACCCAGATGCTCTGAAACAGTGACTGTCCTGTGACTGCACTGCATTCCCAGAATAACTCCCCTACAGCTCATTACACACAATAATAACGTTTAATAACCCCTGTCATGGAAATACAACCCAAATGAATTGCCAAATTGCAGGACAAACAAAAAGGAAAAGAGAATTGAAGTTGAGATGAGAGACAAAGATAGATATGTGTACTTTATTGATCCCAAATTGTTGAAAGTTGAGGTTGAAATGGCTCATAATGAATCCAGCTGCAGAGGAGAAGCACAGATTCTGTGCAGTGCAACCTGATCCGTGAGACAAAAAAGAGTTGACTTGCTTCAGGCTCAGGTGCAAAGATTAGTAGGTGTGAGAGAGAGAGAGAGAGAAAGAGAGAGAGAGAGAGGAGAGAGAGAGAGAGAGAGAGAGAGTTACATCACATACAAGCAAACCCTGTGCAGTCCAGCAGCAACACCATCCCTCCTACAACATATCATGTCAGCGCTGGTCAGTGAGGGAATTAATCCTTAGTAATAGCTGTTAGGACATACACCCTGCCTGCGCAAATTGCAATGCAAAACCAGCCGTGTGCACACATGTAGAGAGCTTATAGGTGATTCCTGTGCTGATGGACCACAGACAGCACAGTTTTTCCCTCACTAAAAAAATGATTCAATAAGATATTCAGCCGACCACCGCTTCATCCATGCAGCATGTGAATCATGCACCCAGCAGCAATAAATGTGTGGATTAGCAAAACGCTGCCAGTGTGAAACAAAAGATCTCCCCTTTTTTTTTTTTTCCACCCAATGCGTTCCTATTTTACTATTTACAATAGATGCCAGTCGTAGGCTACACTGTAGGTGTGACAGAGGTTAATGCAACAAATCAGCAAGTGTTTCAGATGCAGGCTACAGCAGCTCGGCGGTGTGCTTACCCTCTGCGGCCAAAGCGCACCGGACAAGAAGTGAAAGCATTCCCACAGACAGCAGGCAGTTTGCAAACATCCCCGCTGCTCCGGCTCGCCACCCGCTCCTCAAACATCTCCCCTCTTCTCCGGCATCCGTCCTTTGCGGCGAGCACCCACCGGGGTCCGCTCCGCCGGCTCCCACCACTTTGGGGTGACCTGTCCGCCCACTCCTCAAACCGGGAGCCATATCCAGTGGATAAGTTGCTGAAGTTTCGGTCGTAAATAATACATTGGATCAATCCCTCGTGTGTGAGCGGAGAAAACACAACGCGTCCCGCGGTCTCGTCGTGTGTCCAGGGCTGGATGTTGAGGGGGGGGGGGGGGGGGGGGGCGGGGGGGGGGGGGGCGGCAGTGAAGGGAAATTAAGAAATGCGCCCTATCGCTCCGCTCAGCTCGGTCCACCCATCATCACCGTACGTGTGTGGCGCAGGGCGACGCGCACACTTTTGCCAAAGCTTTGACATTTAGCTGTTGGTGGTAAACTGCCTCAGTCAAGACCTGCCCCAGATGGATGGCAGACATTTAGACGAGCTCAGGTGACGTTTCAGTGCCAAATGTAAGGATATTCTGCTGCTAGTGGATGTTAGAAAAAAGAAAAAAAAAAAGAAAACTGAAAGTCTTCCACCCCCCCTGGTCAATGTGAGCAATGCTGTTAATTGTCGGGAGAAAGTCAAAGCTGAGCGAGTGTGCAGGACGACCTCTGCTGGGTGTACAAGACATAACTGTATGGGAAGCAGATGAATTTTTCATTGACTTACCAACTTTGTTCACTGACGCACTGTGAATTAATTATTCAGAGGGGCATACGACTGTACAGCACGTTACCTCTACTAACAGGTATGTAGTGTCTATCCTGAGGGTTACAGTAATACTACCGGAATATTCAATTGTGTGGATACAACTGTAATGTGTTGTACCTCGAAATCTCCACAAGATGTCACCCCAGACCCAGAAAAATCACCGAGATGTGTGTTCACTTTGCAGATGGGGAGATTGAGACCCCCACTTTTACCATGTCAAAGGACCCCAAAGTGATGTTCACAGCCAGGCACACCCCCATTTAACTAAACCAAGATTTTATCATAGATAACCTCATTTGAAAATAATTTAAAATAATAATTATTATTTAGTAATCATAATAATAATAATTTTACAGGAAGCCAGGGGGGATAGTCAACTGCTAACCCATATCATCCATTTGAGAAAAACAATCTCACCTCAAGGTCCATGGAGTTTTGCCCAGTCGTCATGCATATTGAAGATGTTCAAATTTCCATTTTTCTTGTCATGCTTGGAGCTGAAACACAGCCAATAAATCAACTGACAAGCAATCAATCCACAATTTTGTTAATTGATTTATAATTTAAATGACTCAAGATGTACTGCAGTGTTTTTTGTTTGTTTTTGCACAATTGTTTTAATTATTAGAAATTAGAAATTAGATCTAATCTAGAAAACCAGAAATTTTTACCATTTTAGACACTGAAAGTAATCAAAAAGTAACAGATTAAGCCAATGTGTCCCTTATTGGATTGTGAATATTTTTGACTCTTATGTGTATGTTTATGACAAAATAAAATCAAACCAATAATGAAAATAATCATGACTTGCAGAGCTTCTCATGTTACTAAGAGATTGTTACTACATAGATGTTTCAGTCACTAGAGAATGAAGTGTACAAATAGCAATATTATCAGCAACAACAGGGGCAAGAAAAAGAAAGGCGCCTGCATGAATGTGAGGGATGGAAGAGACCCAGTCAGAAAAAGCTGCATCAATAGATTTTTTTTTAATTCAAAGTGAATCTTAACAATAATACACCATAAAGTCTTATTTTGACACTCACCAAAAGAGTCACCTGGAAAACCCGCTTAATGTGACAAAGTAGAGAAGGCTTGGTCACACCTAAATCACTGAGAACTAGAGAGGAAACACTATCGCAAACTGTAAAGAGACATCACATCCATAGAGTTAGTTTTCCCAGTCCTCATACTGTAAATATTGCACAGTGCAATTGCTACATGGCAAACTAGTGTAGCACAAAATAAAAAAAAAAAAAAAAAAAAAAAAAAAAAAAAGCAAATGAAACAAAAATTTAAAAAAACAAAGCCACAAAAAATCTACAGGTATTAAAACAGTAACAGTTCAGATTTCATAATCAAGTCTATTTGATGAGCAATCTAAACAGATGATTCCATAACTTGCAGTGTGAATTAACTCTGTAATTGATAGATGACCAGAAAACTGAAAATAAGAGCTTGAGTAAAACAAACCTCATCAAATCAAATCAAAGAGTAACACAGTAGCACATTGAGACTAATACAGACCCTGAATTAACATCTCTAAAAGGATAATATCGCAGCAAAGGATTTTTTTTTCTGATATCAAAGTCATAACTTGAATAGTAATAATTTTACAAATGATTTTATCTGTTAAATGTTACATGAATCCTCAAAAAAAAAAAAAAAAAAAGTTATCCATAAACCAAAGTGTCAATTGTGTGAAAAATTAAAAACAGTTCTAAGATTTCTCTCCTCTTGCATCCATTCTTTTCCTAAACAAGTACTGGAGAGTTTATGCAGGCGCATTGCTGGTGAATACCTTTGGAGGAATCAAAACACAGATTACATTTCACATGCTTAGTATAGGGGAACTATTTCAAGCACTAATCTGCCAAGTTCATGCCTTGTCGTCATAAGCTTTCTTTCCCAAAATGATACTTGAGTATGATCAGTAAAGCATACAGGTAAGAAAAAAAGCTATCAAAAAACATACAACCATATCAATGTCAGTGTTTAAATGTGGAGTATTGCACTCATGACTGACTGACTGCAGAGAAACCACAATAATCTCCGCTTCCATCCAGAACACATAATAAACATCCAGAAAGACTATTCCTGGACATATAGCACGGCTCCCCGGATTTTAAAAAGCCAGTGTTGTCAACCGTGCTCTGGTTACTCCCGCTCAGCCTTAACTTGCACGATGGAAAAGCTGCTCTGAGCAGACAGCTTCTAGGCAGACAAAGTGAAGCAACTTAGGTGTACATGCAAGGTCATGTAAAGCATGGAGATTATCTAAGAACACTTGGTGGTGCAATGACCGCACAATGTAAAGTATTGCATCTGCTGTTCAGCCAGAGTGACTATCCAAACATCGTTGAGTGTCATATCATTCAAAGAGTACATGTGTTTTATGTGTGTTTTATTGGTGTGTTATCACAGAGAGACTTTGGTGACGGTTATCTGTAACAAGAGGAGAACCACCACCGTGTACATGTCACTCTGTTGTGTCATGTCTACAAGCTGATCAGAGGAGTACAAGTCCCTGGAATGACATTGTGATGAAGTCCTATTTTGTGTGTGTTGTGTGTGGTTTTTTTTGTTTTTAATTCTTAGTTGAGAGGCCGTTAAAGGACTGTCTACATGGTAACGGACTGTAATTGGACTCTATGCCTTCCTCCTCAAATAAGTGGTGAGGAATCACCATCTCGAATTCTCACTTTCTGAATCTCAAGGCACATACACAGTGCTGCTCACACTGTCTCAATTTCAGTAAGGAACAAGACAATGGCCACAGTTTTGCATTGACAAAACATTATTTTGATATGAGACACTCATAAAGGGGAGAGCGATCCGAACACAAGGCAGTTTAGAATAACAAATTGTGAAACTGATATTCTAGCCAGGTATAACATTGAACAGATAAAAAAGTTGCAATAAATATTTGTTTAAATCAATTTAACAGTAAAACAAGTTGTAAAATGTTATTTCTGAACAGAAACATTGGGCTAAGTTTATTTTTGGACACACAGTCTAATCACCCAAACCCTTACAAGCCTAACTACCTGTATGAGTGCTTAGTGGCGAGTGTGTTTGTGTGTGACTGGTGGAAACATTACAGAAGCTTTTCAACGAACACAATGGATTTTTTTTCTGGCATCTCACAGTGCTCCTGTAACACACTAAAGAGAACTGGTAGTATATTGTATACGTACAATGAAAAAGTTAAATCAATCCTGCAAGCTACAGCTTTAGATGTGTACAAAACGTCAATATGAAAACATACAAAAAATTAAGTTACATCGATACATCATTTATATGCAGTGATGAGCCCAAAAGGTTAATAAGGATAAAATACTGATGCAAAAACACACACCCCGAGAAACAACAAATGCAACTAATATTCATCATCAGCAATACAGTAGTTACAATGACACTCCAAATATGAACGCAAAACACAAAAATCAAAACCACTTCTATTTCAGATAATTAGGGACCTATACAAAAATAGCAACGCTAGGTTTAAACTCAGAGAAATCACCTAATTTCACAGCTATTGAAGTGGCAATCATCATATAGCAGCTTATCTATGATACATTCAAGACAGAAATGATACGACTTATTAATTGCCCAATAAGCTAGACAAAACCTCGGCCGTTTTTAAATACAATTTTTTTTTGTTTGTTTGTTTTAATTTAACCCCATTCTACAACTACAGTATAACTGAGGTTTATGCAAACAGAATAGCTACCTTGCTCAGGAAATGAATTACAGTCTTTGGTGCTGCACAAGCAACTTCATTTGAAAATTAAAGACAAAAAAATAACACATATAACTAGTAAAATGAACAGAAAAAATGCACACACAGCATATCTACATATATATATAGACTGGTGCTTCCATCATATATATATGTATATATCCTCCCTGACGGAATGTATAAAATAAGCAGTTGACACCGATAAGCCTTAAGCCTTTAACAAATGGTATAATGTAAAGGGAAAAAGTTAACTTTGTCACACATGCATAAATGAGAGAATTGCACACAATTAACTCACACCTTATCAAGCATCTGTACTAAATAGTCTAGCTCTATAATATATGTCCATATATGTGTGTATATCAAATACTGCATGGTTTGCTCAGGCTTAGAAGATTCCATACCGTTAATTTGCATTTTTTCCTTACCTAATCAAAGCCATGCCCACCACACTTCTAAATATCTAAGAAACAAAGTGAAAACACTCAAAATGAAAATACAAAGACGAAAAAGAAAAATAATCAACGACTATTTAGATTGTATTGCAGTTTCATCAAACAGTACAAATACTGTTAGTAATAAGAGTTTCACTAAATAGAAAGTGATTATCAAATATTAAGCAATACTCAGTACTTGCACTTTGTACACTAGTTCATTCGGGATAGGGAGAACGAAAAAAAAACAAAAAAAACAAACATTTTAATGAAACAGCAAGCATTCGCAACAGCAAAGCATGCTGTTCTTCTTGAAAGAACAGAAAGGTTACTCACTACACACTGAAATATACACCGACTCCAAAAAATAAGCACCGCTATCCGCGATACATCACATCCATGCAGGCTATGCATGGACATATACACATGTGCATATATATATATACTCACACATAGGATGCATCGACTGATTGGAATTTCAAGTGCTGCAGTCCAGTACATTAATATTCATGTATATAGTCATATATAAGTAGTAACATTAACAACCTCAAATATGTAAGGCACTATGGCTGGGGACAGTTATACAATGCAGCGAGTCTTGTGACACAAACAATAAGAGCAACGTCTATGCATCTTTCCGTTTACATTTTTGCTCATGCAAGACCACATGCAGCGTGAGGAACAACCCTATTTAAATCGGTTAATTGACTTGACATTGCTAACACCAAAAGACACCGAAAAGGTACAAATACTTCAAACGCAGTACAACATACACTGTGGACAACATGTGCATCTGTCAATCTAGAGCTAGAGACTGGGATGGCTTTACAAATATGGATGTGTCTTGCACACGCAAGAAGGCAATATAGAAAAATAGCTGGGATCAGGGGTGCAAAGTCTAACTATTCAACACCACCCCAATTATTTACCTGTTTTGAGGAGTATTCGTAGAAGATCCAATGCAAAGATATATCAAATGTGCAAAACACATTAAGTGTGAGTTTAACTACCCATTCATTCTTTCATTCAATCATTCATACATTATTTCCTTCTTAATTTTTGCCCTAATCAAACCATTGGAACTCTTATTTTAAAGCTTGAAGTTCAATTACACCCAAGTCTACATGATTCAAAAAATAGCTTGCTTTCTCTGTGGTTGTGCCATGGTTTTGGAAATGAAAACCATGTTGTTTGTGGTTTAAGATAGAATTCGCCCTGCTAACTTAGCCCTCAGGTGGTATGAAGGGTACCTGGGCAACCATGCTCAGATATAAGGGTACTGGTTTATTTTGGTAGGGCTGAGAGGGAAACTGGCGTAGGCGGGCGAGGCAATGTAGGAGTGCGGGGGAAAGAGGGGCTTGAATTGGCCCTGGGGGTGCAAGGTGGGGGAGGGCAGCAGTCGGGGGTTGATGCCCACTGTGACCTGATGCACGATGCCTGCCGGGTGGGAGATGCTGTAGGTGGGCTGGAGGACGGGGCGAGAGGCTCCAGGGGAAGCCAGGAGGTGGGCCACGGGTGCAGCGGTGACCAGAGGACCAGATGGGGGATAGGACAGTAAGGTGGGCTGGGAGTGCGGGTGGCCCCCAAGGTGGGGGTGGGGGCCCGTAGTGTGATTTGGGCTGCTGTGGGACAGGGTAAATGTGTGCCCATGCATGGTGGGAGGGATATAGGCTTGTGGTCTCCGGTGGGCAAAGTTGCCGTTCCATTCCTGATGGCAGGAACCAAAATGCTGCACCTAAAGGAGAGAAGAAGAATCTGACTGATCAGACTCAACCTTTGCATCAACACCAGAGTTAAACTTTACGAGTCACTAGATGCTGCTGTTTTCCATGTTTTTGCATGTCTATGTTGTGTCTCTAATCAGTCGGTAACAATCTTCATCCACCTCATCTTAATTTGCATGAATAACATTACAATATTCTATTCATTTGCATTATGTTACTGGTACCAGTTTTACAGTAAAACACCTTCACCCTTAAACACAGTTGGAAATGTTTACCCACTGGGTAATTGTGAGCATAGCTGCTAGATTTGTAAGCAACAAATGTGATGAATTAAGTTCCATTTACAGGGAAGTGTGCTCTTAGATGCTGCTCTGCTTGGACTTTGTGCTATAATTTACCGATTTCTTCACACTCCAGAAAAAAGGCACGGATGCAGGATACAATGACTTAAAATGACCGTGTTTAAAATGTGACTTCCCACAAGCAGGGCTAATTGTGTTCAGTGAGTCACCCCATTCAAACCAGCATAACCTCTCTGCCAGTGACTAAACCTAGGTCGTGCGTTAGGGGTAGAGTGCTTTTATCCCTACAATGTGTTTTCTTATGATGATCAAATATATATTTTTCCATCTTTAACTATCACAAAGTCTCTCCAGCCATACAAATGTTTTTATATATACACATTTGTAATTGTGTACTAAATGTGCTCACCTGCCCAAAGCCTATAGGCTGCGGTTGCTGGGGCTGGAATGCAGGGGTGATCTTCTGCGGCCTGTTGAGGAGGGGAGTGGAGTGGTGATGCTGTCGCCCAGGAATGCCTCGCCCTTTGGACGGGCATGAAGACTCTAAGACTGAGGTAGGAGATCACGTAAAGAGTGGCAAACAGAGAGACAGATAGAGATGGAGATGACATGTCAATGCAGACAATTTAGTGTCCAACTTCAACCACATTATAAATAACAGCCATAAACAGATGCAACCAGAGATCGGATCCAACCACAACCGCAGAAATGGCAACATTTGTGGCAGGAGGCTTTGCAGGCTTGTCAGTGACTTCAGCTGTGTTTGATCAGTCCCAAACCTTTAAACATAGTGGCATCTGTCCTCCGAATATGATCCAGATGATTATAAATAGAAATGTTTGGAAGATCTGGGAGGGGTTTGTAACTAAGCTTGTTCAAAGAGCTTATAGTGGGGTCAGACCATCAGCTATAAATACACCCACTAGGACTAGAATGGCAAGCTGTGCCCTTTTATGCAAGGTTTTAGATGCAATAGTTTCAGGGTTGGGGAGGGAGATGCCTTTGACATGAAAGGTGATATGACTGTATGATTAAGGATTTTCCTCCACTTTAAAAGACCTATAAAAAGGGAAGTCTTACATGACGATGTTGCTGTAAAAGACAGCAATGTGCCACTGACCACACCTGTTATAAAGTATACATACAGCATGCATAACTCCATTTTAACACCTGAAAGAAATATTCAAACATTTATTTGTCTACGATATCCAGAAAATGTTTGAAATTTTCTGACGGACATCTGTGCTTTGAATATTTTATTCAAGGCATTAAACATTTTGGGGCAATTACGCATGTCTTATGTAGCTTTACGAAGTGCACATCCACACACATACAGGGGCTCTCAGAGTCAGTCTGGAGCCAGAGTAAGGAGTGTTGACAGCAAACAAATATCCACTTCAGAGATCAGAGCAGATACGTCAGGGCAGGTCACCCATAATCACCTGTGAGAACCTCTGTGGCCTACTAAGACAGTGTAATCCCAGGCCATGTGACCTGTGGAGCAGACAGCAGCAGTGGTGACTGGATCTTTGAGCTAGCATGACCTACTCATGCACTCACTAGTCTTCTGAGTGGATAACACCATCAGATCAGACACATAGCAACTGAGAAAAGGTGTCATCTGCTTTATTCATACAACCATAGAGGTTTGACGGAATCTAGGTCTAATACTCTGCTGGCCACTGTCACTTACAACTATTCTTAAACATATAACAAAGCTATAGGCCTAATGTCAACTCTAGTCAGTCTTAAAAAAGGGACATAATAAATGCAGTTTTACCTGTGTTGCCAGGTGTTTCACTGATGGCAGGGTTGTTGATGTTGTTCTGCACCCTCATTGGTGGCACCACAACAGTACGAACTATTGGCTTGCCAGGTTCAGTCTCCGGGGCAACGCATGCAACACGGGGCTCACAGTTCTGGTTGCTGTCAGCGATGTAGCGTCTCTCTGTGAAAGGACTGTTGCTATGGCCGGAGGCGTCTGAAGCAGGCGAGCTGTCCACTGTGTCACAACCACTCTCCTGTTCGTCGTCTGACATACTGCAAGAGGGAAACCAGTGAGGAGGGAAGTTACAGATCTCTTTTTGTTGTGGTGTAGCCACTAATGTAGAACCAAGCAACACATTTGCAGGAGCCATGTTGGAATCAACTGCATTAACCATACCTGTTGGGGTGTTTACAGGGTGAGTTGCTGGACTGGGCTGAGGCTGAAGAGCTGGTGCTGAGCGTGCTGTCTGGACTGCTGAGGGAACAGACTCTCTCCATGCTGACAGTGCTCTGACACGCCTCACAATCTGCGCTACCCTTACATCTTCAAGCGGAAAGACAGAAAAATAAAAGCAACCGATTAGATGTTGGTATTTTAGAACCAAGTTAGAAATATGATTTGTATAACATTAGTACTCACTCCCCCATCGTGTGTCTTTGTGCGCTCTCCTCCTCATCGCTGCTGATACTGATGACACTAACAGTTGGGCTGGCTAGGTCAGAGATCACCATGGCCTGCCGCTGCTCCTGTGAAACTGAAAGCTCCTCACAGTCTGGCTCCACTTTACAGCAGTTCACCTCATCATCCTCCACCACCTGCCCCATTCGTTGCTTCCCTCCAGCAGCGTGCCCTACCTCCGGGCATCTGGCTTTCTCCTCTGCTACCTCCTCCACATTCTTTGCTGTATCAGCCATCTTTGGGGACTGGCATGCTAAATTTTGGATGTTCGTGTTTTGGGAGAAGTTGCTGCCCCTACAGAAGAAAATGTAGCACATTCAGAAAGGGGAAACACCTTTTAGGGCATATATGTGTGTCTTAACTGCATAGGGCAAAGCTCATGTATCATACCTGTTCACACAAGGCTTGGCTCTCTTGTTGGCAGTTGGCTGCGGCCACACCACATGTGCAATGCCTATGTTGATTGGCTGGTGGGTGGACATTGTCATTTGGTTGGTTAAGAATGGCTGAGGGTGTGCAATCATGGAGCTGTAATGGTTACCATGGGGACGCACTTTCCTGCATTAAGAAAGCAGAACATTGCAAATTGAGCCAAAAGCCTTTAGCACCATTACTGACAAAATGGTCTCAGTCACTGGTCCCAAAGGACATGTATGAGTCATCGATCATCAACATTCAGGGGAGCAAGCACGCTGTATGCTGTATCAGAGCAGTACAACCATTCCCCAGGGTGGGCATAGCAAAGGTAGTAAAGCACAAATAAATAGTGTTTTATAAAATACTATATATTTAAACTATGAAGATACATATCATGACAGAATATGGACAATGTATCAAAAAAAATATTGTGCTGTAACCTCCTGAAAGAAACAAACAAATTGCTTACCCCCAGTCACCCAATCTCTGTGAGCCCGCCACAGTGTCAGATGCCAAAGTGGTTGGTGGTGGGGGCACTGATGTCACCTGCTGCCAAGTGGGCACCAAGATCTGCTGTGCACGGTTGGACCAGGCCTGTTGGGAGAAGCAAAGTAGTTAGATCTAATAACTGTCCCCTCAGAGATGCTTTCATCAGCTTCCATATCAAAATTAAATGTGAGCTTCATTAACACACATGCACACACATACAGAGTCTTTCTGTCAGTGTTTTCTTTTGTCACCTCAAGTGAGAAAAAATAAAAATCAAATCATAAATGAGTATTAAACAATACTCTCTGACCTCTACTGCCATCATACATATCCTCGCTACCCCCCTTACCTGTGTGATGACTCCAGGTCTGATTTGTATGGGCTGGATGGGGGGTGCTTGAGTGACCAGAGGCACAGAAGCCTCCATTCGAACAGAGTAGCCTGCTGGTTTAGCTGTATTGGTGGGGATTCCTGCAAGGACAATGGACAGGAAAATATTTTACTTTAAGATATTTAGTCCGACCACCAGAAAGAAAACAAGAGAAATAAAGATTTACACATCCTACCTTGAATGGTTGGGGGACATAGAATGAGTGCCTGCTGAAACGAAT
Organism: Seriola aureovittata; assembly: GCF_021018895.1. Taxonomy (NCBI): domain Eukaryota; kingdom Metazoa; phylum Chordata; class Actinopteri; order Carangiformes; family Carangidae; genus Seriola; species Seriola aureovittata. The sequence goes on from NC_079364.1 coordinate 18,765,919, forward strand.
CGTTGCATCCAAACTGACCACTTCCTGTCTGCAGTGTTATCCCAGGGTGCATCACTGAGGGGGCTGATGGGGCTAACCCCTGAAAAATGACAAAGGGATATGACTGGACTATTCTGAGGTGTTCAATTGATCAACAATAGATTTAAAGAGCCAGTAGATGGCGACATTTATGTCAAGAACAGTCAGACAGAGCCCAAGAATCTGTCTTGTACTGAGAAATTAGTGGGTTCATCTAATTGAAGAGATAACGCTGGCCTCTCATCCGAAAGATGGTGGCTCATTTGGCTCATCTGTGGATCACCACTGTAGCCTATAACGCATGGCTGATCAACTCCATAGGAAGTTCAAGGCACTAAATCAAAATGTATTGAAGGCCCACTTTCTTACTAACCAGCTCCCTTAAAAATGGAGTCACTATGATTAAAAGAATTTCAACAGGCCAAGGAAATTATTGAATGTATATTGATCAATATTTTCATCTCATTAAAGTGCTGCTTTTAAACTGTTGATATTGCATAGGATTATACACCCTTTTAAATTAATACACTGTTAAATCAACTGGCAAATCTTGGGCTGATAAGTGTCTTTATGAGACCAATTTATCCAGGCTCACTAGGATTAGATGTTTTTTTAAAAGCTGAAAACTAAAGTTTGTCAAAGGCTATGTCCACACTACTACAGTTCAACTTACTCCTTTAGAAAGGCCTAAGGAATAAACAAAGAACAGTTAAGCATGTGCCTCTGCTTCACCACTCACGCTGCTCTCGTGCCTGGCTATAATCACATTTATTGAATAACGAGAACTAGGCCTATATTGTTCTGCTACAGCTCCTGCATGTAGCCCAGCCCCCATACACATGATAGTAAACACAAAGCAGCCTTTCACAGGATAATACTAAAATCGCTGCAATGTTTTCCTCTGAAATCCCCCTGAACAAGAAAGATTTACCATTTACTATACTGCTCAATGGAAACAGAAATGATAGCTGTTTTATTGTGCAAGCATGTGCGTTCTTTCCTAAGGTTTCAATTCTGAATAGGAATGAGAGAGCCTTCTGATATTATCCTTACATTTGTACTGATGAAAAGCATATGTAGTCACCATTACATTGTATTACAAGTAATGTGTCACAATTGATCATCTTTTCATTTTTCATGCTCGGTATGGTGGCTTTTGAATAGACCAAGATGTTTTGCATTATAAAGATCTAATGCCAAAAAAGGGTCAGCTCCTTTTTTCTCCTCGGCAACAACTCTGATTTGCACTGTTGCCATGACCTCAGAAACATGACGTGATTTTGTTGCCATGACAGCAGTGCTAAGACGCAATAAGACAAGTCAGCATACACGAAAGCAATAAAGGCAAGGAAATTGTCTACATGATCAGCCTTCACAGGAGCAGATGAACTGAACAACACACTGCATGTCAATAACCTACACCATCTGTGATTATTCCATCATTCAGATATTCTGATATTTTTTTTCAATTTCCAGTTCAGGAAACAGAAAAATAAATAATTGATGTAAAAATATATTTGTTGTTAGTTTGTTGGTTCCTATGTTTTAAAATGGTTTAATTTCCCTGAGTTGATGATTACTGTGTGTAACTGTCATAAAACTCCCAGTGCACATTGATGGAAATGGCAATGATGATGTAAACACATCCTGAACAACTTACTTGAGCATGGACACCAGTCATCTTGCTGAAGGGATGGTTGATTGAGGCAGCAGCGGTTGTGGTCACAGGTCTGACAAAAGGACCTTTATTTCTGTTGGCCGCCTCATATGCACTGGGACGAGTCCAGCAAACATCCATGATGTGGAAACATGACTTAACACTATGAGCAGAAGAGACACATGGAGAGTTCAAGCCATGTAGGAAGGTCAAAATGACAAAATGTCTGAAAATCTGAGGCAAAGCAGACTCACTAGTTGCTATGGGGAAAGTCGAGCAGGTGTTGCATCGTCACAAAGGGGTGGCTGAGAGCCTCGGCAGGGGCGATCCTCTCCTCTGCATCAATCAACAACATCTTCTTCAGCAGGCCCACAAACTCCCGGCGATCTGCCTTCTCCGCTAGCAAGTCACTACCTTCCAGATTCATCACCAAGTTCACCTGCAATACATTCATTTTACAGTTAAAACGTCTTGTCAAAATACCTGTTACAAAACAGTGTATGAATAATCAAATGATTATTCTGAAACTTCCTAAGAATGGTAAACCATTATTCATTATGAATAATGAATTCACAAGAATCTCTTCTGACTTACAAAAGAAAAGACCTTAGCAAGCATTGATGGCTGCCAGGGGAATTTCCACCTGTGGTGTGTTTTTACAGAGAATAGTGAATGAAACCTCAAACATCGTTTTTTTTAATTTAGGTTTAGCATTTACCTGAAGGGAAGTTAAGCTTACAAGCACCCTTTTCTTTCCCACTCAGATGTATATGTTCTTTTCTGTTCATACAGACTTCTTCCAGTAAAAACCTAGTAACCTACATCCTCTGAACATTGATGTTGAACTTCCTGTTAAATACATTGTGGTCCGAGAAGTTGAACATACATGCGCTATGTCATCCAAACAGCTGAAGATGTACTTCCTTGCTTCCTTTGATTTCATTCCCGTCTCCGTCTCGTGCTCATCTGTTGACTACAGAAAAAAAGTGTTGAGTGAGGACACAATAATTGAATTCAGTAAAGCAGTTGCCATGTTGTTATGATTTTAATAGTTTAGGTTCATATAAACAAGTTCATTCACGTAGGAAACAGAGAAACTCATGCTCACTCACGCAGCCCTTTGCATTCTTTTATTGCAGGGCAATGTCTGTCGAAAGTGCTTTTAGTCCTGTGAATGTTTCAGTTTGTTTCAGGAAAGACATCAATGCCTCTTTATTAGGAACTGCAGTCTTTGTTTGACCTATGATTTTAATGTTTCAGTGAGGCAAAAAAGGGTGGAGTTTAGTTGTTCTGAATTAGTGGTAGTAAGCCAGTTTTTTTGCTGGACAGCGGTCCAGCCAAAAATTCTAAATCGCTAGATTTAGAAACTTTTCAAACAAGACTAGGTATACACTTAGTATATGGCTGAACAGTGTATGGGTGCCAACCGTGGGCTTAGGGCTACACTTCCTGTTTCAGGCAGTCACCTAGCCGCCCTGGTTTCCCAGCTGCTCAAAGAAAGCAGGAAAGTAAATGTAAATATGATACAATGATGTCAGCTTTTTACAGCAGTTTTCAACTACATCCTCAATTTCACACATTGATAATTCCAGCCATATACTAGGTTTTCACCTGTTTTCAAGTGTGTAAATACTGCTCACCTTTAGTCTCCATGCTGCATAAGGTGAGTCAGACTCTCTGCAAAAGAACCGTGCCGTCTTTGTCCCCGCATTTAATAAATGTTCTCCTGGCAAACCTTGTGTCTGAGAAATGTAGCGAATCTGTTGGACATAAGGAGGGAAGAGAAGGAGAAAAGAGAACATGAGGAGAAGATGAAATACAACTAAATAGCTCATAAAAAACTGCTAATAGCTACAGAAAAAGGCAATTCTCACTGGTTTAACGGTGTAATAAATAAAAGTTCTGTATTACTACTTTATATCAAATGAAAAACATTTATCTTAATTTCAAAATGTCATTTCAAAAACAAATGCCGGTTTTTTTTTTCCACCGTTATTGGTAATTTCTTCATCACTGCAGCACTTATACTCTTATGTACTGATGGTAATTTACAAAGTCATTCACAGTTACATTACTCCCCCAGGTTCCTCAGCGTTAAAGTTACTGTGTGGAGATGTGTGCATGTACAGAGTAAGGGCCGCTACAGACACCTTAAAGATGTCACATTCCTGACAAATGGCTAGACTCAAGACCTTATACTGAGTGTAGCTCGTGTTTATGATCTCTGAGAGGTATCAGGGTCTTTTCATATAAACCCAGATAACAACGTTCCTATGGTGTCAATGCTAAATGCTGTGCTTGGTAATGATGCTTGTCAGTCAGATGCTGCGGGGCAAGAATGTCGCACGCAGGTTTATGAGAAGAGACCAGTGAGAAGCCTGGCTGACGTCAATCACACCCAAGTGTAAAGGACAACAACCATTAGAGATTCAGCACTGCTCACAAGCAAAGAGAGAGAAAAGAGCCACACATTGGGAGAATGATGAGAATCATGAAGAAGTCACTGGACATATTTAAATGTAGCAGATAATAATTTAACATAATAATACTAAGGTCTATCTCTCCAATTTTTTTTTTCCAAACACACAAATCTAGATGTAAAGGCACACAAACATTTATGTCCTCACCCCGTAATTTATTTATTTTTTATTTATATGACATGAACACCCTGCAGCTACAAATTTCCAAGAAAGAAGTGTTTCAGTAAATAAAAAGGGAGAGGCTGAAAATGGATGACCAAGGGAAAAATAAGGAGTGAAACTTAGTTGAATAAATATGATTCATGTAGGAAAAAGAAACAAGGGTTTGCTGATGCAATCATGCTGAAATTTCTTTCACTATAAATCAACATGGATCCTTTTTTTTTTTTTTTTTTTAAGTTGCTTCCCCTATCATTTCATGATTGATAAAAAAAAAATTGTGGTATGCGGGTTTGGGGACGTGAACTTTTTTCAGCTTCTGAGGGTGCATGCCAGAAAAAGGTTGAGAACCACTGCTCTAGACAATGTGACGCCTAAGCACTAGCTTATATCGGTTTGTTGCTAAGGCGTTAATACTGCAGTGTGTCTGCGTGTGGGTGAGGCTTATGTTCATTTTAGTGGGCTATTGATGAGGTTATGATATGCATTCACTCAGATGATGATTTTAACCTCACCTGTTTGCTGAGAGATTTAGAAGGGATGGTGGAGATCCCCTGGCTTATCTCAAGGCAGTACATGCTGATTTACGTCAAGCAAAGTTTCTCTCATTTTCTGTCTTGCATTCCATTTACTACGATTCATAAAGTTAACACTGTTAATTCCAACAAACTTCACCCTGAAAGTCCACTGCCTAAATTCTGCTTTCACGTCTGTAGTATAGCTGTACTGTAGTTCAGCAACATCATGTGAACAGTAACAGACACAAATCAAAAAACAAAGTTGATGTGTGTGGGTGGGAAAATTCTTGTGACGGGAAAACCCTTATTTTTCCTGGAAGGCGTGTCGCTGCAGAGATCTCACAAATCAGTGAGATCACTTGTACAAAGCAACGGATTCGCAAAACAACTATCTAGCGAGCCTGGGCCTGCTACAGAGCAGACAGGAAGCAAAGGCAGTCCAGATAACAATACACACTATGCAAGTTGTATTTCAATGCTATCCCTGACTGTAATAAATAAAGTACAGCTCAATTTAGAATAACGTACCCACACCCTCCTACATATCCAGTGTACAAGGGATCTCCAGTTTGTACCAGCTCACAAACAAGAAAATTCCTTCTGGAGCCATGATGCTTTTAACTACCACTAACCCAAATCCTTTTTGCTTCCACTGACCCTGCCTACACCCTATTGCATTTGCAGATCCTCTAAGTTGCCAGCTAGGCCAAGCCCTAAAGAGAAAAAAAAAAGTCAGCTAGCACACACTATATTGGTCTCTGCAACAGCATGCATTGACCCCCATGGTTGCACCACTTATACACTGCCTGAGGAAACAAGAGACAGAACATAAAGAGGGTTTAAAGAGATCAACATAGCAGAAATATGGGGAATTGAATAATTCCTGTGACTACAGCACCTGGGCTAATCATAGCCACTCATAATGAGACGCTCGCTGAATGGTGAGGTTGTCACATCAAAGAGGTGAGCAGCCTCCTGCTGTACTAGTGAAGTAAAAGATGGTGTGAGTGGGGGATGAGGTAAGGAAAGGGGAGAGCAGGAGGAAGGGAGGAGGAAGAGCCTGAGTTATAAATACAATATGCTGTGTGAGATGGAACAAGACCCCATGCAGAAAGATAAGAAGAAGAAAAGGGGGAAGAAGGGGGTGGCAGGAGCCCAGTCAGCTCCAACCAGATCACCCTGTGCCCCCTGGATGACACCTCACACCAGCAGTCAGCTGCCTAGCTGTTTACTGACATACAGTCAGTTGGATATTTATTTTAGGCAATAGAAATTTACAAGCTTCCTATTTTCAAGTTCTGTTATATATACTGTATGTACTTATATCAGACCAATAGTACAGGGATTGCCAATTTATGATTATCCATTTCTTCAACCTGAAAGTCATTTTGTTTCACTTTCAGAAACTAATGAATGATGGTAAATATACTCTAGAACAGTATAAAGCTAGAAAGTAAGACCCTAAACCTGCTGGCATTGATGCTAGACGCAAAAGGATTTCCATTTATATCAAAAAGATTTGGAGTAATTAACAAATTGTTATTTTTGAATCATCAACATGCTTGACTAGAATTGAAAGTGATTTGCTACTGCTAAATCATTTGACTTCTTAAAGCACTTTTATGTCATTTTACATCACATTTTTCTGTCACCATTAGAGCTGTGGGTGACTGTGAGAGAGGACTGAGAGAGACGTATGTGTTTGTGCTCTTGGTCATATTGTATTTCTCTGAAATGCTTTAAAACTCCTAATGACTGCTATGAATAAATGAATAGGAATGTGTATGATATATTTGAGAGAATTTTAACTGTCTTTGTGTGTACAGTACTTTCCGTCATTATAAGATCTAAGCCCCCAAAAAGCACAAGAAACCAAAATGAAAGTCATGATTTTTCTTTTCATCAGTGTTCCTGCACTGGCTGGTTTTCCGATTCACTAGGCAATTCCATGACTGAATGGAAAACCTTTGAGTCAGTGGGCAGACTTGACAAAGAAAGCAGAGTTTATAAGAACTCTGGTCAAAAATCATAGCAATTTTGTAAATGTGCCAAGCCGTGGGGACTATAATAAGGATAGCCCACGATGTGTGATATGCGATTCAGCCTTAATACACAACCAGTCTGCTAAAACAGGAGAGGGTAACATGATAGATCTATTAAGCTGAAATCTTAAAGCGATTTAACTTTTGATTACTCTCCGTGAATTACTCAAGCCCTCTGCCACATTCTTCTGCTGGTGTTTACACTGTATTTAGATTCAAATTCAGTCCTCCATTTACATATAGTAGGCCTTGGTTTCTGTCTGATAAATACTCTGTACTACATTCCACAGGTTGCTTCTCAATTCTTATCTTGCTTTTTATTTCATTGTCTCTCACACTGCCCGTCTATGCTAACTTTATCTTATCTGCCCCCCCCCCCCCCCCCCCCCCCCCCCATCAGCTCCAAGCAGTCCCTTACTAAATTGAGGAGGCTCCCCCCAGATATCTTTAAAGCTGCTTTGCGACATGCTGACTGGCTCCTGCAAAAACAGATTCATCATTTTTAGACTGGTGTGCTGCTGCGCACAAGTCAAATCTCTTTCGGAGGTGTTGAGTTATCTCTCCTGTCTTTGGCCTGGTGAAAATGAAAAATGATACCAGACCATAAAAATACTTTGGTATGAGTGCAGTGTGCAGTGGGGCTCAGTGTCGTAATATAGGGTACTGCATAGGACAGAGCAGGATCTGATTGAGGCTCTTTTGGCAGGCTTTGAGTAGATAGGGCTCCAGGGCAAGGGAAAGCCGCTCAACATAAGCCCAGATCAGTCTAGTCCTGGGAAGACACTGTCAGGGCTCCACTGGGAGGAGCAGGCATCCACCAGTTCTTAACAGACATACCATCAATCACAAGAACATGCCTTTCTGCCACAGACGCCAGCTGACACAGTCCTCAGGGTAGGTATGTCACCAAGGAACCAGTAAATTCGCACTAATTTGTTACTGTTAGTCACTTGAGCCCTCTGTCTCTTTCTTCTTTCAAACAATCTGTGCAATTACGAATAAATGTTTTTCTTGCCCTAAACCTCAAAAGTTTCCTATTCCTATCCATGCTGTCTTCGCACAGAAAATCCCTTCATTACCGTTACGATGGCATTAGGACTGGATCTCACACAGATTACAAAAACAGATTTTTCCAACTGTACACACAGTGGTAATATTGCATTCTTGCCCTACCTTCAAGCCATCTGGCCTAAACTCTGCTGGTAAATGTTCCTACTGTCTTTTTAAGCCTTTGTCAGCTTCTCTTTCCAACTGACTCTTTGCAACACTTATTTTGGGAGATTTAGACTGAAGTCGCCATGGATCACATATCCTGCAAACTTTCTCCTCAGTGGGTTGCCTTGATTGGAAAGAATAGAGAGTAATGGGGAAAAAAAGTAGAAAAAGAGAGGAGAAACGAAGGAGAGAGACAAGAGACCAGAAAAATAACAGATTGGGTGGAAACAGAAGGTGTAGCGCTGCCTTCATAGCCGCATGGGCAAGGGGGATGATCTATGAGAGAATAGAGGCAAGGCCCACTGTAAAATGGATGCAGAGATAACTGAGTCATGGAGGGTGAAGTAAAACTGGGAGATGCTAGGATGAGTTGCATGAAAACCTGAAAGGAAAGGATAGCAGGAGGCACACAAGGAGGATGGAGAAGCAGGAAGTCCTTTGAGGAGATGGTTATTTACCTGGTCGTACTCCAGGGCCCCGGGGTAAAGGGGCCAGCCCAGAAAAAGTTCAGCTATCACACAGCCTAGGGACCACATGTCTATGGCTTCACAAAACGGCAATCCCAAAATAATCTCTGGAGCCCTGTGGAGCAGACAAAACACACAACTGTTAGACTGCAGTAACAACAATAACATTTCATGTGAAAGTATTTAAATGTGTGGTAGGTATGTAGGAAAAAACAATTAATATCAAAGTTGTCAGATACATTTTTTTGTTCCATCTTTGAATCTTCTGTAATCTAACTATAAAAATTTAATACAGACGTTAGAAACAAGTAGATTAGAAAGAAGACAAATAGATTCAAACTCCCATTCAACAAAATTTCCTGCCAAGCAGATGTGAATATAAACCACTTTCTTGTACAATGTTAACTTAACCTTCAGCAATCAAGAGTTCAAATTTTCTGAGAAAAATAACAGCTTTCTACATTGTAGAGCTCAACTTGTTTACATTTAATAACAACAGTTACACCTACATATGTTATCAATAACCCATGCGCCAACAACAACTTAAAACCAGTTGTCAATTTCAATACTCATGGATGTATTGTTTCTGGCTTTGTAAGATAATGTCTTAAGCAAATATAATATTATTAGTAATGTCATGGAATTCCTGATGATGGTCAGTCAGATGAGATTGTGTGGTACATGTGTAAGCCAAGTGACTTGTAAGCCAGTGTTGCGCGTGTACTAGTCGCCAAGCGTCAGCAGGCTGAGCCAGTGGGTTAGCAGGTCAGCCAGGCTGGGATCAGCGCTTTGATAGGCTGTTGAATCTGCTCTAGGCTGATAGGGAATAAGAAGCATAGTCACTACTTCTTCGCCTACATGCTGGCTCAGTGTTACATTGAGCACCTCTATAATAGCACTGTAATACCATGTCACAGGAATGGCTAGTGGTGACGCAGGCCTGTCAGCTCCAATATAGGTAAGACGTGTCTGTCTGACATGGCTGTCAAGATCTCTCTGTTTAGGACACAGCACAAAGCCTATAAACAGTGACAGTGCACTGAAAGCATGAAGTAGCCAGAGCTCTTTTGTCGGATACAAGTCTTTTTGTGCAGGAGTGGCCTCAAAGCTCATTAAAATCAATGAGTGAGCAGTGACAGTCATTGTACACAGGCAATAGTACATACCTGTGGGACAAGTCAGAACGCTGCCTATGGACAATCAGGTCTACTTTCACATATGCACTGCAACCGTGAATTTTTCAAGACATTACCCAGAGGAGCTGTATGTGTGAACGCAAATGTCCGAATCAGTTGACCTGGACATTAAACAGACTTTACCCTGCCATCTTCCCAGTATAATGTCTGTGTAATGTCCGATTGTGGCCACACATGAAAAGAGCGGGTCGTTGAGCTGCAAGTGAGCATGTTGATGATGGTTCTATTCAACGGGCTTGTCTACCTCCTGCATCCTCTACACATGTGCCACCTCTCATCTAAACCAAACACAGTATTTCCACTAAGTGTGAACACGTTTCACACGGACAATCTCCTGTTGTGGCCTACATGTGTGAAAGGGCAACTCTGGAAAATGGCTGAACCCGAATCTCCAGACATTGTCCGGAGTTCATATGTGACAACAGCTCTACTAGAAGTTTCCTTACATCACTTGTTTTATGCAAAAATTAATTAATAATTCGATATTATTGTTTATCGTCTGTATGAGTCTATCAATAGAGAGAAACGAAAATGATAGATATACTTTTCACTTCCATTCAGCATATACACAAGATAATCCCTCAAACTATTTCAGTTGCTGTTTCACAAAGCTGAGCATACTTACGAAGGCAATCCTTTCATACCCCTTACATGCCCTTTCATACTGAATGTATGTAAAGAGATCTGTCAGACAGCTACTCTATGACGTCTTTGGAGCCATATGGGACTGACTGGTGAGGGACAGAAGCTACATATGGATAGCAACAGCAAGCCTAAGACCTGCTAAAATAAGTTTTAGACAATTTTATCACATGGTCAAAACAAATGCACCTAACAGCTGGTGCAATAGGCAACATAGCAGCAGAGAACCAACCAGGCAGTTATGCTAACCATTTGAGCCTCACAGGCATGTCCTATTTATAAGGAACAGGTTTTCCCTGGAGGAATGAGGAGAGAGAGTGAAGATGCATATCAAAACATCCTTGCATTCATTAGGATACAAGGCGGATATAGGGATTTTCTATAAGGCTGACAAATACAACTTGAGCATCACTACAAGCCATAATCCAGTTGGTCAAGTAGTTAGAGGCTACGATGTAACCAAAAACTGACACTCTTACCCCCAGCTCCTATTTATTTATGACACCCTACTTGCTCAATCAAATCAATTAAAGATGCACTGAATTAGATCTTATATTCCAGGTCTCAAAAGCCTAATTTTATGAACAATGCTTCCTTCATTCTTCCTTCATTTGTCACAATAAGCCTACTAATAAGACCATGATGCCCTGAGCTGTCTCCAAAATCTTGCAGCCTGAAAGAATACATCAACCAAAATAACAATGCCAATGAAAACAGGTGGCTTAGGTAGAGTAGACTGAGTACATGTTTCCATGGTTGCACGGCTCTGTACTAATCAACGCAACTCAAGCCTCACCGCCCTCCTGTGAAACCAAATCTGTTTTCCATCCTGAGGATATGACGTACACTCTGAGGGGCCATCGAATGCTAGAGGACTGACTGTTCACTGACACGTGCAAGAGCTCCAGAGGAAACGGACAGGTACGACAAAAACATGAGCAAGGTGATGGACTGTTGCCCTTCAAACATAAGACTCCCACTCCCTGTGACATTTAACAGGAATGAGTGGGTATAGACAATGAATGAATGGTAGCTTTTCAATAAACTGAATAATAAAATAATAGTCAAGTTTAACACACAGACAAAACTGCAATTACCATATGCAATAACCTAATGCCTCGTCACTGCACTTAAACAGGCAGTGACTCATCCAAAACCAACTTAACTTTTACATTATATACAGATACACAATACCCCACTATGTAGCAAAGGTAATAGCAAGTAGTACATACTGTACATGAAAAACAATAATATTGCATTTTTGATGAGATGGATTGATTTCTGGACATGACGGATGTTTACCTGAGCATCTTTGCACATCAGGTTTCTTAGACTTCCGTCTCAAATTTATGATATTTAAGAGCAATCAACAACAACAACAACAACAACTAGGGATGCATCAGTGCAACATCAGTACTTTTACCATCCATTAAATGTTTCTAATGCTTTAATGTGCTACAAATATATCTTTGTACAAAGGCTGAACGTTCTCCCTCTGTCACAAGGCAAAAGAGTGCACGTCTCGTCTGTTGACTGATAGCACTCCACTGTGCAAAGGTTGGAAGTGAATGACTGAGTGAGACATGAGTTGTCTACAATATCACTGTGTTCAAAGGTTTCTTTAGAGCCTCATTTGTTATCGGTGAAAAACACCTTCAGAGGCAGCAGAGGGGAAAAAAGACACATCTTCAAAGAGCTTTCTGCGCCTGCGAGCATCGTTGTCAGAAGCTTTTTTTCAAAACATTCCCCAGTCCACAGCTCACGTCTAGAGTTTTAACCTTTCTATACCATAACATTTTAGAGATGCTCATTAAGTTGAAAATAGTTAAAAGAATCCTGTGAATACGTTTTTCAACAGCTTGTGCTTTTTCTTAATTTAAGAGAGATTTAGACTGACACAATACAACATCTAACATTTGGTTTTGGTGAGGGCACTACAGAACAAGGTCTGACAGAATAACAAACTCTGCATTGGCTGCTGGCTTGTCTTTAATGGAACAATCAGTAACAAACCCTATTGCACAATGCTGAGCACATCAGTATAGCAGGCCCAGCTCAGGCACACCACTGTGCCAAGTATAACTCGCTCACACTGCAGGTATGGTATTGAGCAACAATCACAAAATAAAACCCAAACAGGCAGAAGCAATGGTAAGATTTGGTTGCCTTTTTTCTCTTCACAGCCTGAAGCTTTCACTAAAATTTTACTGCTCCTTTGTGGATAGGCCCTGACCAATCAAAGCACATGTTTCCCTGGTCAACAAGTTCAACAGTTTGTTCCTTCGTCTCAAACAGCTGCTTCCCTTCTTCCATCTATCTCCTCTTTTCTTCCCTCTCTGTTTGTTTGTCTCTCACCCACAAAAAGGCTGAGGCATAAGGCGATGTTATGTTAGCAGAACCAACACAAAGATGATGTATGGCAAGATTCCAAAGCACAACGCTAAACTGATCTGTTGTGGTTCATAAAAACTCGGAAATAAGTTGTGTACTCTATCCTGAGAACTTATATCAGGGCATTGATAGAGATTCAAACTTTTAGCAGCATGGCTAACTGTGCTCTTTACTTCCAGTATGTGCGTAAGCTAAACATACCCCAGACATATCTCCAAATTGTAGTCTGTACTGCACAGACACAAAAAAGATTAATATCATAATCTTTTGTCTGTGGGTAAGATAGCAAACATACATTTACCTAAATGTCAGTGTTCCTTTGATATGCAGGTCTGCTAAGTGTTTTTTTTTTGTTTTATCATATTTTTATCACGCCTGAAAAAAAAAAAAAACAGTGCAGACACACATATTATTTGCAAGAAGGGGCATGGCAGAGCAGAGAAATTATCCATCTCTATTTCTTATTCATGGCCATTATCTCACACTCCAAAAATAGCCCTCTGATCCTCCTTGCTCTGTCATCACAGGGAGGAACCAAGTGTAAAGTGGCATCAAACCAGCTCACACAGAGAACAGCAAATAAGAGTGGCTACACATTGGGAGGGAGGGGGCTCATTGTCGTTGCATGCTTACACGGGCCTTTCAGTAAGCTTCTCCTGGTAAATAAACTCAGTTGGGCTGTACTGCAGTTGGCCTAAGCTCAGCCACAAAGACAAACTGACAACATGGTGACTCCATGATGGAAGAATGGAGCGTCACTGCATGTCTCTTCCAGGAAATGTAATTCCACATACTCTCAGAGCATCCTGCATTATTCAGTGGAACACAAAGGCTGTGTAGCAAAGGCAGAGGTAGTAGCACTTGCACTCTGATCTGGCCCGATCTTAGATTAAGGATACAAGGCTTTAGACACGTTTTATAGATATAAACCACTCAATGTGCTGATGCAGAGCCAGAAATGAAAAACAAAAAGCAGTGTTTCCAGTTCAGGTGGACTAAGTTTCTTCTCTGCTGTTTTACTGTTTGAATTATGTTTGAAGTATTTTGAAATAATTTGCTGAAACTGCTTCTGAGCTCTGGTCCATGAACATGATTTATTTTCTCCTTGACATGTCAGATAAATGATTTAAAGTCCAGCCTGATGAGAGTTCTATTTGATGTACATGATTTTACTATTTTATGAGAAGAAATGAATTCTACTAATGATATACACCAAGTACAAAGCTACACACAGCTATGCTACCATATGACAAGCAACCCACAGTTTATTTAACAAGCAAATTCTCTCTGATGTTTACCAGAATACATGTTAAATGGAGCAAGCTATCAGCAATTTATAGCCTTGACAACAAAATATCTTTCTGCCTAGTTGCCAGCTATGTGGCCTTATGCAATTTCCAAGGTGAAATCTTGCAAGTACTTCTAGAACATTTCACCCCAAAGACATTAATTCCTGAAAAGAACAACAAGGACTCTGAGACCTTCTGATGTATAAAGCTGATCTTGGATTTGAAGCACTTTCTGCAGCTTTCATTTTCACCATTATGTTTGAACTGCTTGTTAAGTCACCAACTCAGACAGGCACGTCAGACAGGCTTCATTTATTGTGAAGCAGTCGTATCACAGCACACTATGTTACTGAACTGCAGCTGCCCACTGTGGCACCACCATGAATGCTGTAGGATTATTCAAACAATATTTGTACCATAAGACACTAGCAAAAGCCCACAATCAAGTGCTCACTGGATTAAATTTGAGTTTATTCATACCAATAACAACAAAATATTGTATGAAAACAATTCGACCTTCTGCACAACACCAGCAAAATCATTTATTGCTGGAAATATGAAGTAGTGCATAGGATGCTTGTGATGGGCACGTGAAACCAACTTCAGCAATGAGCCTTTCGCATGCGAGCAGAAGTGTGAGATATTGTTATAAACCTTAAGGGAGTTTCTTCCACTTAATATCCAACATGAAGTTTGAAAACTGTGTAAATCTCCATAACTTAAGACAACAATCAATAGAAACACTGATTGGACATAGCAAAGTGGACTGAAAACCAAATGCTCATATCTTGTTAATAAAATACAACATGATGCAAAAACAGTAAGATGAGAAGCCTTGATGAATAATTTAGATGCTTGCTAACTAACAGACTGCAAGCCATTGCAAACTAGTCGGGCCAAATAAATACCTGAAAACACTTATTACCCACTAACCCAGAGAAGTTCATAAGAGACGTTTGTGTGCCCACACACACAAAACGTGTTTCTAGGACTGCCTGAGGGATTACTTGTTCGTTCTATAAAACTGTCAGATCTACTTTTCAGGGGAAAGTTAATCCAGTAGTCTTAGTCCAAATACTCCATGTGTGGATAGGAAAATGACCAACAGTTCATGGTTTGCAGAGGTATAGGTCCACTTGGACAATCTGGAGTAGATCTTCGAATTATGTCAATGTAGAACTGTTGCATAGGAACACAAACAAATAACTGTGAAATTTCTATGGCATGTCAAAATGTATAATACAATGAATTGTTGATATGTAGTAAAATTATAAAAGAAAATAAAAAGGTGAAAGAACACAAGATCATTCACTAGTATGTACCATTTCTCTCTGCCACAAACGTTTTAGATTACCTGATTTTGTAATGAGTTTGTAATTATTCCACTAAATTACAACAGTGGAAAGAATAACTTAATATAAGTTGCTTGTTTTAAATTAAAAACATGAACATGACAAGACAGTTGATAAAACAAGAATATTTTTGAGGATAGGTTCCTGTCAAAGAATGGCATTACCGTATTTGGGTGCAACGGTATTAATATTTGCAAAATGATGAATATTAATCCAGAACCTTAATAAAGGAAATGAAGGTTTCATTTTCAAGTTGGAGCTGTTATTGAGCTGAGAGAGTTCCAGCTAAGCTGACTGTGCAAACATGGGTGGCAAATTACAAGTGGCCACTGGCCAAATGGTTGTAAACTGCGGAAGCGGCAGGTCTATCTGTCAAACTTATTGGTTTGAGCAGCTGATAGATTTGAGGTATCCACCGGCCACTGAAGATTACTGGCCAACAAATACATAGTGCTCCGCACATAACCAAATGCACACAAACACTAATGGACATGTGAAAATCAAAACAGCTGACGTTAGAGCTAGTTGACCTTGAACAAGTAAGTGTGAGCTCTCTAGTATTTCAAGCTGTCCTTATTTCTTTCTGGCTGTCTATGTACTTCACCATCTATAGAAGTCAAAGCACGCTGGCCGGTGTCCCATGGGCTATTTTAAGCAACCCTTCACTCTCAGCCTCAGCAACGCTGTTCCCTCACCGTATGCTTTGCATTCTCCTGTTTGTGAGGGGGTACAAACTACAGGGGGACAATATTTTCACAAACATTTTTCCTTTCATCAGTATCTTGTAATCCATTCCAGACTTTGTCCTGGGTGGAGAATCTTATCAAAAATGTATCAAAATATTCATTTCAAACTGTTCATAATCACATTTAATGAAATTGTCTTTCTGCCTACTGCCTATGACTGAGCCTCTGAGCATTACTACACAACATATACCTGGCAAAAAAGAAGTATTCAACAAAAGTATGTGTACTGGCAACAAATTTCAATTAAAACTTCACATAGCGCAATGATGGTGATAAGCTTGATCATTTGTTGTTTTTGAAATGTGTTGCCACTCACAAATCAAATCAAATTTCTTCTAGTGTGAATGATTTGCAGACAGGTCTTATTATCATTCTGCACTCTCACATCAGCAATTGAACTGATGTATTTTGTATCAAATGCATCACCATGAAAGACTTGTGAGAAGCTGCTGGTCACCAAAGTTTAAGTTGACAGAGCTGACAAACAGAGTTGAAGCAGCACTGTTCACTTCCTCCCCCTATGAAGTACAGCAAAGTACGACAGTTCTATTTTGAGCAACTTCCTGAAACAAAGGGCATTTACAACAATACAACAATGTTCACAAAAAAGCTTGATGAATGTGTGGGATGAAAAGGGAGTACAATAATTAAATGTCATAGTCAAGTACTTTTACCACCATTTCCATAAAACTATGGCCAAGGTGTGGGTCAAAGCAAGTGTTGTCTTCTCACTTTTGTTGTGAACAAATCTACAGTAAATGCAAATAGAAACAGATATCATCTATTTACATCTATTTTCATTGAAAGTATTTGAATTCCCTGCAAACCATACTGCTTCACTGGCATAGTGTGCAGGCAGTGAGAATTATTCAAATGCCATGTAAATGCTTTTCACTGAAACAGATAGCACTGACCTGAATAAATCTTGCCCCATTCTCCCTGGCCTCAGAAATCAATTAATCTCATGATCAGACTACATCTCCACTTGGTCAGATATTCCTGGCATACTGTACCAAGCTATAACCAACAGATCAGAAAACAAAATCAACACACGTCAATTTTTTTTTTGTATAGCGCCAATTCACAACATACGTTATCTCAAGGCACTTCCCAAATAGAGCAGGTCTAGACCTTCTCTTTATAATATTATTTACAGAGACCCAACAATTCACACCAAGAGCAAGCACTAGGTGAAAGTGGCAAGAAAAAACATCCTTTTAAGAGGCAGAAACCTCGAGCAGAACTGGACTTAGGGTGGGCAGCCATCTGCCTCGACCGGTTGGGGAGGGAGAGGGGGAGAGGGAGAGAGAGCATAAAGGAAAAGAACAAGAACATACAATGATAGCAATATTGATAATAGTGATAGTAGCAGCAGTAACAGCAATAGTAATGTAGTGGCAACTGTAGTGCTGACAGCTAATAACATTAATACATCAGAATTAGTGTTTGCTTAGGACAGGGAAAGTGTAGAAGTGTAGTTTAGGGTTAACACAAATTGCAGTGATAAGTCAATTCCTCCATTACATTTTCATTAAATGCCCAAGTCTTAATCTAAATGGTGTAATTTTAATTCATATGCCAAGACCCTTTTTCATTTGCCTCAATGCTGTAGAAATTGAGCACATAATACCAACATTATCAGTGTGACACAGCAAAATCAGGGACACAAACCAACCTCTGCCAAAACTAGAATGGTAAGATCTCTCCTTGTTAGAACCACTCTAACCAGTTGCAATTTTACTTACACAGTCTGAGGTGAGAGTACTGAAAGTTTTTCTCCCTTGTCCTCTCGCTGACATTTCTGAAGGAAGTGTCAATGAATAGGAGGTTGATATCACAGATATACGATATTAAACTTTGAAGCTGATGTACAGTTGTGTTTTTCTGGATTTCTTATATCAAGACGATCACATCAAATTTCATATAAATTTGATAATGACTTTAGGGCCAGACACGTGCCATGTGGGAGACTGAGGTAAGAGTTTGTATGAGTGGAGGAGGGGAAATTTACCAGAAGAAGCAAGATGGCACAAGGGCATCAGCAGACTGACAAACAAAACACAAAAAGTCCCATTGCATCATCTGTCTGAGTAAAAACACAAACTACATCAATCGCTCCAAAGTATCAAGCTTCTGCAGAGATGACATGCTACCTATAATAGGATGTCATCACAGAGACAGATCCACTGGCACAGTAGAGAGAACAAAGGCTGCTTGCCTCTTAAGGCAAATGTTGCTTGCTAGCATGGATCTGTGCCACCACAGTGAATCACAGCATGTTTTTAGTGTTACCAGTAGCCATATTTCTTCAAACCACGAGGCCCTAAAATTTTAAACACACTTGTCTTCCTTGCCAAAAGTCTATCCGATCTGACCAGTCTGTATATTTATTGTTAGGCATTGCATCTGTTTAGGTTAAATTTTAATTAGTTAATAATGTTTGAGGGGTCCACTGTGTGCTGCATCGTAACAATGTTTACTAGTATTTTGTCTGTATTTGTATTATTAATTGAGTCACTTTGCAGTTAGCTTTTAAATT
This sequence comes from Seriola aureovittata, assembly GCF_021018895.1. Classification (NCBI taxonomy): domain Eukaryota; kingdom Metazoa; phylum Chordata; class Actinopteri; order Carangiformes; family Carangidae; genus Seriola; species Seriola aureovittata. The sequence goes on from NC_079364.1 coordinate 18,784,630, forward strand.
ATTTATCCCCATTCCTACTGTGACAACTGTTGAGGTTTAACTTTAGCTACACATACTGCCACCCCAAACACATGCGTATGATGTAGTGCACTCTCAATAATGCAAAAACTGTATATATTTTCTTTACATTCTAATTCCAGATCAGTTTCCAGAGATCGCAGTTTCATGCATTTTCATCTATTTGCATGTGAAAACATATACTTGAAACAGAAAATAGAAACGCTTGGTCACAGATATGTACATAAAGTGAAAGCAAAGCATGAGTGAAGAATGACAGCATTACAGGGCCAGTGTAAACAGGTGCACCGACTAAAAGGGAAGCATATCCGTTACATCAGATGAAAGGCTGAACTGGAGCCTGTGTAGACAGGGTGTGTTTGACCACTGCTCTATTTGGTTGAATATGTATCATTTTTCCATTAGCTCAACATGGCAAACTTTAGCTGTGGCATGGTGTGATCACATGCCAGCACAATGACAGGACTCCTGATTCCATGTATGCTGTACAAATATTGACTGTAACAGTTCATTCCTTGTGCTTAGGGAAAGGTCCAAGGAAGACATAATGATAAGTAACTAGTGAGTCAGTTATAATGGTTGAATCACTAGCTCGAGTGCATGTACACCAGCTGCCAAGGTTTGAAATCAAATTATTCATCAACTGTTAGTCATGCCACTTGTGCACCGAGCATATATTTTCATGATGAGATCAAAACTTTTGGTTTAACTAGAAAGCTGGGGCAATATCACTTGATCAAAAAGTAATAGTAAGGAAAAAGAACGGCTCTACATTTCCCAGGTTTGTACCAATTATGCAAATATCCACACCCACTTACTATGGCAAAACAATTAACTCTTTATGAAACATACATGCATGAATATACAAACCCTTATAGAAATTATTATCATCTGAGGAGAGTATTCATGTAAAATGGCTTACTTTATATCTTTTCTTCATCTCAAACCCTCTATGTAAACTAAGGAAAGGCACAAACCAAACAGTGAACTGGGTCACTCTTGCCTCTTACACAACAGCTGATACCATTTCAGGCCTGTTTTTCTGATCAAACCAGAGCACTCCTAACAAATTGCCAAAGGTAATTTATCCTGTCGGTTTTCCTAGTGCACATCCAAGACCAGCAGAAACAAAGGTGTCCTTCTAACATAAACATTAGGTATTGTATCTACAACCATGTCATATCTCAGAGCCCATAACAGCATACTTATTTGTGGAATAGCATTCTGTGATTCTCCCCAAACTTTCTTGACTTAATCTAACTGCTCACACTATGCATTAGTGTCAGTCTCCAAATATTTGCCTGTCCATATTTTCTATCATACTTTCTGTAAATGCTTTCAATTCCTAATCAGCTTCGTCCCAGAATACAAATAATACCAGAAATTTATTTAAGTCTTGCAGAACACAATTTTCTTTCCCAGGCAGCAAGGACATGAACAGTGAGTGTGCACCCAGCTAGTAAATACTGCAGGGTCACATTTTTTCAGAGTCTGTGGTATGTAGGTCCTAAATAGGCAGGATGTTGTGCAGTATGGGAGACATTTCCTTGTTTTGCTAGAGGAAGGACATTTTTTAAACCTGACTGTGGTGGTCTGCAGGGAGCTTGGCTCCTCTTAATAAGACATGGGCTACCCTGAAAACATGATGTGTGAAATTTTGGGGGTAACTCTAAAATATTGACAACATGCTATTTTTGCAACGCATTTCTATTTTTCTATATCTTCATCATGGATCATGAAATAAACATCTCTCTCTCTCCCCTCGGCATTCCACGCCTCTGTGGTTGTGAACAACACAGCAAGCAGTAGAGGTTACTTTTCATCTGTTTCTTATTATTCATATTCTTATGAATAGGAATAATGATAATTAAAAGCTAAATCTTCAGGATAATGTATTCAGGTTGCAGCAGTGCACCGGTTTCATGGTATGCCATGGTATGAAAACTGATTGCTATCATACCATGTACATTCACTTATTACCTGTATTGAAAAAAAAAAAAAAAAAAGAATCTGCATTCTGTAACACAGAATCTGACCTGCACTTTCACATCTCCTTTCCTCCTCAACTACCTGTCAGACTCAGCGACTGATGAGAAACACACTTATACAGCAGAGAAAATGGCAGAGAGAAGTGAGACTGATATCACCTATCTCCATTCCCTAAAAAATAAATTAAAAATCTGCAGTGTGGGATAACTTTGGATATCCCAAAAACATACGCAGGGTTGTCCTCCAGGACAGATATTGAGGTTGCAAAAAACATGGACGCAAAGTGGCTAACAAGGATGAAATAAATCAAACATGTTCACCCATCAACACTATCCCTCCATACAGATCAAAATGTGTGTCCTGTTTGGGCCTGTCATGATAACAGATTTTGACTACACAATTATCATGGCCAAAAGATAATATCATATATTATCTAGATTATTATTAGATAATATATATCTATGAAATTTGAGAAGAAATAAATTAATAATGCTATCAGTCAAATTCATCTTTAACTGTGTATTTTTCATCATCCAAACAATTACAGCATACAACCAAATTAACTACAAGGCCTCACATCTGGCATCACTTATTAACACGATATCAATTTAAAATTTTTATATATATATATAAATAATCACAGTTATTGGCAATACCAGTGTATCGCAACATCCCTAGTCCCATTTTTAACTTTATTCCCTCCGTACTGAACGTTTAAATGTTGATTATAAAATGTACTATCAGAAATTATTTTCCAGCTCCTAGCTACATCTGTATTGTCTGTCCATTAGGTAACCTCTGACTTTCTAATAGACACACACTGACCCCAATCTGACCCCATAAAGAAACACACAAATCTACCCAGCTCAGTGGACATATTTGAGTGCGTGTGCGACTTAAAGGTACAGACAGGATCAGTCTGGCTGAACTGTCGCACACCTGCTGTAATTGGCAACTATTTTGAGAATCTTTTAGAGCACTTGTGATGACATTTCTCACTGTTTTCAGAATTAATGAAGAAAATAATCAGCAGATTAACCCATGATGAAAATAATCATTAGCTTCAGCTGGATACAAAAAAGGTTCAAAAGAGCTCAACCTCAACCAACTACAACAGTAAAATCTTGCTTTTACATCAATGCATCCTTATCATAATCTAATTATCAATTGTAAAATAGCATATACGATAAAACTATGATATTTTCTGAGATGGTTATCATACCTCTAAAATCTCATACTGTTGCAACCCTAATCAAGTGCTTTATAAATGCTGTATTTGCCCCTATGAAAAAGGGAAAAAGTGAGCTCTCCCAAAAGCCTTGGTATAAGTGTTACATGAACTCAAACCCACCTTGTTAAAAATTGACAGAATTTTTTTTGTACTCACCTATAGTACCGAGACTGGAGGTAAGTGGAGCACACTGCTTTGGACACATGACTGGCGGAGCCAAAGTCTATCACCTTCACCCTGTAGGGTTGCCTCACTGGGTCCACCAGCATTATGTTCTCCGGCTTGAGGTCTGCATGAATCAGACCCATGCTCTTCAGCTTTTTCAGAGCTGTAGCTACCTGCTGTAGCACAGGTCTGATCACTTTTAGAGGCAGGGGACTGAACTTATTCTGCTTCAGGAAATCGTACAGATTCTGCTCAAGCATCTCAAACACCAAACAGGTGTGGCTGCGGTGCTGGAAGCATTCAAAGGCTCGCACCAGGTTGTGCTCATCTGCATTCTCCCCACTAAGACGAGCAAGGATGCTGACTTCAATTTGACCCTGCCGTGCATATGAAGGGTGGTTCTTCAGGATCTTAACTGCCACTACCTCACCCGTGCCCCTTTTCCAGCACTTTACAACCTGGCCGAATGTGCCACGCCCCAAGAAATCCAGCACTTCATAAGTATTCTTCATGGAAACCAGGACTTCATGCTGTACTACCTGATAGTCCCCATCCCCTCCTCCTGTCCCTCCTGTTGCACCTACACCCCCAGGCCCTGCACCCTGTTTGGAGGGGCCCCCTCCAGCCCCCACGGCCGCAGGTGCAGTCACGGCTGCGTTCCCCACATTCGTCGTTTGCAACATGGCAGGCAACATTGACAGTTCCTCCACAATCTGCATGGTGCTCCCTCGATTATCCAGCTCCTCACTTTTACGTTTCAGCCCACATCGCTGAGAGCTGTCAGCTGAGTTCAAACCTCCACAGTTCTCTTCTCTGTCACCCTCCTCCTCTCCGCCCCCCTCACCTCCTCCACTGCAGCCCTCTCCCCTTCCCCCTCCTCCTGCCCCTGTTGCTCCACTGCTGCCCCCACTTGCTTTGTCTGTCTGCTGCTGCTCCTTGCCCTGCGTGTGGAAAACCCCTGCGTCCGGCCGCTGCTGGGCCGCAGCTGGGCCTGGTCCTCCTCGTCCTCCTCGTCCTCCTCCTCCTCCTCCTCCTCCTCTTCTTCCGGGCTGTTGTCTCTGTACGCCACGCACCACCACCGTCTGCCCCGGGTACTCTTGTCCTCCACGCACTTTCACGCCCACTGCGAAGTCTCGGTTCACAAACGAGTGGGCTTGTTTCGTTGGGTGCACAATGCCAAGGGTTCTGCTGTTCAGATAAGTCCGCGGGTGTGCCCTCTCATGGTACACACAGCTGCTGGGCTCAACTTTGAGTTTCTTCACACTGCTAAAGGCACTTGTCTGGGTTTGATAAATGTGTGGTGGGTAGACCAAGACTTGTGAGGCCATACCTGCAGATAAAGACAATAAACCAATAGGTCATTAGTTTGGATCCTCAGCAACAACTTGAGCCATTTTAGCATGTTACAAAGAATGGTGCCATTAAAAAAAACTTTAAAAAAAAACTATGTTAAGAACTGTGGACAGGGTTATAAACAACACTCATACTTAGATGTTAAACAACATATTGTGCAATACAAAAATGTAGTTGTTACATCATCAACCAAAAACCAAAGGACAGTCCAGATCTCCCATATTGTTTTCCTGTCTTTATTTACTAAGGTCAAGGGTAAGTTTATGTTACTATGAGTCCAAAACAACTGACATCATCAATCCCGTTATGTTGTTTTAATTACTCCTTCTCCTCCTACTTGATGACATGATAGCTAGTAGTGCCCCACCAACATCCATCACCCCAACATATGTCAAATGTTGTAGTGAAGTGCTTGAGAACACCTTCGCTATCCTCTGCAATCCCACCAACACCTCCACACAGTTGATGACTAACTTCTCAAAGGTTTGCCTGACCTTTTCCTGCTTTTTCCATGCATCCTACTGCAGGTCTCTAGGCAACCAATGGAGAGGGAGAGAGGATGAAGAGACAGACAAAGAGAGAAAAATAAAGTCACAAAGCATCATCAGCCCCACGTGTCCAATTACCTAAGACATGGTTTATTCTTCCCTCTTCCCCCATTGTGTGTGTGTTTGAGGGTGGATAAAGCAATTCATGCACATGGAGACATGTATTATATTAATATTCTGAAACTCAATTAGATGCAACGGAAAATTAAGTGATGATCCTGATCATCTTTACAAGCCATATTCAAAATTCGCAGTGACCTTATGACACACTGTCTGCATGCCATACTGGAGCCTATGACTTATTTTCATTCTGGGGCACATTGACTGAGACACAAGCAGCTTGTCCCCAAAAGTTTCAATACTTTAATCAATAGTGCATTTGAAGAACCATGTTTACTTATATGAAAACCAAATTTGGCAAATCTTAAGTGGTGGTCTGTTTGCCATGTATAAACAAGCTGGGCTTACTAGTACCATCATCACTTTTAATGCCTGTTCTCCAATTCATTACAAAGATCAGTTTCTAAAAGTCCATCTAAAAGGACACACAAGTGAGTCAGGTTTGGGCTGTTAATGCCCCTGCAGAGTCTCCTAAAATAAATATCCATGATGGAAAACACACTTGTGTTGTGATAACACTAATGCTGTGAGCCACCCCTTTGACTCTATTCTGAGCAGCAAGATAAGGTCAACTAATTCCCTGGACAGCTCTCTGCACAATCACACCCTGTGTTACTGTTTGGTGGCACCATTTACCATCTTCTCTGTTAGAGACAATTTATCAAATTATCCCAAGAACGGCTCAAAAGGGTAGCCCTTTTGGTCGTGAATAAAAACAAAATTGGAAGTGCTCCATTGGGAAATTAAAATTGGCCACACTGGCACACCTACAAATAAGTGTCCTGGCTGTCCAGTCTGAAGGTCTACTACAGTCTCAAACAAAAATGATATACTACATACAGCACAAAAGTATTTTTAAAGGTAAGTTACACATTTTCATGGTCATGGCAGGTGGCTGGGGATTTTCTATCTGGAGTCTTCATGCTCTTCCTGTGCCAGCATGGGCATACCCCACAGTCCAAAAACATGCAGGCTGGATGAATTGGAGACTCTAAACTACCCACAGGTATTTGAGCGAGTATTTGGCCAGTCTTTGTCTGTCTTTATGTGGTGCTAAAACAGACAGTAGCACACCTCTCTCCCATTGTGTATTGGGATTTGCTTAATTGTTATTGGGGCAGTAGCTAACACACCTACATTTATGATGTGCTGCCTGTAATTTAGACCCCTGCCCAGGCCTCTATTATTCATTACAGAACTTATGTCTAGAATTTGAGAATTTCTGATTTTGACACACTAAATGGGAGTTTCAAAAATAAGGCTCAGAGGCAGAGAGCATCATTTTTGCTGTTTTGGTCCAAAAGCTAATGTGTTTCAAACAACTTTACTTAGCAGATAAACTACTAAATACACTTCTTCCATTTGCACTTCAGAGAGTTAAGGAGGCAACTGCACGACACAAGTTTATAGTATATTTGTCGTTGTGAAGAAAAGACGAGTGTTTGGAACATGTGAGTCAACACTAGAGAGGTCAATCATGCTGCAGGAGTGGTTTGAGAATTTCCTCTGATATTTTGTTTAGAATTGGTTTTAACTGTTTTTGAATCCAACTTGCTGGCCATTTCCACATACTGGATTTGTGTTTGATTCTAAAAATACTTTATTAGGCAGGTAACAGATTTTTGTTATTTAATCTGATAGTTCACAAAGAGGATAGGGGGGTGACATGTAAGGTCTGTTGCTTCTCAGGACAATCATTTCCTCTTCCACCTCATTCCAAAACACGTTGACAATTATCAATCACATGTGGCTTTTTCTCCCTTCTTACTCTACAGTGGCCTTCCCATGTGAATGGGAACAATGCAATCAACAATAGAACTTCATGCCAGGACTATAGCCACACCATATGGAGGCCTAAGAATAGTGTTTTTTTCAAGTATAATGGGGATAGCTGATAGAGAAGAAAACATGAATGAAGTTGAATAAATGCTAAGTAAGTGAGACTTTTTGTGATTTAGCAAATGACTTATACATGAAATACTATGTCTGTACTGAGAGTTTTGTCTGCCTGGGGAATGGAAATGTTAATTGTCTGGTCTGGAGATAGAGAGCATGCTGTCTGGTTTCAGAGTCCCCAGACTGAGAGAGCCTGAACTTGGACCACTCTCACAAACACTCTCACCAAATGAACATGAAAAACTGAACATCAAGATGTCTAGATATGAATAACACCTTAGCAAATACAACACCAAAATTCAATGTAGAACATAACTAAACTTTGGCATCAATTAATATCCCTGACCACACAAATGCAATCACTAAATAAATGGTATGTATCAGTCTGACACAAGAATATGAAATAGACAGCTATTGTTGTTTCAAAGCAAAAAGAAGGGCAGCTGCTGCTATTATTATCATCATATGGAGCCAGATACTTCCTTGGTTGGCCATGAGGCTCCACGTGTGGCATCGCATTACATCCTTCAAAGCTGTAGAACCTTTCCAGCAACCTTGAGCTGCTAAGTAATTGCTCACAGTTGAACTTTTGACCCTGGCATACTCAAAATTAAATTGAGAAGAAAATAAACACTAGACACCTGTCTACAATGAACAAATGGGACTGACTGATGAACCAAAAAAGCCTCTAGACAGAGAAATAATAGTAATAGGCGAGTAGACAAACAGGTGGTGACGGTCAAAGCATGTTGTGGTGAAAAACAAACACAAAATTAAGTAATGTTCCCACCCCATATTCAATATGGAGGACTGAAACTGCCAAAATCAAAAACAAATAAATTACTCGAATAAATAAATATGCAATTAAAAAGGGACAAAAATCACATTAAAAATAAATACAGGTATCAAGTAATAAAATGTCAGTTTGTCACATTTTATTACTTGATATCTGTATTTATTTTTAATGTGATATTTATATTTCTGTTTTAATTTGCTTCTGTATTTATTTACCATATTTGTATTAATTCCACTATTTATTTATTTTCCCATTTAAATGTATTCATTATTTATTTATCCATCTATCCATTTATTATTTCCCCTGCACGCCCCTATATACATTTTCATGTGGACGCTCTGACAGTGTGTTTCTGTCCGCGGCATGCCACAGATGTTGACCCTTTTGTATTCAGCAATTTGTTTATGAAAAGACAGTGTTTTTCTTTAAGAATGGAGTGGACGTGGAATCCCAATATATCACCAATGTGGTATGTCAAAGCTAAATTAAAGTTCAGAACTACTGTAAATCTGCTCCACATACAGTGTAGACCAAGACTTTACTCATATCGAAGGTTTCATCTCATATAGCAGTCTATCGTTAGCCTTATTATGAGACTCTTTGCTGGGGTACTTGTGGCTAGCTAGCCATGGAGCAAGCTGCGTTGAGCTTAGCAATACAACACATCATGACTTATTTTGTCGCTACTTGGGAGATCTGTGCAAGAAACGACTGCCAGCTAAAAACCCACAGCATTCTACATTAGACAGCTAACGTTAGTGTTAGCTCAATACAGTCAATGAGCAGTGAGCACTGTGCTGGGAAACCATGATACACAATTTAAGCCTAATACTTGTAGTTATGTTTTCTTTTTGCATGAAAACAAATCTCATAGCGGATTATGAAAAAAAAATAAAAAAAATGCTGAGCACCACTCAGCAGTAATGTCTACAGGGGGAAAGGACGAGTGTATGGCCATGTCAGTATTTTCAGAGCATTAGTACTGGACAGAAATAACCGTAGCTATTTAGCTCAACACAGCTGGAGAACCGGTTCGAAATTGTCTGAACCATTGGGATCGCATGCCCCCATGATTATCAATTTCTTTTATCAATGCTGGCATTTATTTCAGAGCCAGGTGGTCCTTTATGCTCATTTCGCAAGTTGAGTAGGGCTCTGCAAATTACACAAGGGCACAACCTGTGCCCTTATGTCAAAGAGGGTGTCAATGTTTACAACTTGGATGAAAGAATGAAGTGGTCACCAACAGAGAAAAAAAAAAAAAACACCATGAGAGTGAGTTGCAGGAACAGCAATCAGGTAAACTTGTGTTCTCTCGTTTCCAAGTCTGATGTCAGCAAGTAACAGTAACTGATAAGTTGATGTGCATCTCTGTAGTCTGTCTGTCTCACTAACCGAGCTCAGCACTGCATCTCTTGGTCTGTGAGGGTTTTGCTTAAAAGCAACTTCCAGGAGTAAGTTTTGTGACTTGGTGCCTGAAAAAGATAACATGTATTTATATGCGTGTGCACCAGATGAAACTCGCACTTTCCAGCAGCAACCTCTGTGAGGACCACTTCTTATGGCGCACATCGTTTTAAAACAAGACAATGAATATCTTGTCTCTCAGTCAAGGTTTAGTTATGACTCTGGAATAATGCAAGATGGGAAAAAATGGATTGACAATGCTTATTGATTAAATATTGAATTTAAAATTTTGATTAGCTGAGCATACTGTTACAATGGTACCACAATGGTAAAAAACACACTGCTTTTCTTGGAGAGAACTAGTGCAATTTGCAAATGCATAAAACACTTAGTTTAGTAAGTCTGTTGTCCACTCTTTAGACTACTTTCACAATGAACTGAAAATATTATTTCAAATGGCTGAAAACTTATTACATCGTAGAGCTGTGCGCTGTGCAATGCTTGGCTCAACCCCTCTGTTCCCCACTGCCTGTCTGTCTCTCTCTCTCAAATGCGTCGTCAACGGACCCATCAAATTGGTACGTATACATATTTACTTGCATATAGAACAGGGAAGTGAGATCCGGTCACAAGTGGTCACTAGAGACACGTGGAGATGCATTCTAATGCCAGGTGTTAACCAACGTGCTTAAAGCTGTCCACTTGTGATTGGATCACCCGAGACACATTAATGCCAGGTCTGAAAAGGGCCAGTATGCCTCAACTGAACTAGGTCATATGTGTTGTAGGTACGGGGTTTGGGTAGATGCGCAACTATAGTGTTTTTTTCCAAAACTAATTTTCACTTTGCTTACTTAATTGCTTCCTGCTGTTGTTTGCCCTTGAGCCTAAAGCAGGGGTTGCTGTCTTTACTCACAGTTCCACAACCTCACTGAGGTGCTTTGCTTGTGTCTCGTGAACATGATCTTATGCCCATTAGATAAAAAAGCCCTCTATTTTCTAAAGCATGTGACCATGGGGTATTTCAACTGTGAACTTATGACTATCATTTAGAAATCTTGTCCTTGTTGGATTAACTCCTGTACACAAGCAATATACTGTACAGTTGAATATTAAGCTGAAGGGATAGGGAATGTTGCTTACAAGCACCACAAGAGTACCAGGTAGTTTGCTTCACTATATGATTACACTTGGCACAGAATATGAGCATTTGTGTGTCTGAAATTACAATTTATACCTCTGCTCAATAATGGAGACGTTTTATACATGAATAACTCAGCTCAATGTGTAGGCACATGTATATCATTATGTAGCACTCTTTATTCGATATACACAAAGCACTGACCCATCGCCTATTAGTAGAGGTTGTAAATGTAAATTAAAATTTCGAAAGCATAAAGGGCACAGATTAAGAAGACAGAGGCCTCTTCATCACTAGTACTATTTCTATGAGCCACAGAAAAACATGAAAAGAGACTACGAAAGTGAGAATCACTGATCGTTTGTGTCTGTGAGTTTAGAGAGGTAAAAAAATAAACAAAGTAATCAAAGCTGTCATAGCTGTCACAAAGTCACACACACTGAAATACTACACCCCTAAACAAGCACTTATATCGATCAGCAAAGCATTGATCATAGTGCCACACAAACTTGCATTTCCCATTAAAACAGCTATGAACAAAGTAGCAGAGTGAGCTGTTTTACCTAAAATACACATTTTTTTTGTACTCACTAGTTTCTGGACTATGGCATCTATCATGTCATTAAAACCTCGGGCTCTGATAAGATTGGTGGATGCTGTGTGCTGGAACAGATGTTTACTTCCCAGGAAAATTTTCCACCCATCACTTTTGTGATTCATGCAAGTTACCGCACAACACTGTCTTGTCATGGTGCTCTCCCCATAAACTCTGGAATCATTCTGTTTTGTTGACTGCCTCGTGTCTGTACACACACCTCAAGATGACATCACTCCGAAACCAGTCTTTAAGTTGGCCACGATGCAATACAGATAACCAGCTGCCCCAAGTATAGCAAATCTGCATAGCGTGACATCACATGACAACACATTCCCAAGTCCCTGTGCCTACGCCGCTCAGTTAACAACCAGCATTACCCACTAATAACAATTATTGTAGGGGAAAACACTGTTTAAACATTTATTTACTAATCTCTCTGTGCGGACTTTCTTAGGGCTTTACTGGTATCATTATCACCCACAACCTTACTTCTGTGGCCTTGCTACTGATAAACTGAGAAATGTGACACACACACACACACACACACACACACACACACACACACACACACACACACACACACACACACACACACACACACACAGCAGACAGGAGTGTCTATGCAAAGGGGAATCACACAGAGCAGCACAGTACTGCACTGTACTCATGGTGCTGTCTCAAAAGGTTCACAGTATTCACAGATAACCGGGGCCAGCTTCACTTCTATTTCACACATAGTAGGTTGTCAAACTTGAACACCATCTCTACTCATAACAATCACTGTGGTACTATCTGTATTATACCAGTGTTCCAGGCAATCAAAAAAATGTTTATAGATTTTAAAACAATAAAAGCAGTAGGCCAGTAACAGGAACTGCAACTAAAAAAAGAGCAGCTATAATGCATTATACTTTTTGGACCAAATCAAGCTGCCATGACTGCTGCATAAGCCAAACCAGCCAAAACTTCCATTCAGTGTCTGGTGTACCACTGGAATGTTTCAGCTTAGGAAAACAAAGCATACACCCACATTTTGCTTCACCTTAGTGATGGGCAAAGACAGTCATACAGGACACACATGCAGACAGGGAAAGTACATAACTATTTAGTCTACAAAATGTGTCCACCATGGAGAGCTGGATTTCTCTTTCTGGTTCTCATTTTCCAAACAAAATGGGTTTTAGTGGGACCAATAACTTGGTTCCCAGTCATATAAATAGCAGGTACTTTAGACTATATAACCTACAATTACGTAGGCTACTTCTGCTTTGCTGGTGGGTGGTGGTAATTTCCAAACCCCATTCTTCTAGACCTTAACTAAGCTTATATCTACTCTTCAACATGAAATAAAAAAATTTCAAATAAAAAAACCAAAGTAACTTATTGCAGCCATTTTTAGATTACTTTGACGTTGGTTCCGACTTTGGAAGCTTATACCCTGTGTCTTTCGCTGTGTGTTTATATTTGCTAAGCTGAGTAGTGTGAGGTAAGGAAAGAGACTACTATTATAAGTTACTTTAAATTTATATATTTTTTAATGGAGTCCCTTTTATTACTGTGTTGGACTGACAATGCATGTGGTGGTGCACAGCAATAACTTAATCATTGAGACCCCAACTAGTGGACAAAATATTAGACACTTTACAGCACTTACCAGAATTTAGCCGGAAAGCCGCTGTCGGTGCCACTAAGGAAGCCAGGTGTTATCGAACATATATGAAGTAATAATACATCACTCACAAGTTCAGTCACTCGGTCCATTTATGGTAGGTAATACTGGCAGAATCGACTATGTTAGTTTATATAGGTTAGCTCATGATAAAAGCAACATGTTGAAAAGACATCGATGGGTCCTCGTGAAAAGAACACTGGAGAGTGTCCAGTTCATTCACGGTAATAATTACCACCAACGTCATAGCTGCTGCTGTTTGGCAGGATATCAAAAATAAAATCACCACTGGTAAATTCATTACTCAAAGTGCCAACATAGCTAGCTACGTACGAAGCTACAGCTGAAACCTTATACTGTCAAAAGCTCGCTAGCTAACTTTGTAGCTAAGTTATGAGTTTGTATTACGTCACATTTAAACTAACATTTCAAAGGTTAACTCGCACAAATATCACCATTGACAGCCTTTACCCAACAACTTACCTTCACATAGAGTCACTATAAGTATAATCCAGGGCTTCTCTGAACATGTTATGGACTTATAAATCCATACCATGAACAGTTCGCCTGCATTGCTGCCATCTTGTCCTAGACGACAGGAAGGGAGAGCTCGCTCTCGGTAACGCCACCATCTCCCACATTTTAAACATTAAATAACTCCTGCATATAAGCGTCCACAAACACCACACCGAGCCCAGGTCGTAGCTACACAGTTCAAATTCGTCTCCTTCCTCTTAGGGCGATGCAGCCCATCTCTGAAAGGGTGTCCGTTACCCCGTCTAGACGTGCGGTTCAGCGGCCCTGCCAGCCTCTAACATGTCCCTTTTCTCTAGCAACTGCAAGCAAATGTTTGTGAACTGACGGCATTGGCCAGACCGGAGTAATCGATCAGCGAGCAGATACAAAGATTCAGGACTCAGGGATGTTCACTTGCAATACAATACAAAGGAGGGGGGGGGGTTATCAATTATCATCACTAGAAATATTTAGTGAGAAGATACACATTGTGTGAAATGTTAAATTATAAGTGGTTTAAAGGATGAGAGGAATAAAATAAGGGACAATTGTGATCAGAGGGGTTACAATGTACATTTGACTTGTGAATAAAACACATTAAAGGTATAGGCCTTTGTTAAGCATTTGCTATTTACTTAACTGCAAGTTGATAGAGAAATTGCTATGGTAATACATTTGCATTCCTTGGATATCTCCTTAATCTAACAACACTGAAAGTTCAAAATATAGAGTACATAGTTGAAAGAGGTTTATAGGTAATAACAGTGAGTGGTAAGGAGATCAAGTTAATGAGCAAATTATGTACTTTATTTTACAGGCATATGCATAATGAAATGAAAGTAAGGTCTTGTGATAAATGTTGATAACCAATTCCACAAAAGTGTGCAAAAATGTAATTAAAAAAAAACAGCCATGTACAAATATAATTGATCAGTTTCTGAAATGTGTATTATTTTTTGATACTTAATGAATTCACTATATGCAACCAATAATTTATTTTCTTTCTTTTTAGCAGACTGTTAACAACACAGTGTTCTTAAGGAAATTAGTGGTGGTGCACAAGCTGAAATCTACTGCTCAGACAGTGAGGAGGCACCCAGCTGACAAAGAAAGCTGCTCGTAAGCCCCTGGTGTCTGAGAGGACCAGCTGTAACCTAATCTACCAAAAGGTCTTTGTCTTTCCAAGTTCTCACCAGTTCCCACCCACAGTTACAGACAACAAACCACCATTCCTGGTCAGCCGTAAAGCAGGTGTGAACACCTCTTGTCTAACCTGGTGCATTATTAGTAAACACAGCTGGTGTGGCAATAGTAGAAGCCCCCTGTAAGTTGGTTTAGCTTCATGAAAGACACAAGGGTGCTTCCTAGGGATATGTTGTCCCATGTAGGCTCCTGTCAGTTGTGCATGGGTTAACTTTCAGATCTAGACAGACATATTCCTGAATAAACTGACAGCAAAAACACTATCAACAGTGTTCTGCAAAAGTACATTAATTATGTTTCCAAATTTAACTCAAAGCATTGCATTTTTTGCTTTTTCTTCACAACAAATGTTGGCTCAACCAAGACTCAATCACATTCACACACAGAGCAGAGTAAAAACATGACGTCACTGGACTACTACATTCTATAAGCTCATATATATCATATACACGAGTTTTCTAAAAGCTTTGTATGTGAGGAAAAAACAGGTCTTCTTCACTTTTGATCAGATAATTGCTCTGTGGTCTTTTGCTCTGGTCTGTTTCAGGTTGTTGACCAGATTCTTACAAGCGCGCGCTCTCGGTGGCTATCCTTTGTCTCCCCCTGTTGGCCAGCATGGCAACCAGCATTCTGCAGTTCAAAAGGAGCTTTTGTTGATGTTGCTGACACATATTTTGCCATGTTAGTTATGATAACTAATCGTATAAATAGTGTATAGTCTTACTGACAAAATGGCTAAAGGGTCAAAACATAAACATTAGGGATATGAGTCGTAAACATCCGTCTATAATGACCATACACAATGACCACTGCAAGAAGCCACCTACAGACCAAAATTATAAGCTTGCTTTACAGTTCGTATGAATGACATGAACGCACCTGCTTATAAACATTGTAAAACATAATTTAATTAAGCGATATCACACGAAAGGGAGTGATGTTGTACCGAATATCAGCACGGCTGTGATTCAGTCATGATTACAAGACAATCACATCCGTACTGATATTCAGTACAACATCACGGCCTCAAGTGTGATATTGCTCTCAAGTGTGATATTGCTTTCATACAACAGTTCTATGAGAGCCATATTAGTTAAATAAGCAACAACAGATTATGATCTGTTTGTTTATTGTATCATTTATTTGGCTACGCAAACACAAATAGTTCCGCAACTGGACTGGTACTGACTGTTGCTAAGCAACACATAAACATTTCCCTGACCTACACACTGCACATTAGCTTGCTACTTTGCCTACACGTTACCTCAGGTGTGCAATGGAGTACCCAGGCCTTTTCCATTTTCTGACGATCATCAAATGTTATTTCTGGAAATATTCATCTTTGCAAAGGTTGTTATAATCTGAGATAGATAACGGCCGTTAATGTAACGCCAATTAATGGTTAATAGAACACCTGTAAAGCAGAGTGATACATGTAGTTCAGTGCTGTTATACTTTAGATCAGCACTCATTTGGAATGCCCCTCGTCCAATCAAATCACTTGGTCGGAATTAACTGTCTACATGGGGCATTTATATTTTACTTGAGATTTTTCAAGCAAATCTCTCGATTAATCAATGAAAAAATTAGCAGATTAATTCATTAGATAATTAAACTCATAGTTGCAGCCTATGATTGTAGCACTAGTGGACGGTTTAGTTTCAAAACGTCATCACTCTAGTGGGCCTGCTTGTTTAAACGTTACGTAATAATTTACGAATAGTGCGAGGATGCATTGCACCATATAATGTGTGCAGTCAATTTTTAAGTTGCTTCAGCTAGTTTGGTTTTGTGGACATTCATAATTTTATTTTGAAATAATTGGCACCGGAAGTGTTATTGTTGTTGCTGTTGGCGAAACGGAACACAAGTTTCACGCCATTTTGAGGTATCGGCCGGCCGTTGAGCAGCTAGTTGCTTGAGGGCAATGTGATCGACCCTTTTGAAGCTATGCCGATTACTTAGTCGTTTTTTAAATTGCCATCACGTTATTATTTGAGCGTTCATCCAACTGATTTAACATTTCTAACCTAGATTACTCTTCCAGCCATGTCCACCGAGGGAGCAGCCGACCAGGTAGCTACATGCAGTTCTGCTCAGGGGCAAGCTAACCCTCACTGAAACGCTAGCATCATTTAATTTGTTTTTTTATTCGGGTAATATTAGCAAATAAACTCTGTTACAGTGTACGCATTATGTAGTGACTTTTTATACGCCAGTAGTAGCTTGTATGACACATTTACGCAGACAATTCGTGATTTCTATGGGTTCGTCGTAAAGCTCCAAGTTTAGCTTGTCATGCGCCATATTGACTGGCTAGTTGTAGCATAGTTGCTACTTTTGGTTGACCATCGTTAACGCGTTGTGCTTACTTAATATCACCTACATCTTACCTTGGCATTAACATACAGATACCGTTAGTTAATCAGCTTTAGTGGTTGTAGTTTTCACTGTGCTGGGTGTTCCTCAGTGGTGCCAACTATAAGGACATAGCTAGCTAGAGTTAAAACGATTGATTTATTTACAAACCACAAGCCAGGTGTTCCTAATGGTTTTAAACATTCGGCGGGGGCATAGCTGATAATTTACGGTCCCGTTTATCAATACCCAGCCAATCCCAATACCATCAGCCCGTAGGCCCCTAGAGTCATTACCACAACATAACCATCACAGTCTGTTCAGCAGCATAAATCTTTTGTCCTTTGCTTTTGTGTTTTTGCAGGCGGCAGCAGAGTATATTCCAGAGAAGGTGAAGAAGGCAGAGAAGAAGTTGGAAGAAAACCCATATGACCTTGACGCATGGAGCATTCTGATTCGAGAAGCACAGGTTTAGTGACACAGAGTTGCATTCCTGGGGTTAAGCAAACTGGGAATAAGGGGTGGGGAGGGTAGTGGGGCAGGGGATATAAATTGTTTAAATACACTACATCTTTTTCCCATATGATTGCTTCTTAATATATTAAATAGTGTGCATTGTAAATCCATTCTTCTTCTTTAGAACCAACCCATAGATAAAGCAAGGAAGACATATGAGCGACTTGTCACACAGTTCCCAAGTTCTGGCAGATTCTGGAAACTATTCATTGAAGCTGAGGTTAATACTTTTTTTTTTTTTAGTGTGCATGGCTGGGAATTTTCTAACATGATCAACAATGTGATTTTCACACAACCAAACTGTCTCTTACTTCAATGAAGTTTAAAGTCACAATTCTTGTTTAGAATCCCTAGACCTGGCTACTTGGTTGCAATTATCAGCTCTAACTCAAAGAGTTTTCATCACAAGTGTATTATAGATGGGAGAAAGGAATAGACACTTTGACAATTGAAAGCTTCTACCTACCTGACAATATCCTATACAATAAATTACCTGGATTGAACATAGATGTAGGATAATGTAAAAATTATCAGGTTCTAGCTAGACTCATTAAGAATTGTGCCTTTAAACACAAACAAAGGGGAAAATAGCTCTAACCATTTCTTTTTCAGAAAATTCTTATGTTCCCAGGATTTAAAAAAAGAAAAAAAAACATTTATCTGCGCCATATTTAAATGGGGTAAAGTGCATTTGTTGCATGTTTGATCTGCAACAGTATTAAAACTATTTTAATGGTATTGGAGTGCATTAGCCTTTTATTCACTTGTCGTGTCAATTTATTGCCTCCTGTGTCATTTCTTTCGGGTAATTTTATAAACAAATATTTTGATTGTGTGGCCCATTCTTTCCTTGAGACATATCCTCCCCACTCCTCCTGAATATATGAGCAGTGACCCATTTGCTTTAATGCCACCCACAGGCTTTGATCTTATACAGTCAGCTACTGATAGGATGATTCATTTTCCCTTTTCCCATTATCATTTTTGCTAACCTGATGAACCTGATGATTTTCTGATGCCCCCCAACTCTGCCGATGACTGCTGCAATTGGTGTTAAACACATTGCTTGCACAAAGTTGCACATTGTCATCAATCATCAGAATTGAGCTTCTAGTTAAGTCCAGTGTGTAGGTCTGGGAAATGATTACCTCTATGCTGCTGTATGTTGAGGCTGCATTGGTTGTCGTTTGTTGTTGTGTGCTTGCTCCCATGTGTGAAGCTATCCCTGGACATATTATGTTGGGAAAATGGTAAAAGAACACATTGCTGCCTTTTCCTACTGGACTTGGCTTTTCAGGAACTGTTCTTAATAATTTAGGCTAGCCAACAGTAGGCACTAACTGTACTTGTGCCAGTAAAGCATCAGTAGCAAACTCTAGATGATTTGTGGATCATAAGAATATGCAGCACATCACGGAGACGGTTCAAATAAAGCAGATTGAAAGATTTGAACATCACTGAAGCTTTATTTTTCTGGAAGGCAGGTACATTGTTATAGGTGACAAATTTGAAGGATAGTGTCCAGCTAAATGACAAATAATGTTTTTTGTTATTAGGATGAAATTTTAAAAAAATTTCTGAATTGAAAAGGCACATTGTACTGTGATCGTTATCGGGTGGGTATGGTTAAATTTAAACTCACCTGCGGATCTTTAGTAAATAAGCTTTAGCAGACTGTTGTTAGTGAGTTGCTAAACCCAGGAATACATAATATGATGCAAAACTGTTAAAATAATAATTAGGTATATGTTCTGCATTGTCAGGTGATTAAGTGGTTAATGTTAAGGTTAATGTATTTAAGTTGTAATTGACAAGTTGTGCTTGTGCATGTAGCCCGTGGTTTTCTTTTATTGGGTCCCTACCAAATATATATATACTCAGCTAATAATAGTTAAGGGGGAAGTGGGTGGAAAAAGGCAGGGGCTAGGGACCAGAGTCAAATTCCTTGTACGCATAAACCTATTTGGCCAATGAAGTCGATTGATTTGGAGCTTATTATACTTGTGTGTATTTATTTTCAACTTCTTTTCACCTTATTAGTATTATTAAATACCTGCTAAACTTCAAACCACAATTTATTCCAAAACACAATCTAGGTATTAGTTCAGCATATTTGCATAGAGGTTTCTGTTTGCTGAAATGACACACTGGTTATCTGAGTCGGCATGAAGCTTGTTTTTTTTTTTTTTTTATTCCTGTTGAAGATTTAAAAGCAGATAGTGACATTTTCAAAGTAGTATCCAAGGCATGTATTGGTAGGATATTTTAATAGTTAACACTTCATTTGTAACTCATAGTATAAAGACACTTCTTTATCTGGTAAGTATGTGTGTGGATAAGCTCTTATCTTTCCCCTTTATTTGAACTACATCATAGAAGTACGTTAGAACTATAAAATTACCAACCCAAGATGAAAATCCTCATAGCCTTACTAAACATATTTATGCTAAATTCTCCATATTCTGCAATTTTTTGGGTGGGGAGGGGTGGTCACAAAGTGCAAAGCAGTAAGTAAGTGAATAGTCTATCCTTGTGTTAGTGTGTGCACATTTTGCTCTCTTGAGATTTTACAAAGACCTCATTTGCATAAAAGTTGCACACTAGGCAAATCACACCTAGTCCAGAGAGAGAGAGTCCAGCTCTCACATTGCATTCACTGAAACGCCCAGTGCACTGTGAGAAGTGTGCCCTGGGGTGAAGGTTGCCAGCACATGTTGACTGACACAATGGTGGAGGTTACTGTCGCTTTATGTTTTAGCCCCATAGCATGGGGTTAGGAAACACGAGAGTATATTAAGGCCAACGTCCGCAGTCTCAGTGTTTCAGATTATCACAGGTTATTTGTTGTAATTAAAAACACATTTCTGCCAGTTTTTAAGGATTACATCATGGCTAGTATGCTCTATGATAAAGAAAAAATGTAGTTTTTATTTTAAGGGAGAAAAACAGCTGGATCTCAGATCATCTTATAGTCTTTTTTCTCAAATAAGGAAATGTGACAATCTCATGTCTTGTATTTGCAACATTGTATTTCATACTAATAATTATCTAAAAGTGGAATTTACTGCTTGGTTGTAGAATTGGTGTATGTTTTCAAACTTGCTAACTGCAATGTAGAAAGATTATCATTCAGTACTGTTTGCATTTATGGGCTATAGGACCTAAGAAAATTGGATTTCAGTATCTCTTGGAAACTACTGTCCTGTTTCCACCTAAAAAATTGGGTTGGTCAGAGAATTTTTCAGGCTAGTCATCTTTAACAAATCGTGAAGATTATGTAATGGTTTATTTTCCTAATGAAAATGAGAGATTACTGATCATACTGAACATACTGGTCATTTCAGTAATCTCTTTCCGCATCTTACCTCCCCTTATCAACTTTCCCTCCCATAAGGTGGTTGTGTAATTGTTAAGTTTATACTTCATTATTCAACGTTATTATGTGAATTTTCTTTTATTATATTAAAGTAAGTTCATAGTGTGATCACATAGGTATGTTGTTAACTTTTTTGTGGTAGGCATCTTCAGTAGAATTTGTGCTTTGAGTCTGTTATGTAAACTGCTACTAAAGACTCCCCCTTACAACAGCTGATAAATATGTACTAATGTAACCCTCCAGGAGGAGAATCTAGAAAGTCTTGTAACCATCTCACGTGACTCATCTAAATATTTCTTACTCATATCAGAATCTAACTTGTGCTTATTATATAGCTGCTCCATTTCAGTGTAGCATATGAAAACGTTAGATTTGCATCAGATGTTGTACAAGCTCAGATTTGAAAGATTCTGGGAACTACTTATGATTCTGTCACATGGATTTCATACTTCTACATCAAGTAACGAGTAAATGTGCAACGTTTTGCTTAGAAAATCATGTATTTGATTGTGTAGTTCTGATTATTAAAAAAAAAACATGCTGAAACTGTTGTAACTAAAAATTTCAGATTCCAGCTTGTATTTCTGAGGCATTATATAATATTTGCAGGCAAATAATTAAAAATGCACATTTTTATTGGGAGATGCTTTTTCTAAAGCACACATATTATGTCTCCCTCTAATTATAGTCAGCTTGGTCTCTTTTTTTTTTTTAATGAAGGTGAAAGCTTAATGTGACAGATGTGCTATTGCGGTGCTTGGAATGAGCAAGTAATGTAGGTCAGTCTTTTTTAGGGATGGTACCCTGAAGGCCCTCTAAACTGCATCACATCTAGTTTTAAGAAATTATTTCCTAGACGATACGCTGATGAGTGGGTCTAGTGTGGAGGCTTTTTTCCTGTTTTGTTGGTCAGCCAACACTTTAAAATTTTGAATTCCACTACTCTGTTCATTAGTTACATAAATAACTAAAACAAACTTTTCATCTTGAATTGTTAAATGTAGCATGTTCAATGCAGAAGAATTTAAGTTTTTAGTTTTTTTTTTTTTTTGGCTTTTGAAAAAGTGGAAAGTTGAGAATTGACAAAATACAAAGGGAGAGAGTAATCGAACCAGGGATGTTGTAGTCACATTATATGAAATCTGTCACTACCAGGAAAGGTTTTAATGCTGCTTTTATACTTTGTAGAGCACATTAACATAAGCACAGTGGGATAGGATCAGTCTACCAAACGTAGCTAATACCACAGAAACGACAGCCTCTCCTGTCTGTACTGCAGGATGCTGCGAGACTGTTGCTTCAGCTCATCAACACTAGGCCATTTGAAATTCATTCCTGCAACACTGTTTACCAAGGCAACAGGCTCGCCTAAGGCTGTGAAAGGAAGTGATTTAAATGTCAAATACTTGTATTTCTCAGATTATGAGCGTCTTTTTCCACAAAGTTAATATTTAAATTCTGCATTCTGATCTTTTTGCCAGGATTTTTTTCTGTAACGAGGTCACTGGTGCTTTTCTGGGTCATGTGGCGCAATCTACAAAGAAAATAAACCCCTTTTTTTTTAAAAGTAATTTGTCATTCTTGTGTGAATTTCACTTTGTTGATCGCGTGTGTGTGAATGGTTTCATTTGCATGAATGCATGTTCCCTGTAAGGTTTAAAAGTAGAGGAGACTTTTGAATTAACATTGCATTTACACTCTATTTGCAGATCAAGGCTAAAAACTATGACAAGGTAGAAAAGGTAAGTGTCCATCACACTCACGAAAGCTGACTAGTATTATTTTCATATCTGGGGAGGGTCATCTCACTAAGGGTTGTCTCACTTTTTCTAATCAAACTAGCTGTTCTCTACTATAAGAACCTTTTTGTGATTTCCCCTTAGAATATGCACACATGCTATTATAGTGTACATTTAAAGTCATCAGTATATTGTAAGGCATCTGAAAATGAATGTGACAGGCATATCATTTGGTGCAGTCATTTCAAACAGTTCATATACTTGCAACATTTCGAGTTTAAGTCCCAGAATCAAAACAAAATTATTATTACATAATTTAACAAACTAACAAAAGGAAGTGTGCAAGTTTTGAGAAAATGTATTTTGAATATGAATGCAAGGCCTTTGAAGTGTGAGTTGATTCCATGCTTACTGGTTTGCAAACATCTATTACTTTGTGGTCCTATGACTTTATTATAGGATAATATCTTGTGTTTTATCTCTGCTGGTAACACCTTTCAACTGATGGCACTGGAACAAATCAACCTCTGCATTGGTGTGTTCTTCAATCATGCTGGGTTTCCATGCTTTTCATAGATTCTGTGAGTCCTAACCTAAAATGTCCACTTTGTTCAGTATTTACCTGAATGACAATGCAACGCATCAAGACATTTGTATCCCTCAAACAATCTGAGTTTGGAGGAGCTCACTGAAATGTGGGCCACATCTGAGGCCTGTCTATTGAAGCAGGATAAGGGGAGTGCACTAGCTGTGCTGAGGAGACACCCCCCCCACCCCCTATATGTGGGCATATGGGCTGCAGTAAAAACCGCTTTTCTGGGCTTTCCATGGTGCAGTTGTTAATCCTCCTACATGGGATCTACCACTAATGATCAGCAGGCTAGTTTGAGCATGGGATTATTAAACCAAACAGTTGAAACACTGAGGATGGGTGGTTGTCTTGTAGAATATACACAGAATATATAAAACGAGTGTTTGTGTCTCTATTCCACTTATTTTTATCCTTCCATACTCTCGCCCCGTAGTTGTTTCAGAGATGCCTAATGAAAGTGTTGCACATCGACCTGTGGAAATGCTACCTCTCATATGTTCGAGAGACCAAAGGGAAGCTACCCAGCTACAAGTAAGAAAACATGCTGCATATAGTGGGGTGAACTGAAGGATGTTGACATACTCTGTACTCTAAAATACACATTTTACTTAATCCAGTTATTTTTATTCTTCTCAGAGAGAAGATGGCCCAGGCTTATGACTTTGCCCTGGATAAAATCGGCATGGAAATAATGTCTTATCAGGTACACAGATGTGAACAATGTATTTGTACTTGTGTATATGAGTTTCTGTTAACTGCTGTCACCTAAAAGCTAGTCTCTCTTCTCACAGATTTGGGTGGACTACATCAACTTCCTCAAAGGAGTGTAAGTATTTATCTTGTAATATTATGAGACTTAAACTGCATCAGCCAACTCTGAAATGACATTTGCGTTTGTTGTTTTATCAGTGAGGCTGTGGGCTCATACGCAGAGAACCAGCGAATCACTGCAGTACGGCGGGTGTACCAGAGAGGCTGTGTGAACCCCATGATCAACATTGAGCAGCTCTGGAGAGATTATAGCAAATATGAAGAGGTAAGAGGCTGACCCAGGTTCTAACTATGCGTTCGAACACAAGAAGTTTTAGGTGTTTAAAGGCACTAGAGAGTGATGGAGTGCTTGACCGACATCTCTATTTCATAACCAGGGGATCAATGTGCACTTGGCCAAAAAGATGATTGAGGATCGAAGCAGAGACTACATGAACGCCAGGAGAGTTGCTAAAGTGAGATTATCCACACAAAGTGTCACGATTATACACTGACTTGTTCTGAATCTTTGTGCTATATATTGAAGTCGAGCTTTCTCTGTAAACTAATATAAACTGTTGTGTGGTGTGTGTAATTCAGGAGTATGAGACTGTGATGAAGGGTTTGGACAGGAATGCACCCTCAGTACCCCCCCAGAACTCCCCTCAGGAAGCCCAGCAAGTGGAAATGTGGAAGAAGTACATCCAGTGGGAAAAAAGCAACCCATTGCGCACAGAAGACCAGACCCTCATCACAAAGAGAGGTTATTATTTGTCACCAAGATATATTGGGTTGTGTTAGAATTTGTAAATCTTCGCTATATATGCCTCCAGTATGTCCCAAAATGAGTAAATGAATATGCCTCAAAAGGCTGGTGATTTACAGTAATTATGCTGGTGTGTGATTTTAGTCATTTTTTGAACATTATTCAATGGAGATAGTCTGAGTACAATAGATCTTTGTCCTATAGGAATGCCGCCACTAGAGGGCACAGGTCGACACTTCTCTCCCCACTCATGATTGAGTATTTTTTACGAAGATGAGATATTGTCATGAATTGCTGTCCTGTTCTGTGTTGCAGTCATGTTTGCCTATGAGCAGTGCCTGCTGGTGCTTGGCCACCATCCTGACATATGGTATGAGGCAGCACAGTACCTGGAGCAGTCCAGCAAACTGCTGGCAGAGAAAGGGGTGAGAGATGAAACCTTTTTCACACTCAGATTTTATGTGAAATCGACAAAGACCTGTTGAGTATTTTTCGAAAAGTCAAACATGGACACAAAACAGTTGTATAACACTTATAAATGTTTTTTTTCTCTCAGGATATGAATAATTCCAAGCTGTTCAGTGACGAGGCAGCTAACATCTATGAACGTGCCATTGGGACTCTTCTGAAGAAGAACATGCTTCTGTACTTTTCATTTGCTGACTATGAAGAAGTGAGTGCCCAGGTGCTTATTCAGTCATAACCAAGACGGTGAGAGACACAGGGACTTATCAGCATATTTCTTTTTGCCGTCCTCACAGAGCCGCATGAAGTACGAGAAAGTCCACAGCATCTATAATAAACTGTTGGCCATTGAAGACATTGACCCCACGCTGGTCTACATCCAGTACATGAAGTTTGCCAGGAGGGCGGAGGGCATCAAATCAGGTCGCACCATCTTCAAAAAGGCCCGGGAGGATCCACGCACACGCCACCATGTTTACGTGACTGCAGCACTGATGGAGTACTACTGCAGCAAGGTGAAGACACATATAATCACATTTAGTTTATGTATGGTGTGACCAAAATCAATCTTACATTGTTTTTTAATAAACTCTTTTCATTTTTCCCGACAGGATAAATCGGTGGCTTTTAAGATTTTCGAGCTTGGTTTGAAGAAATATGGTGACATTCCAGAGTACATACTGGCATACATTGATTACCTCTCACATCTTAATGGTAGGTAAAGTGTAATAAAAGGCACAGAATGTAGGAAATATATTTTCTTTGCTATTAATCCATTAATCTAAGACATTGTTACAAGGATATTGCTTTACATCTAATACAAATGTTTGTTGATGACATTTGATTCTATAAGGAAGCAGTGTTGTTTTAGTATCAGCTGCGTCATACTGATGGAAAAAAAATGTGCTTCTTCTCTCTCCAGAGGATAACAACACCAGGGTTCTGTTTGAACGTGTCCTCACCTCAGGAAGCCTGTCACCAGAAAAGTCAGGGTAACGTCAAGTATTTAAATAAGTTGTCGTAAAAAATTGATATCTCCAATGATGTTCGTTCACTTTGATTTGTCTTTCGCTCCTCAGTGAGATCTGGGCTCGGTTCCTGGCATTTGAGAGCAACATAGGAGACCTGGCTAGTATTCTGAAAGTAGAGCGCAGGCGTTTCACTGCCTTCAAGGATGAGTATGAGGGCAAAGAAACGGCTTTGCTCGTAGACAGATACAAGTTCATGGACCTGTATCCCTGCTCTACCAGTGAACTCAAGGCCCTTGGATACAAGGTGTGTATTTTGCCCTTTGTTGAGGGAACAAAATGCATCTCTTGCTGCCAAAACAGTTACCCAGAGCAAGCTTTTCTATGATATTTAAACATTTTCCAATGTGTGTTTGCAGGATGTGTCTCGTGCCAAACTGGCAGCACTACTTCCAGAGACTGTGGTGGCGCCCTCTGTGCCTACACTGAAGGATGAAGCTGACCGTAAACCTGAGTACCCCAAACCTGACACCAATCAGATGATCCCCTTCCAGCCACGTCACCTTGCCCGTATGTAGTCCTTAGCTGCCCGAACTCTTCCCTCAAATCCACTACATTTTATGATACATCAGTGAAACCCTGTGTTTGAGACTCATGCCCATCACACAAGATCATTAGTCTTTATATGTGTTGACATCTTTTTTTGCTCTCTCTTCTACATTGACTTGACGCATAAAAAGATTCATCTTTGATGCAGCCTCTTGTGTTTCTCCCCACAGCTCCAGGTTTACACCCTGTCCCTGGTGGAGTTTTCCCAGTCCCTCCAGCTGCTGTTGTTCTAATGAAGCTGCTCCCTCCGCCTACATGCTTTACTGTGAGTAGCAGCAGCTTAATGCTGCCAAGCTCATATTTACTGGTAATGAACAAAAAAGGAACGCAGCAGGGTTTTTTTTCTGCTAGGACTCAAAGAATCTGTGATTGTGTCTTGCTGCAGGGCCCCTTTGTTCAAGTGGATGAGCTCATGGAAACTTTTAGGAGATGCACACTTCCTGAGAGTAAGTTGCTTTTGTCAGCACTTCAGAGGAATCCAGACCAGAATGTCTGTTTTTAGCCACACTAGCAACGTGGCTCTGGTGATGGAAATGTCAGTCAGATGGTCGGTCACCTACCCCACGATTGGCCCAGCACTGGTCCAAAGTAAACTCATTGTGTTAAGATGTTATTCTGCCCCCTATTTGACCTGTTACTGATGCATTTTCTGTCTTTTTAGCTGTTGATGCTGCTGTAGAGCTGATCACTGGCAGACAGCCCGATGCAGGAGGGGAGGGCAATGGATCCATGGAGAACCATGCTATTGCCAAGTCACTCAAGAGGCCTAATGCAGACTCCGATGAGGAGGATGACAAAGGAGCTGTGGCTCCGCCCATACATGATATCTACCGAGCACGCCAACAGAAGAGGATTCGATAAAATAAAACAGAGTGAAACCAACAAGAATGTAATCTTAGTAGCTGGTCATATGGGGTAAACGTACATGTCCATACTTCAGAGTGTCTCACAGATTATACATCCTTTGATGTCTGTACAGAAGACGAGCATACATATACACAAACTCACACAGTCGTACATACAGTATGCACACTTGGGTGTTCTTGTGGCTTTTGTTTGTTAACAGTTTTTATTTTTAAAGACTGACCATTATACTGTAAAAAATTTTTAATTCAACTGTTCATTTTGGCACACAGTTCGGTTTTGGCCTTGTGATCTCCCAGTGATGGCAAAGTGGAATTAAGCTTTTTTAGATAACTGGAGGAAACACAGTTGTTTCAATAAAAGTGGGGGAAAAAATCAACCATATTTGCTTTGTTTTTGTTTTTTGACTTGCTTTATGCTTTAATCCCACCTTTCTCTGAGTGGACATTTTATTAAGACATCTTTAGCACAGCAATGCCAGGCCTTATTATTGCCACTAGATGGCAGTATGACGCTTAGTTGTTGGTCTGAAAGGTTCAATCATCGGTTGAAATAATCTGATTCTCTCTATGGAGGATAACAGAATCTCAGGTTTAGCATTATCCACTTATTATCAGAAGAAGATCATTTTGAAAATGGTCTGTAGTTGAGCAAAGAATGTGTGCTGCTGCAAAATGTAAAATAAACAAACAAAAAAATATATGTTTATTGTAGCTGTGTAAAAAAAAAAAAAAAAAAACCCTCAGAATTAGCTCTCCAATCCAGGCAGTTCTTAAACTCTACTTCATATAAAAACATACAACTTACGTAAAGAATGTTTTTTTAATATTTGCCAGCTGCTGGTTTTCACATTGTACTGATTGCACCATTATTTGTCTGCCCAGCACAGCCTTTGTTCTGAGCATGAGGCAGCCTATCTCACCTCTGAGTCTATTCACAGGTAACACTGTGACATGAAACAGTTTCCACAGAACATTAGTCTACTGCCACATAATGAAGTCTGAATTCTATTTTGAAATTTGCATTATTTTAGAAGTCTCTGCCTATTGCTCTTAGAAACTAAAACTGACTGTAAAAAACAAAAGCATATATCTATGACAACGTCTTTACTTTTGTGGGTGTTTGTATTCAATAGTTTCTGAATGATAAACGTGAGAGAATCATTTGTTTCCTTTAAAGTGTTTTAGTAGAGCTCCCCACCAAGAGGACCTGTCAAAGAAAGTAATTGCATGGTTCTTTCTGGTTTCTCGTTCTAGTTTTGCTCTCTAGTATCAACAAAACTACCTGAACAAAAGGTCTCGAAAGGAAAGTACCTGTCATTTTTTCATTACAATTGATAAGCTACTGTTTGCATTTCAAACTCTGGACTCTTGAGATGTTGAGATGAAAGCGTGTGTGTTTTGGCTGGAACTTCTTAATGTAAACAATGACAGAATATGAGAAAAGGAAAGGGGCTTTCATGAACATTGAACTCAAACATTATTTCCAAAACTATGTCTTTATTTTAGAGATACACAGTGTGTGTATGGATATCAATTTTTACAGCTTCATTAGTTGACAGAGAACCTAAAGACCACTCTCAGTAACACATATGGAGGTGACTGTATTTGCAACTGTATTTGATTTATTTGCTTGTCTTGTGTTTAAGTAGGATTGGGCCATAAAGCTCTGTCTCAAAATGAACACAATATTGAATAATATTTGTGTTTGATAGACACATTTCTGGACAATCCAGATGGAATTTCTTTTCTTTTTATCAGCACATACACATTTTGTGTCTCCAATGAAAAAAGGGGTAACCTACATGTTTGAATGAATTTCAGCTGAATTTTATCAAGACCTGGCAAAATGTGTGTGGCTTAAAGTTAGTCCTGGAATGCTTCTGTCACCTGGAGATGCGGAAGCGATTTCCTCAGGTGATTAGAGAGGGGCACAAAACCTTATTTCAAACAGAACCTTGAAAATGCAGCTAAAACGCAGCTATGGTTAAGGTTTTCAGTCAAAAATAAATAAATAACAAACATCTGTTTTGCTGATTTGTAGCAACAAACACAAACCCCTAGAGGGCTGATTCTCATGAATGCCTCTGACTGTTTACTACAGCACATCATTAGACTTTCAGATTTCCAGGTTCAAATTTCCGTTTGATGGTTCCTCAGTCTGTGCATCGCACTGTATATGAGAAACCACATGAACAGACACATTTTCATATTCTAACATTGTTCCTATTGCACAAGCACAGAGAATACATCCATTGAAAAGTGACATGCAGACTTGTCCTTACTGGCTTGCAGACACAGAACGTCATCAAGACGCATTGCAGTGTGAAAACAAAACAAACAAAAAAAAAGCTTTCAGGAACACATGGTTCTCTTTGTCGTTCTGGGAAAGTAACAGTCTCACATATAACTGGCAGTCATTTCATGTTAGTGTCCTGCACCAAAGAAAAGATTTTTTTTTAAATTTAAGACATTTAAAAAGTAAATATGTCCTTAAATATCGCAGCTTATTAAGAGTCTCTACAATTAAAATTCACATTCTTTTTCAGTAGTTTAAACAATTTACATACAAGCAAAGAAAATCCACTTACTATACCGCACATCATCGTATCAGATTTTTTTCTTACATCTATGTCTTTTTACATTATGATACATGATTTCTTTTTTAACATCTAATAAATATTACTGTAGCAACATGTTGATACTGGACAATCTATTTCCAAAGTACTGAACAAAAATCTCTGGATGGCCTTTATAAAACTGTCCCAGCAGCCGTCTCTTTTCTCTGGCGCAGAGTTTCGGGTCCTCGTGGACTGTCCGGAGTAAGGACCAAAGTTCTTCTTTGGTGGTTTTCTGTGCATTTTCTGAATAGGCCTTAGCACTCAGTCTTGTGCAGTATGTCGACCCTGCAGTAAAGAGGGATGGAGAAGCAAAAATTAAGAGTAGGAAAAGTTTGGTCGCACAAATAATAATATGAGATAAAAGGAAAATGTGCAAACCTGTTATCATATCTGGATCCTTCCCTTTCACAATGTTCACTATTCTGTCACTGACCATCTTGTGCAAGGAAACAGGAATCTGGTGGGAAGAGAGCAATAAAAAAAAACATTAAGGTTCCATTTACTTTGACTTAACGATCCAACATTAATATGAATAAAATGTTTGTTTAGTTTGTAGCTGTCTGTGATCTCACAAAGTCAGACACGTGATTTATGAATTCTCTCTCCAGTAATATCCAACGTCTGATTGGTTACAAGTCTGCTTCTGAACAGCCCTTGTAAACAGCTTTTTATCTACCCTGCACCTAAGGTCTCTTGCAGAGATTGCTACATCCCTCCTACAACAACAAATGCACACGTACACACACTGGGAAAGAGGAAAATTAGCAGCACTCACTTTGAAAAGATCACAGTGGTTATCCATCATGAACAGAACCATCAAGTCCACCTTTCCTTTGGAGAGTCTTCTGCTGTAGACGATGGCACTTGAGAAAGACCTCTTCACCGCCATTCTGTTCTCAATCTGACAGAGGATTATTTAGAGTTAATAACAATCTAACAAACTCATCTTCAGAGACACACAAGATGCGCACAAGTGCCCACCTCTTTGTGCAGTTTGACCTCCTGTGGTTTGGCTGCAGTGGCCATGAATCTCAGCAGTCTGCGTAGCTCCTCCCTGCTGCGAGAGTCCTGCAGCTTCAGGCTCAGCTGCAGAGCCTCCAGAGCTTGCTCCTGCTTGCCGTTCACTGACAAACAACCACAGAAAATACAAGGATGAAAATGCGAAACTTGATCAAATTAGTTTTTGTGATTATAATGTATTTGAAATAGCCCTCCTGAAAACAACAGGGTACCTAAGAGCCCTTATAGCTCCTCCTCTTACCGAGTAATTCCGAGATGCCAGAGTGAATGTCGAAGACGTGGTTGCTGAGCAGTGGTGCCTGTTGTGTGTGTCCGTAATGCTGAGCCAGGACCTCATAGAGCAGCCTCTTACACTGAACCACGTCGTTTGCACAAGCAGCCAAACCTCGACTGACCTCAACCACTAGTTCATCAGGCAGAAACTCCAGACAGTCAACTGCCCCTGACATCCACTCATCAGCCCTGAGGGGGGAGGGAAGTAGTGTGATTTTAGACACAGACAGCAGATTGAACAAAGTCAAGCGAGTGAGAGATACAAATAAATTCAGATAAGCTCTTGATCTTCAGTGTTTTAGAGACAAATTGTCTGTTTCCAGCAAAGTAACAGATTTCTTTTTTTTTAAGTCTTTTTTCAGGCATTTTTGCCTTTATTCTTCTGATAGGACAGTGAAAGAGAGAGAATAAAGTCAGGCAGAGAGAGAGAAAGAGTGGACTCGAACCCATGGCCGCTGAGGTTAGGACTAAGCCTGTGTGGTACACACCCTACCACGTTAAAACCAGGCTTTAATTATTTTTTTATTCATGTAGGTTACATATAATCAGAGATAAAAATAATCATTTCATCATGATTATTTGCTCAGGCAGAGGTAGCAACACCACATTATAAAACTATACATACTATAGACTACCCACTATTATATCCAGAAGTTGCGTGCAGTGGATTAGGATTGACAGAAATATGGATTTGAATAAGAAAATTTACTTTTATAGCAGACAGTAAAACTGTAAATGCTTTTGAGGACTTACTGGGCTTCGCTGAAGGCCTTGAGGACCTCTCGGTCTAGGTAGCTGGATGTGTACAACAGGTCTGGGTCACTGTCTGTGCCATGCAGGGGAGCCCGAGATGCGTCCTTGCCCTCTAATAAGTTCTCCAGTAGGGGGAGCTCTATCAGCTGCAACAGCCTGAACACTGCCTGCTGGTGCCACACCTCATCCACACCTGTTAAAAGTCAGAAGTGTCTTAGGTGCACAAATACACAGACACACGAGTATGACCAAGCATTTACTGCACACAGCCGGTCCTGTTTTACGTCATTCTCCTGTGTCTCATCAGACAGAGGACAACTTACGCTCTTGTGAGAGGCCGAGGTTGATCATCTGAGGGGTGATGGTCGAGCCCAGGTTGAGGTTTCCCAGCACGTCCTCCATTGTTTTGTCTGTTGTTACAGGGGAGTGGGTGGAGTAGCCCAGCACCTCTTGACTGAAGAGTAACATAATTACAGCAATCAGTGCAAAATGATTGAAGAGAGAAAAAAACAGACTTATTACAGGAACAAATGTGGCGTCAGGCTGCAAATGTTTTCTAGTACATGTGATTCAGTCTCAATTTACTGCTGCTTTGATTACAGTCATTTCATATCAAACTGACAAAATAAATGTTCTATTTTCAACATTAAACAGTTTCTGATGACCATTGAATTGGATGTGAAGTTCTTCTTTTTTGTTTACATTGCATTATTCCCATTAAGACTTGACTCGGCTCATGCTGCAAACAACAAAAGCCTCACTGAAACTGCTTGAGCACATGGCTCATCTCCCATTAGGGACTTATAGTGTAGTCCAGCTTGGAGCTGTCACTCTGACAAAAACATTAGATCAGAAGGGAGCAAACACAAAGTCCTGAGGCCATGTGTTAGCAAGCATCCTGCCTGTCTCTGCTTTGTGCTCCACAGCCTCACTAGAACGTGACTCTCCAGCCACAAAGTGAAGGAGAATTGACTGACTGACACTTATTTGCTTTCTTGCTGAGAGTCGAATGAGATGTTCTATAACATTATCATGTCTGAACTGTCAATATGAAGCTACAGCCAGCAGCCAGCCACTCAGCTTAGCTTAGCACAAAACACCACAAAACACTACAACTACGAAATTCGAATACACCAAGAAACCGTCTGTAAACAAAAAAATTGCTTTTACACTTCAGTTGCAGTATTGCAAACGAATGAAATGTAACATGCTACTTAGCGAGATTTAGAAGTTCCTTTGTTACAGACAGGCGCTAGTTTCCCGCTATTTCCGGTCTTTGTGCTAAGCTTTATAATGACGGTACAGACACGAGAGTGTTCCTTCTCATTTCACTCTCACCAAGAAAGAGAATAAAACATGTTGGAGCAAGAACCTCAGTGGTTTTCTATCTCTTACGTCTCTCTTCTAATATTATATTTAGATTTTGCTATTTAAGTTGGAATTTGAACTTAAAATTGTAATACTGGTAATGAAGGGGTTACTGGAAATGAATGGTATCAAGACATGTCTACGTGATGGGAGTTCAAGAATCTCATGCTATGCCTCACTAGCTTTCAGAGGTTGCCAGTCTAAAGCCATGCTGGATTTTGGATTAACTCCTGGCTATCAGGAGAAAGGAGAACAAAGCAAATCAAAAATGAGATCTGAAGATGTTGTGACATGAGTCTGTACCTTTCACGTGACGGACTATAGCTGTTCTTGTTCCTGTTCATGCTCGGTGAGTCATAGCCACTCTCGATGGTACTAGTGGAGTGAGAGTTGGCGTTGGTCAGCGATGATGAGGAGCTGGTCGCCGGGCTCAGGAACCTGTACAAACTGCAACTACTGTCCTCAAACGTTGCCCTCTTCTTTTCCTTCCCAAATACTTTAATGCCCACGGGCTCAAACACCCTCGAGTCCATCAGGGCCTGGCAAAGACGGACTGCCTTGTAGCGAGGCACTGCCTCATCACCAAAGAAACGGTTGAGGGTGATGTGTGCCAACACCACATCCACTGCCTCTGCGCCCAGGAAGCAGTCATGGTAGGACTTGAGGTTGTGGCGCCGGCGCTTGACCTCCACATGAGTGTGGAGATTGGAGATGATGCTGCTCCAGATATAAGTGGCCCGGAAAGGCTTCCCAGCCATGCCTTGTCCTGATGGAGGAGGACAGGAGAGAATCAGTGGATGGAAAAGGAGGCCTGAAGTGGAGGTGATAAATTCTTTAATCAACCATGAAAAAGCTTCCTTGACATTTCATAATCACAGTTCACAAGATTCATAATTCAAATGCTGCACAGATTCCAACTAACTGGCAATGACAATAGCACTTAGAATACTAGTGGCTGAAAGGATTAGTTGATTGGTAAATCAACCGAAAATGTATCAACAACAATTTACTTTCGAATCAAGTAATCATTTAAATAATTAATCAACAAATATTTGCAAGTTGGAAACTTCTCAAAATGGATTTCCTGCTTTTCTGTGGGTTATATCATTGTAAATTTAATATTTTCAGGTTTGGACCACTGGTCAGACTAAACGATTGATCAGTTAATGAGACAAATAATCACATAATTAACAAAAGCAACAAGAAAAAACAGGATGAAAGTAAACTTTTATACATGCAGACGCTATAAAACCCCAACACAACTAACTCAACTTCCCTAAACACTAATCCCTTTGGTGATCCAGTTGTCCACAACTGTCTCAGCTTTGTCTATGTCTGAGTAATTTCTCAGAAACTACAGAGAATTGTGCTTTCTGTCTTCACCAAACACACACTCCCTGTCCTCTGTGTATCGTCACATAATCTGAATCTGGATTTGAGTTACTGTACGTGGGTGTAACAGCGCAAGGTCCAGGATCAATGTATCCCATTGGTGTAGTAGCCAAACCCAAATCCTCTTTTGAGGCCTGCTTGTGTGCAGTATTGAAAAGCTTAATTTTAATTCAATTGACATGTCTAACGTTTAAGAATCAAATACTGTAGTCAACAAAAGCATCAAATGTGCCTGATGTACCATAACAGACACCCAATGCAATCTTTGTACACAGCCGGCGACACTCAGATCACATGCACAAGGAAACAGAGACAATGATCATATTGTGAGCCTTCTCTCACAAGAGATATCCTAATATCTTCCTGTTGTGTTTTCCACTGGATGGGCTGCATTGCTACTAATACAGGTGTGTAAAGCAGTAGGTGGTTCATGCAATCAAACACAATAGACATGCTCAAAACTCCATCAAGTTTTTTCTCAACATAATCTAATCTGCCTGTCTTTGTTAGATTGGTCTTTGTTGATGGAAAACGATTTGTGTCATTCACCGCGAGCCAGACCTATGAAACAAAGTTAAGCTGGCCTTAGTGAGATGTTACTGTGGCTTTCATCTCACAACAGGAAACATTTAAAGCCAGTTGAGCAAATGCTAGGGGAGGATCTGAGAGATTCACTAAGGCCAGAGGCCATAAATCAGGCGCCTGACAGCAGCAGCCAGGCTCCATGTTATGATAACACAACATGACAAATACAATTAGTGACCCATCTGTGAAACTTGAAAACAAAAACACCCGGGAACAGGACAGCGGTAAGCAGATGTTCGCCCACTCGTTTCAGAAAATACAACAGCTCATTGAGAGAAGGGGAAGGTGTGCGGTAGGTATCTTGGTGATCTACTGATTAATGAGATGCATCTAAGTCAAACTGCGTGTCCCTCTGGGGGAGAAGAAACTGTGCTGAACTGGAGATTTGCATATCAGGGAAGAACAACAGGAACAACAGCAGTTGTTCAGAGAAGAACACCTTTAAACAATTTGCATGAATAATAGGAAGACAATTCAATCAAATATTTCCTTCATTGCAACCAGAAATTTTAATTTGAGAAGATATCCTCAAAATAAATAGAAGTAGCCTACACACACACACACACATATATATATATATATATATATATATATATGTGTGTGTGTGTGTGTATTTTTTTTTTTTTTTTACAAATATCAGTCAGTGCACTCATTTTAAACTCACTGTAAATGCAGAACATAATAGGAATTATATAGGCCTACTTTTTGAACAATTAGTAGAAGAAACTGCATTATCAGAATAAAGTCCTTGATTTAGGAGTTAGGGCAGGACCATCTGGAGAATCCCAGCAGGGGTCCCTGGATTACCAGTCACACAATAAATCCGGATCTGATCAATATCCATTAATGCTTGTTCAAAGAGGTACAAAAAAAAGGAAAAAAAAAAGTTGGGGTCAGGCGGGGGTCAAAACAATCCTGGGAACCCGGCTCTGCTCTGTCACCTCTTGTTGCTTGCGCCAGGCAGAGATTTGAGCCCAGTTTGCATAGCTGACGCCATGTCTGCTTCCTTGTGACTGTAAAAACCCATCAGGTAGACTGTGGCACGATGCAAGAGGGAACTGACCTGCGTTTCAGCCAAGGACAACAGTGCGCCGTGTGTTTGCACACATCAGTGGAGGTAAATAATCGCATAGGGAGCAGCGCAGTTAGCACAGGGGATACCCCCCCCCCCCCCCGGTAGATACAACTCCCTAAACCTGAGCTAGTATTATCACTGCAGCAGTGAAGCCAACACACGTGAAAATAATATTATATGAATAAATAATATAAGTTTAACCTGCAACAAGCACAAATCTACTCACTTCAAGCAATGAGAACGCACTGTGGCACCATCAGACCATTTGCAGCAGGTTGATAATAGCCGGCGGCAGGCACCTTCATTCCTCCAGCATGCTGACACTAGTGAGATTTAACCGATCAAGCCGCGGGACACAGTATGAACCCGTATGAATTTGAACCCTCATATCCTGTGCGGTATATACTGTATATCGTGGCCTATAGTCTGCCTGTGTTTCAACATCAACACTGCACTGCTGAGTCGGCACTGAGCACAACTAATGTCAAAGAAGCCAAACGTTCTTATTAGGCTATTATAACTGATCTACAAAGTATAAAGTGGTTTATTAAACTTGAATAAAGTCATTATTATAAACCCCTTTACAAAAGGTGCCTCATAATATTTTTCCTATACTTTCAGCATGCTTGGAAAAAAACGATGCTTGAATTACAAACATGACCAAACAAAGGTGACATAAACACATAAACATATTTTGGACAGAGTGAATTTAGATTAAAAACAACATCCACTTTTAAGCAGAAACATTTAGCATTAGACCACACTTTCTATTAGTACAATTAGTATCACAAATAGTCTAGTCTACATCAATTCAGTGTGGCACATTCTTTACCTTCAAAATGACCAATAGTTTCTGTCAAATCCAAATCAGCAACATGAGACATGTGAAAATGTCATTTCTAAAATGCCATCAACACAGCAGGTTACAGAACTAAATAAGGCGGGGAAAATTATTTCAAACAAGACAAGAAATCAACACCATCTAGTATATCATGTTTTAGCAGCAACAAGTGATTCAAGTGGTTTTACCTGGTGTTCGGTGCATGAAAACGTCCTCCAGTGACAGTAAACACAGCCATCCAGACCTTGTCCTCTGTCTTCAGTTCTCAACGTGACGCACGCAACTGACTACATTCTGCCGAAACCGTCCCCTCCCACTGCAATACATTATTCATGTCCCAATCACCGCCCCGCCCGGAGATTCACATAATAATAATGACCGCACTGTTTCCCACCAACTTTTACATTTAAAGTAGATAGTATCTACAATGGTGCAACCAAATCATGGTTTCATCCTAACGCGTACGCTAGGCCGAATGATTTTCTTTTATCACATACAATCATTAAACCTAATACAATGCTGCAGAGTAGCCAAAGGTAATGCTCGTTAAATATTCTCATCGGTTTTTAACAATTTTACTGCTAAGGTAAAAGACTTTCAGTTTAAAGGAAATGCTAAAAAAAAAAAAAAAAAAAAGATCCAGGAAGTTTTCACATAACCTTTCACTCACCAAGTCACACCCTTAAAGCCTACACTGTAAGTGAATGGAATCTGATAAAGACATGAAGTGTTTCACAGAAGAGAAGAAAAGAAAATGAATTATTGTAATATGAATTATCATTGTAAAATGGGCATGTTTTGTTAACCTTTTCCTCATCAAAACATCACTGGAGACAGAGTTTTGAGACATGTGACTGCAGGTGCATCAGGTGTCAACACTGGCCCCTGATGCTATTCCACCACATCTGTTATCATCATCTTACACAGTCTCCAGACTGTTATCACAAACAAACACGCACACCCTGGAGTAACCGTGCATGAGCTGTAGTAGGGACAGATTTCATGAAGTCAGGCTCTAACCTGGTGCCTTCTTTCTTGAGGTGTAATTTGACAATGGAAAAGTAGTAAGCTGACACTGTAAACCCAGTGTTGGTCACTTGCTGAAAGGGAGACTGGAGGGAAGACAGCTATTATGATCGTGAGAGACAAGCATGGTGCAACGGGTGAGGCGTGTAACTGGGGCAGACCGGTTTGATTACTTCACCTCCTCCAATGTAGGAAAATGCTCTTTTACCCCAGGTGGAGTGAGAGCGTGTGAGCAGAAGTAAGAGGCAGAGAGAAATCTGTAGCCATGCAGCAGTTCCTTTCAAACCATTTTATTAAAAAAGGGAAACACCTTTCTCCTTCACAGACCGCTGAGCTGCTCTTGAGCAAGGCAGGTTTTCTCAAACAGGTCTGCATAGTGTGCATCTTCAAAGGGGCAATGATCTTACACATGAAGTTCTGTCTGCTCATCATAAGAAGTACTACTACTCAGTCCATGTAAGGGGGGGGGGCATTTAGGAGGCAGGAAGGGTCTAATGAAAGATGCTAAAGTTGCATTATGGGAAATGTAAGATCTAGTGTTTTTGGAATATTCTTAAAAGAAAAAAAAAATCTGTGTCTTGTGAGTCAACCAGTTTTTTGGAATCGCAATATTAAATTGTTGTGTACCCCTTTAAGAATACAAAACAGAGACGCACCCATGGCTGTGGGGTTTAAGATGCTGACCATGAACAGCAATATCTGTGGTTGGAGTCTGGCTGAGAACCAGTGTTGCATCTCTCTCCTGACGTTATCTAATAAAGGCATAAAAGGCATCCAAAAAAGAGTTGAATAAGATCAGAACCTTTTACCTGGACGGCTAAACACAGGGGCAAGAAGGATGAAATGAAACACTACTATTCCAAAACCGCCAACCCTTCATTATAAGCACTATAAGACTTTCATGACTTTAATGACAATTAAAATCTGCTCAAGTAAAAGCTCTTTTCCCCTCCATAAAAATGAATGATATCACATCAGAATGTGAACTTGTTTGCATTGAATCACATAAGTAAACACTACTCTTCACCCCAAACTAACTAAAGCAACATTTTCTAATAATAACAGTCATTACATCAAAATTCCAAATTCCACTGAATTCATAGGAGCTCAGCATAAGTTGCAGCAGGAACTAATGTATGAATAGACTCACTCACCTTTTCTGTTGCTGTAGATGTTGTTTATAATATTTATGGAGCCATCATATCCGCACACAACAAAGGAAATGCACGCCTTGCTTTTAAAAGAAATGCGACTCGGTGCCAAAACTGGTTTTACAACTCTTCACATGAATGCACCGCCGTCGGATGTTCCTGGTATTTTGTCAACTCGCCACAAAGCTGACGATGAAACTTCAGTAGTGAAGAGTGAAACATGCTTTACACTGACACAGAAAATGAGACGGAGAAAGAGTGAGGAGAGGGAGAGGGAGAGAACACTCTGGTTAATACAATCAGAAATTCTGGTCCACAAGGTCAAAGCAATATTTACTCTCCTGTTTCTCTACATTTGCCTGGAAAGCCCTGCATATTTCCTTTTCTTTCTCCTTCATACTTATCGGTCATGCAATGTTAGTCAGGTAATAATTTGTTTACAGTTATGACGATGACAAATATCCTCAGGAATTTTCTCCAGAAACTTTTATGCAGAAACTGTATGAAGCATTTCTGTGACTGTGGAGTTGTTGGTTGAGATCCTTTGATAAAACTGAAGGTTTCCTGTAAATGAGAAAAACTCATGAGCAAGACACTCAGTCCCCAAATGCCAGTGGTGGAAGAAGTACTCAAATCCTTCACTTCAGTAAAAATGCAGATTGCACAATGTAAAAATGTTCCATTACAAGTTCAAGTCCCACATTTAAAATCATACTTCCTTAATTTCTACAGCCATTTTGGCAACAAAATGTGCTTAAAATAAAAGTAGGCCTACTAATTCTGCAGGAACAGAATACATTATATTGTTAATACCAATGCATCAGCGTGTAAATAGCATCTTATTGTTGTTGCTGGTTGAGGTGGAGATTGTTTTAACAACATAGGTCATGAGAACAAATAGAAACAAAAGGCGAACCCACACTTTAGACATGAATCTGTATGCATTTTTTTTTTTTTTACTATTCTCTAATCTTTGCTTTTTGTGAGGTATTGTAACATTTTGTAGCATATTGCTACATGTTAATCTTTTTAAGTACCGCTTTTTGTAAAAGATTACGAGCCAAAAAACGTGTAGGAGCAACTGGTTTACTATTTAATAGTGAATTATATTTTATAATCTCATCTCATTTTTCTTTATGTTAAAGTAATGACGAATAAAAAGTAAATGGCCACTAAGGCTGTCAAAAAGTATTGTCATAATTGGAAACGGAAAAAATCATGCAATGTATAAGTATCTCAAAACTGTACCTATGTATGGTAAATGTAGAGTAAATGCTTAGTCACTTTCCACCACTGATAAATGCACAGATGCAGATGTTCAGTTGTCAGTGGAACATGCCAGGTTAGTCTGTGCAGCTGCCAGACTGAGTATAAATCTGTAACTCTGCCTTCCACAGATTCCTGCTAAGCACCCTGCAAGTGTGTACTTCACGCAGTACATTAAGTTTTACTAGGGGGCATTTCCAAAACCAATAGGCCAGTTTCTGTGCCCTTCTCACATACTCATGCTGCCTCAAGGGTCCTCTCAGTCCGTCTCCCACATATGCAACAATGCAGTGCATTAAAATTCATATGCTTTTCATCTGGAGAGCAGACGTTCAGTATCTGTCTTTACCAGTTGTGCCCGTACTGGAATCCCAAACGCTTGCCGCCCTCCGCCCCCGTTCCTCTCCAACTCCAAAGGCCAGAGGACAGTGGCTTTCCTCACAGAACTGTCGCTGCAGCACAGAGACACTTTTGTTTTTTTGGCGGTTGCCAGTAATTTTGCATTGTGGCTGGCCTGGCTGGACAATCATATTTTATTCAAAAGCCCCGAGACCCTTTCAGACGACGTCTGAAGTCAGCCACCCATTCACAGTGAATAGTTTGGTCATGAGAACATGGTGGGCGAGCATAACGGCAAGTTTTTTTTGCCTTGCTGTTACCTCCCCCCCAGAAGGATATAAGCCAATATCAACTGCACACTCCAACAAGCAGGTGAAGTTGAACACTAACTGGCCCAATTTGTTGGATCGCTGCCACTATTTTAGAGTTGTGGATTGCAGGATGTATTGCTGACGCTTTTAGAAGTGAACAAAACATGGGGCTTCGTGTGGCGTAGTGGTCTAAGCAGGCGCTCCATGTGTAGAAGCTACAGTCCTCGCTGCAGTCGGCCCCGGCTCGGGTCCCGCATCGGACGGCCCTTACTGCATGTCATTCCCCTTCTCTGCCTCCCCATTTCCTGTCTCTCTACTGTCCTGTCAAATAAAGGCATAAAAAGCCCCAAAAAATATACTCTAAAATCCCGTGTAATGGAGCAAATCATACGTAGCAAACATCCTTGGTACACAGTCATACACAGTAACTTCTAAAATCCAATGCGATGTACAAATAATACGCAGAATCTCCTGAGTGCTTACATGCAGCAGTCTATCCCTCCGTGTCCACAATAAAGGCAGCCATTAGCATTTAGATATGCATGTCCTAGGTACACTCTGGTTAAATATTTCTGCACAATAACGATTTTGTCCTGTGAGGTTTAAAAGAACTGAATCCTGAAGTTATACATAATTTTAATACTTTATCTTTACTTCAGGCCCCATCAGAATGTGATTTCAATGAGAAAATCTTACTCATTACTCATTTCCCTTAATTTACTGATTCAGCAATGAAGATGTATTTGTCAAGATTTTTTTTGCATTAAAGTAGCCTGTTGTAGATCTGCAGAAAAACCTTCTAAGCTATGATTTTTGTGCTACTACAGCATTTTCAAAATCTGGTGCATCACATAGCAAAAACAAAACATCTAATACATGCGGCACTTTATTTACAAACTGCATCTTTAAAGAACAAGATTACTTTGATAGCATAAAATTGGTAACTGACTTATAAAGAGTCCATTTTTGAAAATTGTGAAAAAAAAAAAAAAACAATGAAAAAGTGTCTTAGAAACTGTAATGAACAAGAGAATATAACAATATTTACTTCTGTGAAAAATATATATCTATTTGTCATAAAATGTGGGCTATGTCTGTAAAGGAGTATAAAGACAACTTTTATTTATTTCATTTTACCCTCAGATAATTCAAGGTAATATTTGATTAACAAAATTCATAACAGCAGTACTGGAACTGCATTCTCATGACTCGCATCTCATAAGCAAAGGGGTGTTTGAAGCACAAAAGTTAAACCACAATATAGATACAGCTTATAGTTACTACATTTCTCCTTCAGAGAATTGCTGCAGTTCCCACCTCCCTGTTCTTTTATACAAAATGTACATTATATATAGGTTGGCACTCCATTACGAAATGGATGTTTTACAAACAGTATATAACTACGGTTATATATAATATATAGAGATTTTTTTTGTACAATATATCAACTCTATGTGAGCCTACTTATCAAATGATTGATGAAGGCATGTTATAACTGTACGCAATCAGATTTCTGCATTTTTATTTGCTGTGCTCTACTTCCTATGCCAATTGCTTTCTATCTAGTGCATATTCACTGGTTATGATTTGGTATTTAACTAAAAAAAAAAAATATTTAAAACAAAAAGAAAAAAAAAAGAAAAACAACAATAGAAATCTATGAAAACACCCATAAAAAGTGGGCTTGTAACTACAAAATCCTACGAAGACTAGGAGAAGCACTATGTGAAAATCTTCCAAACGGCTCCCAAAAGACAAGTCCTTGCCCTGTGTTGATCAGGTTACTGCTTTCTGCTGGGATGCCGTGATGCAGACCATAAACTTAACTGCTGTCCCACTGTTCACCTCTTGCCACTTTTATGCCACAGGCCCCCTGAACGTCTTTCAGGCGAGTCGACTGACAGGCCCCTGATTCAAATCTCTGTGTGGCTGGAAGGAGAGACTCACTCCGTCCTTATCTGGTGTCATTTTCACCTTGAGGCATCCTTTATTTTTAAAGTATTAGACTTTTGTTTTTTCCAGTCTTTTTTGTCAGGGATGAATCATCTGCAGGCCTGC
Organism: Seriola aureovittata; assembly: GCF_021018895.1. Classification (NCBI taxonomy): domain Eukaryota; kingdom Metazoa; phylum Chordata; class Actinopteri; order Carangiformes; family Carangidae; genus Seriola; species Seriola aureovittata. Next base: position 18,828,361 of record NC_079364.1, read on the forward strand.
TGCACTTGATTGATTAGCTCTCCAAATCGATCAAATAGCCCCTCTACCCAAGCTCCGTTCTGCAGACACTTCTGTACAGTTTCCTCCTGCCCCAGGTCCCCTGCCTGCACCCGCAGAGATGCAATCTGAGAGGGCAGAACCACAAACAGGAGTATTCATCATTATTCTATTAACTGAGCTTACAGTCTTTCTGAGTCACTTTGGTACATTTCAAGAATCATCCTAAACATTTGCAAAACATTAAGTGCATTTCTTGAAACAATTTTTACAAACAGCACCACACAGTATATTACTTGAAAAAGCCAGTAACTTGCTCCTTAGTTTATCTCTCAAAAGTAAATATTCACATCAATGAACATGTCAGTGCCATCAGAATGACAAGTCGTAGTGTTGTTGTTTTACACGTAACAACTTATGCAATGAACCAATACCTTAAAGTTTTGGAAAGTAAGACTATTCAATAGAGAACCAGTATAATACATTTTGATCAACATGACATTTGAGAATGTAGGAAACAGCAGACAACTGTACATGATCATTTGCAATTTGTTCAAATGAATGGGAAGTTGCTTTTATGATGTACACAAGTAACTAGATGATGTGAAGGTTGAACAAGTTGTTTCGATTTTAGATTTTAATTGTGATCTGAGAAATGTACCAAAGTGACTTGTGGAAAACTGCAATACAACAGAAGCAGGCCAGAATAATAAGCATCAGAAGAAAAAGCTAACTATTACTGAAGAGTGTGTGTGTGTTTGTGTGTGTGTGTGTGTGTGTGTGTGTGTGTGTGTGTAAGACTTTGTCTCACCTCGTCCTTACACATGAGGTATGTGTGGTACTTGTAATGCTGTAAAGAGTGGTAGAGAGAGAACCACTGAGTTTTTTGCTGGTCCACTGTATACTCCTAGAAAAATGAAAAGCAAAACTTTAAAAACACTTCAAGCACATTTAAAAATTGGAATTTTTAAATAAAACATTATTCTAATAGGAAGACAACATGACAGGAGGGGGGACAGTGGCATCAGTTTTCAACAGGATGAAGCACAAATAATGACACTGTGCCCTCTGCTGGACAGATATTAAGAGTACACTGAATTTTACCAAAAAATTACTGTCTTACTTGTGGCACTTTGTTAGGCATCTTGTAGGGCTTCATGGTCTTCTTGTTGTAGGCCTTCCCACTGAGACGCACCTTGAAGGCTGGGGTTTCCCCATCCTTCTTCAGTTCAGTGACCACTGAGATCTCTGGGAAGCTGTCTAGAGCCGTCTAAAAGGCACAGAACAGTCAGGTTACTTAGCTTCATATACTGCAGTCAATGTGAACTTTTTTCTTTCCTTCTGTCATCAAAATAGATCAAGATTGAGTTTGTTTGTAGGCTTGTCTTTGAATTGGAAGTAATGCTGATGAAACCAAATAAAAGTGTAGTGCATTTACAGGACATTGTAAAACCGCTTAACTCAGTTCACCTAACAACAAAAGTGCCTTTCTCTGCTTATGATTTGCCACAGTAACCGAACCTAACAAACTATTTTCCATTGCTTCTAAGAGACAACGCAGAGTGATTCTATTGTTCTTTGTATTTACTATTGCGTGACTGTGGCGTTTGAGTTAATGTAGTGAATGAATGAAATGGAGACATGCAGAGGTGGAAGACATGATCTGCTAAGTGTCTGATGGTTACTTGCTTCTGATTTAGAACATTATCGCCATCTCCACTTCTGTTGCTCAACCTGCCCTTCTCTTTCCCAAAGAACTCACCGTAAAACATAAATATGTAGTTTTGAAGACACACCCACCTTTAGGACTTGCCCTATGTGCAGTTTGTGAAGCAGGCGTTTCCTGTTGTCAGTGATCATCCCATCCACTCTTTTCATATGTGGCAGCAGCAACTCATCTGAAATAAGACAAATCAGTTTTGACCTATTATTAGGCCCCTCTAGCTAAGAACAAAATCTCAATTTCCAAAAATAAATCCACCTACCGTTTGCCCTCTCAAGTGCTGTCATCACATCTTCGTCTAAGGCAATGCTGATAAGCAGTTCCACAAAACTCTTGAATGTTTCCTTCATGGTTCGTGTGTTGAGGAACCGGGAAGCAAACGGCACCGGAGGGTTTAACTCTTCAGCGTGTGTGAATGTGCAAGAGAGAGAGGGAGATCAAGAAGGCATCGAGAGGCAGTGAGAGAGTGGGAAGAGGTTTAGTTCACATTAACTTTTACCCAAACTAGATTTAATGAGAAATGTCACAAGGCCTCTTACCATCATCTTCACCACCTTCTTCTGCAGATGATCCCGAGGCAGCAGGTGAAAACTCCTCCTTCCATTTCCTCCTCTTCTTAGGTGGGGGCTCTGCCCTTGGCTTAAGTTGTTTGGGTCTGGGCTTTTGGCTCTGGGAGACTGAGGAAGGGTTGGCGGTCAAGCCCAGCAAGGTTTTCACCTGAACACCCCTGGGTGGCAGAACCAAGAGAGTTACACCACTGAAGAGCCATGTTTAAAAATAATTCATTTGCATCAGCCAATACTCTTAGCGTACCTTAGTGAGTTCATAGGCTTGCAACGTGGCTTCCGACTACACACTCGAACATACTCCCTTTTGTTAACTGTGTCCAAGAACTTCACATACACCCTCTGGTACATGGTCTTGGCATCACCAAAGTATCCAAGATACTACACACACACACACACACACACACACACACACACACACACACACACAACACACACACACACACACACACACAAAGAAAAAAAACCTTTTTTGACACTTGTTCCACAGTAAACACACTTAATTGAATTATCAAAAACTCACACATGCATACATGGGTATTGGCCTGTCTGCTTTTACTTACACTGTTCGTGGCTGAGAAGACTCTCTTTCCATCTCTCAGCTCAGGCACAAACTTCTGCAGCAGAGCCTTCTGGACTTTCCAGATGGCTGGAGGTTCACTCCCTGCTCTCATTGTCACCTGGACACATGCACACGACAGAGTGCAGAAAAGGCTTCAGTATGCAAGCAAGAGTTGTAGTATAAGAATATGAAAGAGTGGTGTGTGTGTGTGTGAGAGCAGGTTTGGTATTAGTTTTATCAAATGGGCACCTTCAATGACAGATGTATCATTAAAATAAGGGCTTCTACAGTGCTACAAGGCAAGGGGGTTTAGTTCTGACATGCCACATTCAACATTTAACACAAGCACGCTCACCGAAAACAAAAATTCCCCATAAAGCTAAATTCTGCTGAACACCAACATTAATGTTCACAATTGTTCATTTTCCAACCATGTTGTTTTCAGACCGTACCTTCAAGTTTTCGATATCTTCATTCCTGACAACAAACTCGTCCCTCTCCCGATACATTCCCTCCCCTCCGCTGTCCGACAGTTCCTCATCAGTCAGTCCCTCGATGGCCACAGTCATCAACTGCACAGCCAACTGGCCTGGCGGGATCTCTTTGGAGTCGTCTTTGGCAGCAAACACAGTGCCTCCTGTCATGGTGTTTGTTGTTAGTGGCGGAGTGGCTACCTGCGGCAAACAGGTCTCGGTGACAGCGTGTGGCATGGTGGGAACTTGGTCTGGCTTCATCATCGATCCAGGGCTTTGGTTATCTGGAGAAGGGTTGTTTATGAGTATATGAACATGACAACTCTATTAGACTACACATGTGCAGATAATAAAGACTTTTCAGACAGTATTTGTTGAAGAAAGGGTTACACATCTAACTGAATATTTCTGCTGCTCGTTTGAGGTACTTTTGTGTGACAACACCCAGTGCAAAGATGAAAGAGAGAATGGACACCTAACTAGTCAGTAAGTGCTAAATGTAAACAGAAACGGACACTTATGAAGAACTAAAATCACCTTAATACCAACTACTATTACCTTTTTAGCTGTGGATAGTGGTAGCTTGTTAACAAGTATCTCCGGTTGGACTTTAATGTCTATGGAGCTGTACACAGACAATGTTTATGGAGTTTGCCCCTGGTCAGCTTCTTAGTCCTATTTACTTTTTTTTTTTTATCAGACAGTTTGTGATTTAAAGCAGTATTTTGCCAATTTTAGGCAAACATCTTGCATGTCTGCTTGTTTGTTTGACATTAACATTTTAGTATGTTGGCTCTCTTACGAGGGTTTACTCTTGTATTTAAAATTGTATATGATGCATTATAATCAAAACCCCAACAGATGAACAATAATATAAACAAGTGTAGGTTGATGCTCTGATAACATTTTAGCTCTTTACAAGCTTATGCCGGGTGTTATTACCTGTCCTGGTTTTCCGATCTGAAGACTCATCCAGAGCTGAGAGTGCTGAGCTGATGCTGTTCCTCAGGGCCTGGTTCTTTCCAGTGTTCTCCTCTTCATCTGAGCTGAATGACGGCAGCGTTTCCAAGTTCTTTTGCAGATCCTCATCCAGGCGTTTCTGCTGAGAACTCGCTCCTTGACTGTCCTGGGGAATCAAGGGCCCTGGAAGAGTTTGCAGTTTGGGAGGCAAAGCAGGCAAAGTACATGGCGGTGGTTTGGACGACGTGCACGGCTTTCTGGGTCGACTGATAGTTCGTGTAGGACTTGCAGAGTACTGCTGTTTGGGGCCAGATTTGATGAAGTCAAGGAAGGAGCCAATGAAGCCAGTTTTGACCTCTGGCTGTTTCTCTTCCACTTCACGGATCTTCTGCCTGATTCTCTCCTGTTGTGGACAACCATCATACATATTGTGTGAGGCAGAAGGCGAGCTTACATCACTACCCCTGGAGTTTTGCCGCTTTGCCTGCCCACTGCGCTTGGCCGCTCGGGCCTGTCCACTCTCCTCTTCAGGACCACCTGGTTTGGTCAGGGTCTTGGAGCGAGCCTTCTTTTTGGGAAAGTCTTCACTGCCTGGGCACTCCATAAGGCCGTCCTCTGTTTTAATACACTTAGCATTCCCTTTGACTCTGCTCTGTAGACCTGAGGGATCATAAACCTGCCCAGCTAAGTGATAATCATTCTCAGAGCTCCCTCCATCTCCATTTGTGTTGAGCTCAGAGCTGCTGTTGTGGTGAACAGATTGACCCTGAGAGTCTGTGGCCATCTGAGCTCCATTTAGTGTCATGGTCAAGGTGTGGGAGTTAGTGTTGGTGATGATTGGCTGTTGTGCTGAGGAGAAACTAGGGGACATGTGCCTTATATCCACAGTCTGGTAGTGCCCTTTAGAATCAGCAGAGCTGGCCATCACTGCCATTTCAGCCTCAGCAGAGGATGCAGCTTTGACAAAGTCTTGTGGCGTGACGCCACAGGCTGCGACCGTGGCAGCCAGGATGTCGTCAACATTTGACAAAATATTTCTGTCGTCTGCAAGTAGCATAGAATCCGGGAAGCAAATGGAGTTGAGAGCAAAGTGGTTCTTGGCATCATTTGAATGCTGATTTGCTGACTGGCTGTAGTGGTGTTTAGAAGAATCAGGGCATCCAGAGCTCTGTCCTGACACTACTGTGCCCTGCTGACTGTGGGTTTCAGTGACAGTGGGACCCAGTAGTTCCCGATCCATCTGAAGGTACTGGACATGAACAGGGCCCAGACCTTGGGGCTGTTGAATACTTTGCACCGATACTACCTTTGAGGGGTTTTGACCATGGTGGACAATGGGCTGCTGAAGCAGAATCATCTGGTTAGGTTCAAGGAGAACCTGAGAGCTGGGGACGGTGATAAATTGGGTGTGGGCCGCCGGGGTCTGGCTCTGGGACTGATTGTGATTCTGGTGGTTTTGTTGATGTGGCTCAGGGGATTTGAGTTGAAGAGGGTGCTGCTTGAGCTGTTCTGAGCTTAAGGGTACATGTGAAGATATAATACTGGAGTTTGTAGTCTTTGTGTTGGCAGTGTCCTGACCATTGGCACTGCTTAGATGAATGTGCTGTTGGCTCAGAGAACCCATTCTTTCATCCTTTACCTGTGCTGTGTGTGTATGACCCAGTCCCATGAGGTGGTCATCAGAACGTGAATTGCTCCGGATAACACTTTGTGTTTTGTGATGATCATCCATTTTTGAAACAACATAGATGACATTGGGAGCAGCCATGTTGTTGTCTGCTGCCGTACCCTCCATAGATGCCTGCTGGAGAGCTTCTAGCTCCTGGATAGGAAGCTCTTCAAGTTTCTGTTTGACATATGTTGGCTTTATGTCCTGTATTGAGGATCTGACGTTATTTTGTAAGGCTTGAGCAGATGAAGAGTAGGTAGGCAACGGTGCAGACAAAAGATATTTATGGGGCTGTGCTTGTTGCTGGGACATAGTGTCATGTGTTTTACCTCCCACTGAGGCTTGCATGAGGTTGTAGTCTTGTGTAGAACTAGATGTGGCCAAACTCCGCACACATGTGGGTGGGTAGGAGTTAAGGGATTGGTTAAGGGATTGTCCTGTGGCGTAGCTCTGAGACTGAGTAACCGAAGCTTGCCCCTGTGACTGAGATGTAAAAGTCACATTTGGGGCACCCTGAGAGTGGGATGTGGGGTAGCTCTCAGAGAGATTCCCCTGACACAAGCCCTGGACCTGGGCTCCATACTGGACCTCCTGCCCCTGGCTCAGGCCGGGACTGGAGGAGTAAACAAGAGTTTGACTAACAGTTGCCACATTACCAGACTGGCTAGAGAGGGAAGGTAGAGTCTTGTAAAGGGATGAGAGTTTGTCAGAGGTGGAACTAGAGGGCTGTGACTGTGTGTGGGGGGTGATATAGGTTTGAGACAGACTGCTGGACATTAGGCTAGGCAGCTGGACTGACTGCTGATTAGCAATCACTGAGTTCTGGTTCTGTCCTGGGGAGGAATATCGCTCCGGTTCTGTCAGGTTCTGAGTGTGGCTGTGACTCTCTTCACCCCCAGCAGGGTGTGGAGCTAGTTTGGCAGAGCAGTCTTTAGCCTTCGGCACCGAAGTGGACGAATAAGCTTGAGTTACTGAGTCTGTTTTGGGTTGTGGAGCACCATTGACCCCTTGAGAGGAATCTACCCCAGTGGAAGGGCTGCAGGAAACTGGGGTGTGACGGGACGTGTCCTGCTGGTAGGACACATCCGCTTCATTGCCAGAACCAAAGTACCCTGGTAAGGAGTGCTCTGAATTGGGCAACTGCTCTGAGGCCGTGTGGCTGCTAGAAGGCCTCTGGTGGTGTTTGATCACACTACATTCACGCTGAAGAGCTCTTTCAATAGAGCCTGAAAAAACAGTGGCTCCATAGGGCTGTGTGGCACCGTGAGGGGCAGGCAGGGTAGAAGGTAGCAGGCTGAACTGGGGTTGTAGGAGGTGGGGGGCTGACTCCTGGGCCGAACGGTAAGTGGAGGACTGGACAGGCAAAGCAGAGCCCAAACCAGGGGTAGAGAGATGATTGAAGGCCAGGGCACTAGGAAGCACAGACTGGCTTGATTTGAGATGTAGGAGGGGGTCATGGTGAGAGAACAGGCCATTGGTGGAAGTGCTGAAGGCAGGATCCTGGAGAGCCAGGGAAGGGTTGGTAGCGTAACTCCTAGAAGGGTAGGCACCGGTGTGCTGATAGGACGACAGAGCAGCAGGCGAGGGAAAAGTGGCAGTAGAAGGCAGAGCACCAGTCAAGTACAGCTCTGTGGTGGAGGAGTTTGTACCTGTGTGGCACAGAATAGACAATATAAGGACAGGACAGGCAACGTGAAGGGACAGAATCTAAACAAAATTCAACATAATAAATAGAATTTGTATACACAAAAGATAACGGAAGTAATAAACAAAAATTTTTAAATACTAACCAATGGGTTTAATTTTGCTTAGACTTATGTTAAATGACTTTTCATAAAAACAATTACAAAGACTAAATGAGTGGATGTGTTCTCACCAGCAGGCCATGATGGGGGTCTAAAAGGAGGAAGCAGTGAGGCACTAACAGGACCAGCCTGAAGGCTTCTAGACTCCATGGCTGACAGGAAGCTCATGATTGAGGTCTCAGAACTATTACTGTTTGAGTCAAGTGTTCCTGACAGTCAAAAGAGGAAGAGAGAGATGATCACAGAAAGAGACAATGTGAACAAAGGCATTTGAAGGAAATAAATTCAACAGCCTAAAATATTGCTAACCTAAATTGTTGGTTTTATATACTATGGTTTAAGATATTTACCTCTGAGTTTTCTCCACCCATAATACAATGACGGTGGAAAAAGTGGTACAGTGCTCAAAGCATTTAAAAATGGCACTGCTGAATAATCTTTTTGTAATACAAGCTGTTTTTGCTGAGGAAATTGTCCCAATTAAGCATTTCCAACATCTGTGGATTATCCAAATTAACAGGGGGCATGAAAGACACATTATGGATGAGTTTATCAAATATAATTTGATAATAATCACCTCTTCATTCACCTCCACCTATTTGAATGCAAACCTCAGCATATAAAACCAAAAGTATCTGCATAATTAGATGCCTCTAGCAGTAAGTAAGAAAGTAAGGATTGTTATATAGCTAAACGGAGTCCTTAAAGACATTGCTTACAGCATCCATAACTCACCTGCTGCAGCAGGAAGGTGTGATGTAGTGTAGGTGGGAAGCTGGTGGGTGGAAGTGTAGCTTTGCCGCTGGAGGAGCTCTGCATCAAGGTGTGTTGCACCATAACTGGGACTGTATGAACACAAAAACACAGGTGAGTTCTCATCTTCACGAGCAGAACAGCACCAAACCATGTATGAACAAGCAAATCGTGTGTCTTGACACACAACGCACCACTAAATACAGATTATAATGTGATTTAACTGATTCAAACTGTTCCCTTTTTCATCGCCTCCATTTGCAGTCCTTTCAACACTTTTTGCATTCACCGATTTCTGAAATAATAGCAAATGGCCTTGTCCGTTTATAAATGACAATTTCTTAGCCTAATCGACAGCCACAAACTACAGACTTGTGTTATCTAGGTCACAACACATCCAAAAATCTGTTATATTAGCATTTCTGAACATGTAATCAACACATTCATGGTATAATTTACTCGATTAATCATTATTGTACACTGATTAGCAGAGCAGTAGAATGATTTGTTTTTTGTCATGCAACAAGTCAACTGAGTAATCATTTCTGTAGTCTAATTTAGTTGATCACCTTTATTTACCTGCTCTCTCTTTCTCAGTCTCTTTTTGCTTTAGGATAAATATGTGAAAAGACTCAAGAGATGCACAGAACTGCATGGATGACTTCACAAGTGCTACTTTTATCTTACATATTTGAAGCAGATACTACAATTTTGTCATCGAGTATAGTCCCTCTTTTCATTATTATAATATGCAGTAGAAAAACAACAGTCTCGAGTTCGCCTAAGTTAGAGCTCTGCAAGTTTTGTAGGTTTTGTGGTGACATTCACTCTGTTTTAGAAAACATAAAGTAAGTTACAAGATAGCAGTGGTCTCTATAAAGGGTCTTATACAAAGAATAGTGGCTCAAATATGCACAGACCTCGACACGTCGCCTCTTTGCTCTTGGGTAACAACACCAATAGCTATGTACCACTAATTTGAAGTGCTATAACTGACATGACTAGCATCGGTTGCTAGTTACCTATCTTGTTTTGGCTTTGGTGAGCACCTGTGGGTCAAGAAAACAGGCCGATAACATGCTAGTTTAAGCTGCCTAGCTGCTAAAATTGTTACAGATATATAACAACACTACTATCTAGTTTGTAGTAACTCTGTTCATGGCCATGCTGAGGAGACGGTGTGCTAGCGAAAACTAGCAAGGTGGGAGACAGTAACAAACGGCTAAGAAACCACTGACAACTCAAAGCCTCCACAACTCCGCTGAAATTCCCACATTTCTCCCAATTCCTCCACCGACAACAACACGGACCTCCGTACTTTTCTCTAAGAGCAAAGCTAGGCCCTCCATCACCGAAATTTCCTTCGGAAGGTGACCCGCCCTCTCCTTCATCTTTTACCTTGGCTTGATACTAGCTGTGCTGCGGTCATAGGCCCAAGAAGCTACGGTCTGTGCTGGTGGAGCCAGCGCGTCCGCAAAGCTGGAGGTCGGGTAGTTCCTGTCCATCATCCGGTGAAAGATTCACTTCCCCGACGGAGCTTCGTGGAGCAGCGGACACACATCGTAGCAGCCCGGGTCCTACCCACCGACCGACCGACCGACCGACCAGGGCAGGCAGTCCCGTCTGAGCAGTTCGGCAAAACCCGCCGCGAAGCAGCTATATTCCCGACAAAAGCCTACCTTTCCTCCCTCTGAGAGATTTCGTTAATTTTTGTTCATCTCCCGTCATGTAGAGTCGTGAAAGCCCTGCATGGTTTCACGTACCCATGTTATTAGGTTTCCCAGGATGCACCACAGACTTTGGCTGCAAGTTTTGTAGTTTTCCTTCCTTCTACCCAAAAGTTCATATGTCTCCCTCGTGCATGGTTCCTGGGATCATGTAGATTCCAAAACTTTTCTGTAACGTCATGAAAGCCCAACATTGGTTGTAGCCTGCCTCTGCTAGTTTACAGTGTTGAAATAATAAGAATAATCGTAAGGTCTAAAATAGTTTTGTGCATACTATCATTAATTTCTATAAAATTTAACAATAACAATAATAAGCTGAATGAAATTTCAAAAATATTAAGAGCCCCAGTTCCAGATGTAATGGAGCCTGTTTGGAAAATGAAACTTGAAATAACTTTTGTGCTTTTATTAGCAGCCATATTAATTAACTTAACTAAAGGATAGGTTCATATCAGGTTTGAACCTGGTTGTTCTGGTCTAAAATCATAATACTTGTGAAAAGGTACTAACTGCAGTGTTCCAGTTTGCACATTTCTATTACAGTTGAAGAAAATATCACATATCATCTAATGCGGCTGATAAAATTCACAATAAATTTCAAAATGAGTGTGAACTTCATGCAAACTCATACAAAAGATGAGACATAAAAATAATTAAAATATCCATTTTATTTTAAACATCTGTACAAGGTTTTTCATTTCAGGTAGATATGCTTCAGATCAGCCAACAAACAATCCCTCAATAAATTCTCATTCCATTAAAATCTTTGGTAAATGTAATTTACAGCAACATAACTACTTAAATCTTGTATCTCTGCATTATTTAATGAAAATGCTCATTCAAACAACAGTTAAGTGGCTGGCATTGGCTCAGACATGTTGAATAAACTGTTGTACTGCAACTTTTACAGCTGTTACATTGTTTTTAACTATCATATTAATCACAGCCATAATTTTCTTATATAACTGTAAAATTTCCTTCCGTGTAAATGTAAAATGTTATAAAACTGCCTTTGAAGAGCTTCCGCCTCCATCTGTTCATAGTTCATTTAATAATTAACCACAACGTAGATATTGAAAGTAAAAATGACTTCACATATTAGTAGAGCATCCTCATTATCTGGTGACTCAAACACACATTTTCTGACACACTATTACTTCATAAAGCAGCAAGAAAATCAGCACATTAAAAAAAAAAAAAAAAAGTAAAAGATGTTGATACACAGCTAAAGGTATAAAGTGAATCTTAAAGCAAGCTGGTAGGTTCAGTTCATCAAAAACACTTCCTTTACAGCAAAATTGACAATCATGCCATTAAACGCTGTTTTGTTGGTATACTTTTCCTTCTGAAGGAGACAGGAAGCTGTACAACAACACACAGTCTGTCTCTTTGTGATTACCATTAATACTTAATGTGTAATAAAACATAATCCTAGTCATACACTCACCCTAATATACATGCTGTATCGGAAAAAGGGAAAAAAAACGCTCCTTTAAGAGAATAAATACTCCTCCAACTTAAAGCTGCTGTGTTCAACACATTACTGAGTCTTCATTTTGATAAAAAGCAGCAAACTGGGTAAAATGTATTATAAAGCTCATTCAACACAATGCAAAGCATAAAATTATTTAATTTTAGAGAAAATAGCAGAGGCTACCACAAAATAAAATTTTGGCACTAGCAGGTCGAGCAGATAAGATCACAAATGTATGAGTGGAAGAGAGCTTAATCAGAACAATAAACAGAAGACATAAGGCACTGTTTTAAATCTTGTGATGATGAAAAAAGAGCGGAGCATCAGAGTGTGGATATTAGTTGTATTTTCTGGGTCCAATTTCTGAAGGTACTACCGTCGAATACTTCCATGTTGTGAGCTAAAACCAGAAATAAGAGAAAATGTTATAAAAATTCGTGAATTACCTGTCTGTGACTGCATTATGGATTGTGTGTTTGTGTGTGTGTGTGTGTGCGCACGCACACACACACACACACACACACAAGGAGGAGCCAGAAAAGTGAGTCATAACATAACTGCAAATACAAATGCATATGCAAATACCCAGGATAAGGAGGAGGTGGGGCGTCATGTTGTCCACTTTTTGTGATTGCCTGCTCGTAGGAAGGCAGTCCTGGGGGATCAACTTCCTCCATAAGGGCCGGGGGTCCAGGTGGGAGCACAGGTTGTAAGGAAACCTCCTCTAGCCGTCGCATTATTAGAGAAGCATTACTTCTCCTGGGGCGGACCCGAATGGAACTGTGAGAGAATTGTGGACATATATATTCACATGTGTCATTCACCTGTGACCTGCTTAATACCTCCAAGTATTAAAGTTAAAGTGAAAACCAACTTGTGATAAAACTGTGCACAACAAAGGGCATTTTTAGGCCCCACCAGTGCTACACGGTGTGACAAGAAGAAGAAACATATAGCTAGAACAGGTGGAGAGCTGAATCAATTAATCGATTTGATTTGTCAACTGACCAAAAATCAATCAGCAATTATTTTCATAGCTGACTACCACAGAACATTCACTGATGATGTGAGTATTTGATGTGTTTCTTTATCGTGAGTCATTGTAACCTGACTATCTGGGTTTTGTGAGGAAAAACAAGCAATTTCAGCTTGGACTTTGGGAAACTGACAGATATTTTCCACTGCTTCATTTTATGATAAGAAAATAATCTGCAGATCAATTGACGGTAATTTTTAGTTACAAACTTAAATACGTGACAACTATGGATACTAAACAAGAGTAGCATCAAGTCATACTGTAAAATCTGGGTTGCAGTTAACAGCATATGAAAATGTCCAAATTCATAAATAGTGTGTGTTTTATTTTATATGGTGGCAGTTTGTTCACGTACTGGGGTTCATAGTGCAAAAGTGCCTTGCGATAACGTACCTAGAAGATGGTTGTATTTCTATGGTAAAAAGTGTGGTGAGATGATGTAACTTCCATTAATAGTAATAAAGACCCTCTCACTCACCTTGCACGGCTGAAGTCACTCTTGCATTTGCCCTGACAGAAATACCACATCAGGAGACCAAAGATAACAATGGCCACTCCAGCAGCAATCAGTCCCACCAAAAGAGATGTCACATCAACCCGTGTGGGCCGCTTGTCCTTATCTGTGGATCAGCACAAACCACAGAGCGCGAGAAGACGGAGCTGAGCTCGTTTGATAACTTCAGCGAGTTGTTCTACATAAAAAGTAGCCACCTGAACATTACATGACTGCTCCTCTTTTTCATCTACTATTATAGCTTACATTTGGCTTCAAAGCAGAAATGAAGTATAGTTGGATTATTTACAGTGACATCTACACAATGAGGAGATCAAAAACCAAATTCAGTCCTTAAAACAAAACAAAATGAAAGTTGCAGAGATTCTGTATGACCCACAGTTTGACATAAGTAGCTCCTTGAGTTATGGACCAAAGCTACGGGGCAGATCTGAGCAGGTGGTGAAACAGGTTTTGAAAACACCATAGTTGTCCCTGCTACAGGCAAGGCACAAAGGTTCCTAAATAATACACTACTATTCTCTTTATGTTTCACAACATGATGATCTTTGTAACAAATTGAAGCATAGGCCTGCCTGCCCCTCTCTCTCTCTCTCACCTTCAGTGTATTTCTTCCAAAAAGCATCCTGCAAAACAAGAAAAAGAAAAACAAACAAAAAAAACCATCATCAGTGCGGTGAACTCTGCTGTAAGGCCTCTTTCTATCTGCTCCTTTAATGACCTCAGTAAGCAGCTCATTGAACAGCATCACTTAACTGTAGCCGGGGTGTTTTCAAAGACCTCCCTCGCCTCCTCGTAATTGCACACTTCTTCATAACACTCCCGCTCCAGATTTCCAGGAACGAAGATCTCAAAGTCAAACCGGTTGAACAACAGATGGCGACCCAGGAACGTATTTGCATCCTCATTATCTACAAACACTATAAGGAGCGTGAACAAACAGATGACATGATTAACAAGAAGGCTGACAGACCTTGGGGTTAGGAATTCGTCGCTACAACATCTCGTACCTTCTTGGTCCTCTTGTGTGGAGAGTAAGCTCCTCGTGCAGGCCAGATCTCCACAGGACAGCAGTTGAAGGAGAATGAACAGATGAAACAACATGCTGATGCGTGCACCTGAGCGCGTACAGCGGGTGGGGCATTAAATGACAGTACAGAGGGCAGAGTAGGCCATCAGTAACAACTTCCACAAACTATTATATGTAAACCAAACAGCTACAGGTTCATATATTCTACATTACCTATGATGAAAAGTGGCGCATAATGTTGGAAGGAGTTCAACACCATCAAAATGAAACCTAGAACAGCGGTGGATACGTGTCCGAGCTTCGACGCTGATAAGGTGAATCAGGAAACGTTCAGGCGAATGACACAAACAACTGTCACAAAATTTCCTCTGAAAAAAAGTTAACGCGGCTCATAATTTGTCTACAAAATACGACAAACTAAGGATGAAGTCGTCACCAAGTCAGCCAAGACAGTTCCTGTGGGTTAAAAAAAGGTTCTGTTTACTCCCAACAGATGTGGCCTCAGTTCTTCCTTAACCACCTGCGCAGACTCAACCAATCGATCACGTTTACCTGGATAATTTGATAAGTCGTGTAAAGTGGCCACTAGATGGCGGCTGTAACCACGAAAGTGAAAGTGCTCTTTAGCAAGTCTTATCACATCCGTGTATTAAATAGGAATACACATACATCATCAGACTTCTGACTCTGAGTCAGAAACCACAACTGCACTCCTCCCAATGCCAAATCATTTGTAGGCCTTTACTCTTGATCACACCTAATGACTTGCTGTTAATGTATGGTTTTGTTAAGCTTTTTTAATTGTTGCAATCAAGGAAATTTGCTATGAACCAGAGCAGAGTTAAATGAAATAAATCTAAAATGTAAAGGTAAGGAGGTAAATATTGAAAATTATGAATGCTTGTGACTGCTCTAGGGTTTTTAACACACTAGCTCTCAAATATATCAATGTATGTATATAAGCTTAATGCTGTAGTATTTTTATGGTACTAAACAACTAAAACATTTTAACACTAACTTTTAAATAGGCTACCATGTAATAGATTTATTAGGTCTTCAACCTTATTTATTGCAGGACTTTTGTCATGTAACCTTTGGCTGACCAACTCATTTACTGGGATTTAAATGGTCATCTTACTTTAAAGACCCCTTAAATTTCAGTTTGCCTAAACATCTGAACTGCTTCAGTCTCAGTGTCTTTTTCATTTTTACAATGCTGTATCTTCATTTATATTTGGGTGTAAATTACTGTTGTAACACAATGCTATCATTAGGGATTGTTGCATCAGGATTCTTTTAAAAGCACTAAACCTTGTCTCATACGATCTCTTAGTAGTTTGGGAGCTGGTGACTACACCCCTGTGTATGGGCCTTGTATGGGAAAAGGATGTGTAATGGGCTCCAGACTATTTTGACAGAGAAGTGGCTTCTTTGATAAAATGCACTTAGTTCAGCTTTTTTTTTTCTTTTTATCACAAAGATTGGTGACTATAGCAACTTTAAAAACATCACAAGCAGCAAAACATGGAGCAACACTGTGAAGATAAAGCTTCCCATTCTGCTCAGCTAACCATCCTCCATAAAAGTGTTTATGTTTGACACTCTCCATATAAATAGACATATCTGTCTCAGAGCCTCTGGGCCTCTTGGTCAGTGTTTATGTAAAGCAGAGATAGGATGCAATTGAACATTATCTCGCTGACTTCTGGATGGTACTAATTGAAGGGCAGTGAGAGCCCCTCTCTTGTATTTGGCTACATCTCTGGAAACTGTCAGACTCTTAGATTTACCCAGAGGAATGTCGATATGAAGAAAAGGGGTGAAGAAAATGAGAAATCCCAGACTTTACCCCATGTGTAATGTCAGATGATATTGCCACCTTACACCATAGACTATAACATTGAAGTTTACTGGTGAGGAATTCACACTCAGTGAGCTAACACAGGGAGATTTATGCTCAGACACAGTCAATAGTGACCAGTGGTGGAAGAAGTGTTCAGATTCTTTACTTGAGGTTCACAATTTTTCAAGTCTGCCTTAAAACAACAGTCAGGTGCCCATATGAACACTGAAATAGTTTGTGCTTACTGAAGTCACTCCTTCTGTTCATACTGGTTATTAAGAGAATCCCGCTTAATCCATGTCCAATGTAAATGAAGGGGGACAAAATCAACAGTCATTGTTATGTGTGAAAACGCATTTTAAAGTTTAACCGAAGTTAATTTGATGCTTGTCATGTCCAGTGGATATCTTCCATTCCATTTCCATAGACTGTCAGGTGAGTTTTATACTAAAAGGACCAGAGATATCTACTTGATAAACAGATTCACAGCTTCAGATAAACTTGCAATCAAGCAAAAGCTGTTTCAATGTCCATAACAGCACCAGCCTATTGTTTTTTAAGACTGCCTTTACTAACTGTGGACCTATCCTTTCAGTAAAAGTACCAGTGCATAACATACAAAGTATTAAACGATGTAACAAATTATATTACACGTAAAAGTCTTAAATTCTTTTGTGAGGGCTTACAAGCAAAAAAAAGTTGGGAACCACTGGTCTAAACTTGAACAATGCATTTTCCAAATGCTATCTCAACTCATTTGCTTTTCATCACTAAACCAAACAGAAAAAAGCTCTATCTGACTATGATAAGAAGGGGTCATGGCATTTGCACCAGATAAACCAACTTCAGCAAACAGTATTTACATCTGGGACATCTCACATGATGGGGCATCCACAAAACAGTCACTTAAAGCCAGTGAGACAAATTAGAGACAACAAGAGAGGGGGATCACTGTCCAGAATGAGAAAAGTAGCTGAAAAGCAATAGCTTGCAAAGAAAAGGAGCATATGCTGAGAGATGGAAACGAAGATATAAAGCTTTGCAAACATTCTGTTAAGCCTTGGTCACATTAGTTTCTATCTGCTCTGCGCTCCACCTTGCGGGTGGCTATGATGAGGTTATGCTCTTGAGAATGTGTTTTGTGATTTACACCCTATGATAAGAAGTGGAGATGCTGCTCCCTGAGGACAACTGGGCAGAAGTGAGCGGTGAGCCTCAGCAGACCTCTGGCATGATAGAAAAGAAAACACACTGCAGCAATACATGTATTCCACTGCTGCCCATTTAATCTGAGTAACAGTATATTAGTAGCAGGGTTGCAGTGTACAGATAATTAAGTTACCCAGGACAGAATAAGGAGTGGTACCACGCAAACAAAAAGTAAACAGGTTGAGCTGTAGCTTCATTAGTTCCAAGAAAATGGGTGCACTGTGGATTTGGGTGGGGATTCAAAGAGTGCAATGTCAGTAGTCTGCACTTTGTCAGTTTGTGCTGATTTCATCACAGCCCCAGAGGGAGAGAACTCCAACAGACCCCTTTTACACCTAACGCCTGGGCCATATATCATTGGAGTTCACATCCTAATGCTCTGGACCGGTGCCTGAGAACAGATCTCTCGGGGATAAACATCACTTTACATCAATGGAGGAAAACAAGGCAAACTAAAAACGGGAAACTTGAAGTCCTTATTTTTCCACTTTTGCGACACTTCAGGAGTGAATGAGTCACACTGACAACAGCTGAAAAAAATCTATAACCTGGTGGACAGTTTACAATTTGTAGTGGCAGTGAATCAGCTTACACCACAAGCTTTATGTGTTGATGTTTCAGTAATACCGCTCTGACCTCAGCAGACAGGGTCATCTTAAGTTCACATTGCTATTGTCACCCCTCATGTGTTCCCAGACAAGTGACCCTCTTGTTGCGGGTTATTTCTCACAGCTCATCTAATACCAGCATGCTGTCCTTTAACTAAAAGCAGATGTTGAGAGCTGTTCCAGAACGAGTCCACATTAAAGTCACTGTATGGCATTTTGAGAGGATGATAAGGTAACTGGTGGTGTAGTTGTCTGAAAAGACTGATTGTACAGTATATGTTTTATCCATTAATGGGTGAAGAAAGCTTTTGGCTGTTTGTCAAAATTTCAAATAATCCATCAAACTCAACTTGCTGTGTTAATTCAACAAGAAAAAAAACAACCACATGGGATCTCCACTGTTCTTTTATTGAATGAATATAAAAACTGATGCTTTCAGTCTGGGAATCTGGAAGGCTCGGGCAGTCTAGACAGTTGGGTTAAGGTGGAATTAAGCAGAAGGTGATAGAGCTTGCAGACTGGTCTTGACGGTTGCTAGATTGGCCTTCCAGGAGCTGAGGCTGTCATACAGCTGCTGCCACTGCTGCTTGCCAAAGGTGCGGTGTGTGCTGTGGCTGATGGAAATGGAAACAGGAAAGCAAGAATGTTAAACTGACTAAATAAATGCAGGCCAAGGCAATGTCCTGCATCCTTGGAGGAATAAAAGGGCTTATAATAAATGTAACTGAAAAAAGACATGACGTTGGCCTATATTCTGTATTAAAATAGCTAGCTTCTATACAGAAGAAACTTTTTTCTGCATCATGACAAAATAAGCTCTCTCTGCATCCTTGACCACGACCTGAGAGACCAGACTGCATCGGCCAGATTCAGGAATACAAAATACTCCACATACTAATTACTAAGTAAATTCTTGCAGCCTAATATTAGCCTCAACAATTACAGGACAAATCTTAAAATGATATGAAAAAAAGATAAAAACAGAAGACCTCACATAATAAGAAAAAGAAAAAAGCCTCTTGAATCTAAACCTGAAGTTGTATTTACATCAACAGAATTTCAGCTCTTTGTTTAGTTTCACTTTTAAATAGAAATTAGAAGCCTATCAGAGTTACAAAAAGGTCCTAAATTTAAATTTAACAAATGATGAATGAGTCACAAGCACTGCGAACACTGTGATACAGTGTTGTAAGAAGAAATGTATTTAGCACTGTGCGCTTTTATCAACACTGCAGATGTGCTGGTGGTGACACCATCAGTTTCAGGACAGTTGTTTGATAATTCAGGTAAAGTACTTTAAAACTGGGTTGGTACCAGTTCTATAAATGCTGTCATGCTTTTACTGCTTAAATGCTTTACTTACTCAAAATGTAACTCAGTAAAGCCATGTATGATGGTTTCATGGAGCTACTTACCTCACAACAACTTTTCGCTGTGTCTGGTCGATTTTGCAGTAGACCATCTTGGTCCGAACAGCTAAAAAGAAAAAGCAGACAGGAGAGAAATTACGACAGAGCAAAAGCTCTGACAGAAAGCACTTAAAGCTCCACTGAAACACGAGTACTTTAAGAGAGAATGCACGTGGAGAATGAAATTGGAGACAAAGCTAATCCCTGTCACTAAACACTAAAAGTGCTATCCTCTACCCTTTTATGCTTTTTTTTCCCACTGCAACTTGTAAAATCCTACTCATGTTCTATCATCACCACGGCATTCTGTTTTCTTTTGTTTTTGTTTTTTTAAGAAGGGAGAGATCATTTTTTGGTAGATGATGGTAGTAAATGAATGACAGAAAAGTCAGGCCACTTTCCTTTCTCTTTCACTGGTTGCTGTTGTGAGAAACTAACAGCGTGTTTAATGAGGGTTGGACAGCAAAGATTTATTTGAGGTGAAGTGCTTTTACCGTCAATGACAAAAGCCTCAACGTCATCGGCTCCGATCTGCAGCTCCTGTTGCATGGTGTCAAAGGAGATCTCCTTGAATTCCACCGCCATGCCCATGAATGTCAGCAAACGCATCTTGGCCATGTTTTGCTCGTGAGAGAGGCCTGGAGAGCATCACGCAGGGATCATTAAGCACAAAACAGTCACAGTCAATTACTCCTGACTATGGGAGTTTCCCTGTGATAATTGTTTCTACATTTAGGAGCAAGCAGTCAGGGAATCTACTCATTAACACAAACATCAATCCACACTGTCTGTTTTGAGAAACCATCCTACACATGCTTTTAATTACATCTAAGCCCTTAGTAGTGAGAAAGAGACACACTGCTGACACACACACATTCCTGTACTGTGTCAACAGAGCACCGTCCGTAGACTGGCTCAATATACAAATTGTCAAAAAAAAAAAAAATATTGACACTGCATTATGGTTCTGGTGGTCTTTATATGTACTTTTGTATTGCATAGACAATGTACAGATCACACCATCAGCAGTATGTTTAAAATGTATAAATTATAACAAGGCTGTTCTTACAATGGCAAAAGTGGGAAAAAAGATTTAAACTTGTGAAACACTAGTTCTTGAAGACAGAGAAAATAATCTAAACCACATTAAGGCTTGTGCTCTCTTAAAGTGACAGCAACGTATCACAAAACAGGTTGCTTCTAAAGCATATAACATTCTAATACACATCGAATACACCTATACTATAAATATGTTAAGGAGCAGCGATACATTCTACCACTAACCAACTGCATGTGCACTGAAGTTTCAAGGGGATTGGACTATTGGAGCACATGTGCATTTATTAAACTGTGTACTGTACTTTTAAACATGGTATTTGTATTTACAATGGGGTCTGAGTGGACCTGAGACCATTTTCCCCATACACATGAATGGGAAATTGATCTCGGACTTTTGGACCCCACTGTATGTGCGTTAGAACTGATGCCGCTATTATCTCGAGTTGTGATTACTTACCGAGAGAATCAATGAAGTCTTTGTTACTCTGGTAAAATTTTACGTATGCTGCTAGTTTTGCGCTCACGAAGATGGTTAACAGCTGAAAAGGCAGAGGGAGAAATGCCATTATAAGACTGTATAATCACAATCAGATCTTTGTATCCATACAGGCTGACAATTATTATGATAATAATAATCATGTCAACAAATGGAATGCACATCACACTGGCTTTCTTCTAACTGGTTTGTCCTTGATGTACATTGCACTAAGCTTTTAATACCTTTGGAATCGCCATGCTTTGACCTTTCAAATGTCTACGAAACTGTGCACACACCCAAATCAAAAACATTTCTTTGTGATCCCCACCTGTTCAGCCGGTAATGTACAAACATTACTGCTGCTCACTATTCAAATCTATTAAGTTGTCATCCATTTGTTATTGGGCTGTGCTTGCCTTAGCTGTCACTGACACTACATATCAAAAGTGCATCTAAAACTCAGTTAGGAGGCTTTATATCATTATGGACATTCTACACATACAAGATTGACAGGGTTGTCACAATGACTAATGTAAAATATATTTTGATGTGCAATGTTTTTGATATGCTTTCTGGTCTATGGAAAGAATTTTATCACTTTTTATATACTCGACTCCGTAAAGCATTACACGTCCTCAGTACTCACGTCATGGATGAGTTCTCCCTCCAGGAAGCGAACAGGTTTCAGGGTGAGCAGGTGGTCAAACAGGAAAGTGTTGGGATCTTTTAGAGCACGGACAATACACCTAAATATAAAGCACATGGATGGATGTAAGTATGAGGAATGTGCCATATATTGAGGCCTAATGACAAATGTTTAAACAAGTTCTCCAAGTTTACCTGTGGGCATCAACCCGTGCTTGTGAAGCATTGTCTTCTGTGTAACTTCCCAGCAGCTCAACCATCACTTTTGCTGCAGGCTCACTATGAAATGAGTAAATACAATATTGAAAACTTTTTTTTAATAAAAGATCATTTAATTGAAGGATAACACAAACTCACACAAAATCTAAGGCTAAGAGGTATGTATGTATAATAAAAAGAACAGAACGTGCCATGAAAATATCTGTACTTCTAAAATAATGTAAAGACAAAGTCCAACAGTGTTACACATAGAAATATGTATACGAGCAACACAAAAAAAAATATTTATGCAGGAGTTAATGTGAATAACAAAACATGCATTTCACACACCTGACCCTATATGCATTTACCTTTTTTTGCAGTCAACCAATGCTTCATACACCAGCCTCAAGAGTGTGTGCTTCTTCTCTGTGTTCAGGTTCCAGTCAACAATCCACTTGCGCACCTGATGGAGAGGCACAAACAGGTATCAAAAATGAGCAACAAAAGGGAAAAATTGATGGAAAGCTATTGTTTTCATTTCACTCTCTCTGAAGCCAAAGAGATAGACTATGAAACTGACAGTGTTTATGGTCAGTTATTCCAGTTGATCATGGTGAACAGATATACCTGATCAAGGTCAGTGGGGATGAAGGCGATGGCATTACAAGTCGCTGCCACCTTGATGAGGCTGCAGAAGACTGTATACCTCACTGGAGTGTTCTCATCCATCCCATGGAACAGGTTGCTGAGTCTGTAATGCCACATCATTAAAGAGATAGTCACACTTTTGAGACAGTTATTCAACAGTTACATGTTTGCCATTTCTTTTGAATGGAAGATAAATATTTTGCAGCGTTTTTAAGTTCCTACTGGCATCTTAATAATGTTGAACTGCCACTACATTAAAGAATCCTAACGCTGTAAAATATCAAAACAGTGGCCTAATTAATTTCCATATGGAAAGTATACTTCTTCCGAAAGTTTCAGAAACAACAGCAAATAAATGAAATAGGTGAAAGGACTCACAGCTGCATCCGGAGGGAGGGTCTCTCTCCTTCACGGAACTTCACCAGTTTCTCACAAAGACTTTCAATGAGAGCCTCCTGCTTCTCTGTCTCCAGGATCAACAGCAGTGACACGATGCTGTTCATCACGCTCTCTACATCTGCAGAGAGTGGGCCATAAATAATGATAGATTGTTATTGTTATCCAGCTGCATTCAACAGTATTAGGCTGTATTCATGGCACATTCGACATGTCACTGAAGCTGCAATTAATGGCATCACTAACAACTGCATTTCATTTAGGTGTGCCACTTCCAAGGCCCTGACATTGTGCATGCTGCATCACTGTAATAGTGTACAACAGTGTACACTAAATACAACTGAATCATAATTAATGTTATTAATTACACCTGTGCTTTTCCTGGTGACAAGTTAGAAATATCTCCTTATGAAAAATGTCTACTGCCTGTTACTGTCCCATACATGATCGTGGGTGAACAGAGGTGGTCTTCATTATCACATACCTTTATCATCGTCCTTGAGACAGACATCACATGCCTCAATGATCTGAGCCAGATCTACATGAAGTCCACCTTCAGAGTTCTCCTCTGAGATATCAGCTCCTTTGGACTTGATGTAGGCTCTCAGCTCTGAGGCCTGTAGACAGTAAAATGATTAGTATTAGTAAATAAATAAAAGCTAGCAGCACAAAGAGTACCAAGATAGATAAATATTGTGTACCTTATGTAAATTGAAGCTATAACAACTATCTAATCGATTGGCATAGCGTGTATTTTACTTTAAAATATACACATATAATACTGTCGTGTCCATCTGTTTTGAAGTACAAGAATATTTACTGCAGCCACCTATAGGGAAAGATAATCATTTTTATATCCATCTCCTGGGTAAAGGTTTGAGTTGTAATTCATTTCAAGCAGGATGCTTTGGGTGAGTGGTTATTTTTTTCTGTCTTTGTTTATTTAGACATCTGGCTTTAGCAGTTAGCATTCTTAACTATGATAACGTTATATGTTTTCGACACTTGTGACAGCATTATGCGTAAATATATTTAGCTAAAAGCCGCTACAACTCTCAACTATTTGACACACACAATCTAAACGGTACGTTTAACTATATAATCACGCATAATGTGCTTCCACATACGCCACAATCAGCATGTAGCTAACGATCAGCATGTACCTTTCAGAAGCTAAGTACGGTTAGCATTTTCGCTGGCTAGCATGCTAGGTTATCCGGTTGGATAGTTTCTATTTATCGACTCATCCGCAGGCGGAACAATGCTAAATTAGTTTCTAAAAGACACGAGTCGTACCTGGTCTTCTTCCGTAATGTCGATAAATGCTGGGACGCTCATTTTTTTGTGATTTTGTGAGCCTAGATGATGAAATCCACGCTCCCAACACTGATGAGACCTGAGCGGAAAAGAAAAGGGAGCAGTACCGGTGAAACTCTTGCTGTTCCGGGTCAAGTTGTTAAAGCCACAGTAACCCAACCGAAACCTAAATGAAAGGTATTTCTCAAGTCCCTCATCCTTTATTATTACTTTTAAAACCTATGAGTAATTTTTAAAATATGTAACACTATTATAGACATTAATTATATAAATTCAGTGAATACCCCTGTCTGTGCTGCACAATTTCAGCTTGTGCAACCTCTTGCTTTAGCCTCTTCCTTTAGAGGTCAGACAACCTCCTAAATATCTTTTAGTGACCCAGACATCCAGCAACATATCCTAATCTTTCATTCTTTCTCATCCAGATATCAATCTCCTCTTTGGGAGATTAACCCTGGATGTCTTGGATGAGAGTTAGGGCCTACAGAGGTGAACCTGATCCCTAGCAGAGGTTATCTGATTGAGCTTCAGTCCATCTGTGCGGACCACCAGAGCAGGCCTGGCCCACAGCTTTCCAACCCGGAAACACTGCCAGTGTCACAGGGCAGCACTCTTCCATCATACACTCTCTGACCTATGGGTCCACATATTGGCTGTCTGTACCAAATGGGATCCTGTGCATTGTTACTATGTCAGGTCACTGAGATTGAGGTGAGTGAGGTGAAGAGGGTAAGTGGAGCTGGAGTTCACCCTAAAACTATGGAGTCAGGTTACTAACATTTGAGGTGTTGAACAGGCTGGAGATACTGTGGAGTTTTTTTCCATTTCAAAGGTGCACTGCAGCTCACAGTTCATCTGTCAAGAAACTATGGAGACACAGCATGCCATGTAATAATTCCTTGAAAGTCCAATTGTCACATATTTCCCGCAGTAGTTACAGTTAGGGAACTGAATTGAGTTGTGTTCAGCCGCATAAATGCCTTAAAATAGTGTGCAGAGGGGAACTGGCTGCTGGAGGCTTTCACCATAGAGTGGTGGTGTGATGCGTCATTCTGTTGGGAAGACAAGTGCCTGGTACCAAATCCCACCCTCGTATGCTGTCATGGCAAAAAATTTATAGCTGCTTCCCCACAAGTGTGCTTGTGTAACTTTGAGGCTTTCATTATCTGATTAACAGCTGTTGTCAAGTGCCTGGTGTATTTCAAGTCCAGAATAAGAGTTTTGGAGGCTTTGAAGCTCCAGGTGCATATGAGACATTGTTTTTGTCTCTTTTAAAGGTCTTTAAAATGCCACAGTGTGTTATGATGCTTAATAGTCTTTATAATATTTATGGTAGAATGTCCTGAAAATAGCATGGATATTGCACTAAAGAAAAACCTTTAACTACGAGGAGACTGTACCTGGTACATATATTAAACAATGATTTGTCTGTTTTATATCATTCTAAATCTAACCCGGCAATGCAGTCCTTATATGAACAGAATTAGATTAACTCAAAAAGAAAAAGAAGAAAAAAGACTGTGAGAGAAGCTGAAAAAGAATCAATTTTATTTAGTTTTGTTTTGTTCATTAATATACTTGGTTTTGACCTTATGTTTATAGGGATACACACTCAGCTGACAGTTTATTAGGTACACCTTGCTAAAACTAATGCAGTCTAGTACAATACTACAATAAGGCCTACATTCATGACGGTTATGATGTTCAACTGTGCCACAAATTACATTCTCCACAATCGCTATAAGTAAGTATTTATCCACCTCTATGTATATCCTTCCTCTGTATTAGTCTACTAAATTATTATTTGTTTAGGTGTAGGTCTGAAATATTTATATTTTTTCAGTGTGTCTAAAATGACCTCATCCGTGTTTGTTTGATTGTTAATAGCACACGCTGTTCCTAAATTGCTGGCAAATTGCCCAAAGATTGCTCAAAGATAAATGACTGTGTTAAGAGTAAGTTGAGCCCAGGTGTCTGCTTTTTCCCTGTCAGCCAGCCAAGCGGTAAGTATCCATGTAAACCAGTCTCATGGTCATCATCCAACATGGCTGCCTAGCTTCCACCCTCTAATTGTCTGGTTCCCACAGTTCTGCCTGCCTTCACAATCTCTGAAAAATCCCCTTGCTCAGGCTCATCTATCAGCCAGTGACCTTGTCAGGCTGCATCGCATGAGTAACTTCCCTACTTCCCTAGGTGGAGCGAATGGCTTGTTAATTACTTATGAACTGACACACCCTCCCCACACGCAGACATGTACACACAAATACAAGAAACAAATAAACAAATGAAGCCAAAATCTGAAACAGAGGTGAGTCAAGAGTCCACTGTGGCCAAAGGCATTCAAAATCCCATGGGGTCCTTCTGATGGACTGTTATTGTCCACAGCTGCAGAGATGTATTATAACCTTTTACATACTCCTTAGTTCTTCAGTTATTCTGAATATTTTAGTATATATGACTGTCATCCAACTGTTGAAATAATTACTTATATTACTTATTATTATATTACTGAATTATTTGTACCTCATTATTCCTATATTTAGATTTGGGCTTGTGAGCCAATAAACACTTATTTATACAAGCTACATGCTTAGAACAGTGCTAACAAGTAATACAGTTGTTACATCATGTTAAAGAGGAGCAGTTGCAGTCATTAACCTTGACCTTACAATCCACACTCTGCTGTACATTTACCCACTGTCATTTATTCCCTAATTCTTCTCATTATTTTTCACTACCTAAGAATAACCCTAGAGCTGTAAATAATAGTTGTTGTACTGATTAGTCAAGAGACAGAAAAATAATTGGCAACTATTTTGATAATCAATTAGCTGATGAGAAAGTCATCTTTCATGCAAAATTGCTTAACATTCCCCTGTTCTGGGTTTCCAATTGCAAGGATTTGCTGCTTTTCTTTGTCATACGTGATAGTGAGTTCAAAATATCTTCTGTTGGTTGGACAAAACAAAGAATTTGATGGCGTAACCCTGGGCTTTGGTATCTTGATGGGCATTTTTTTTTTTACCATATACGGATATTTGATAGATAAATTAATTAATTGATCAACAAAATAGCTGTCGGATTAATGGATTATGAAAAAGGTTTTTGGTTCTCTAAATAGCTCTAAATAACTCTGCAGTGTTGTAGCCTACATGTTAAAATCCGGCCGCATGCCTCTAAACAAAGTTGCTCTAGTGGCCTTTTTAGCCTCTTTGTTTGGTCTGTATTTGTTTCTTAGCTTGCACATCTACTGTATGATTGGGTCTGCCTACTTTTCTCACACCATTGCGGAGACCAAACCAGAGCTAAATGGGGAGCTACTATTGCTCTTACAATTATCAGGAGGCCAGAAACACAACTTCAAATGAATGGTTATGTTGCTCTGTGTCTGTGGATTGTAAAATATCACAAATGTTTGCTAAGTGGTTAGTCACAACAACTTCATTAGCTGGATAAATGTTGTGGCTGTGTATCTGTCACTGTTTTTTGATGTTTTTCTATCCCACACTCACAACAAGTTAACATATGCAGCTTTAATAACGCCAAAACTCATTCCGTGCGCATAGAAAAAAATGCTGTATCACTCAAACATAGGTGTGTGCTCGTCTTACTGAATGCCTGTGCTCTACTGTGATAGCTGTTTCATCCCTGTGATCACTTATCTCCTCAACCACCAGATGATTCAACTAGAATTTTATTGTTCTTTACTATATACCTCCAAGAGCTTACTTGGCTGAAATGTACACACCTTCTGCAGGGAAAACTCACGCATGACCAGAGAGAGAAGGTTGGTACTTGAAATACCACTGTCATCTTGCCATATCACTTAATGACCAGCTTCATATCACACCAAAGACTGCAGCAATCAATCAAAGGGAGTTTGCATTTTTGGTGTTGAGCTATCTGAGGTCGTTAATCCCCCTATGCGGAATGTGTATGCTCTGTTTCAACCTAATGGCAGCAGGAAAAAAAAACAAAACAGTTACAGTCTTCCAGGAATTCTGATGTTCCTGTCTGGATCGATTGAGTCACTGCAGAAGGACTGGAGCTTGTTAATGATGGAGTGGTCTCTTGTTATCAGAGTGTTTATATTACACACACTCACAGGCTAGGAGCAGCAATAAAATTTTCAAAGGAATGGTCAAACAAAGGCTCAAATTTATTTCTATTGGGGATATGTTGCACAATATTTGGCTTGAAGCTATAGATGCCACATCTCAGAAAGACTAATTAGAGGCATGTTAAACTGTGTGACCCTTTTCTTTTAAGATACCGTTTGGACCATTTTATCAGTGCTGATAAATACAATTCTGAAGACTCAAAACAGACAACAATTTACATTTTTTATCATTGATGACTCAAAAAAAAAAAAAGACAAAGAAAAGACAAAAAAGACAAAAAAGACAAAAAAGACAGAAGACAAAAAGACAAAAGACAAAAAAAGACAAAAAATTTTTTAAAAAGCATGAAAACTTTTTTTTTGCAAATGAACAAAATGATTTTCAACTTTTTATTTTATCTATAC
The DNA here is from genome assembly GCF_021018895.1 of Seriola aureovittata. Classification (NCBI taxonomy): domain Eukaryota; kingdom Metazoa; phylum Chordata; class Actinopteri; order Carangiformes; family Carangidae; genus Seriola; species Seriola aureovittata. The sequence continues at coordinate 18,856,988 of NC_079364.1, forward strand.
TATTTTTAATACAAAAGCCAAAGCACATTGTTTCATTGGGCCTGAGAAAGTTGCAGTAAAGTGGCATTTCCCCATAGTCAAAAGTTTACAGTCACACTCTGCCCTGGTTGTGGTAATTTGTCATAAGAGTCATCCTGTAAACATTTACTCGTCTAGCCTCAGAATGAGATGTAAGGGTATGACAACACAGCATCTACAGTAACCACTGGAGATATCTGAAATGTTTTCTGATGACTGCATACGCCCCAGCCACAGCTGCTAGGGTGTGACAGTGTGGAAGAGGCTGTGGCTTACTGTAAAGAGCTGATAAGGGCTGGCCTTGATCCTGACACATAGACACCTGCTGAGAAACAAAGTGAATTATTCAGCAAAATTCAACAGGACACTTTTAACACAACTGATGTACAGTGGGATAATTGATGGTCTTGATTCAAATGTTGTGGTTCATGCAATTTTATGCAGATTTTCAAAAGACAAAAGACCGACATAGGCAATAGACAAATACCATCTACATAAAAAGAACTTTTTGCCACAGTGATGTCATAGCAAACTGTGAATACAAGCTGCTGAGTGGGTAAAACTGTTCACAGCCTCCACAGTCAGTTACATCAAAATAAAATCCAGTATTAACACTAATCAATTGATTCAGCTAAACAATCGATTCAGCTAATTTTAATGGAGCTAGACACTGTTAGCATCTGGTTTCACTTGGTAATGGTCCATAACAAATATGTAGGCTACTGCAACAAAAGTAGCTAATTTAGGCGACTGGTCTTGTGTATCTACAAGGTTAGCAGTGGGGGCTAATCATCTTGGAATATGGATTGATGGAAACACAAACTGAAAAACTAACAACTGCACTCTCTGAAAATTATTAGATGCTTCATGTTCTGTATTTTTCTTCTTGTCAACAAACTTCATTAAAAAAATCCCAACAATGAATCTATCCAACTAACCATTACTGTCTGTGTAGCCAAAACCTGATACAGCTTACTCCTCTATGCTGTAGACTTTCAACTATGAAAAACGCATCACTAAGGCCACACTGTTGCACTGGGTGACATATTCCTTCATTATGACAAACATAAACACTCTAGTATACTGTTCTGCTATCATAAATACTCTCACCAAATGTGTATTAATCCACAGTTGAAAATAGTTCCAAACAAACACGCAATTTACTCCTGTTTGAGTAATCTTATTCAAGTTAAAATTAATTACCTTTTTCTAAATGAAAGCATATTTATGACCTGATTTTAAAAGTTTATTTATATTCAGAAGGAACCAGTTGGCTTGAATGCCACAGAGGGATTTGTTGACAATATCACCAGCTCTTTCCGATTAATAACTTTCAGTGTGATGTAGTTCTTTATTTTGATCTGAGTGTTAAGATTCCTCAGCTTAAAGTATTTTCTCTTGCATTTGATCCAGGAGCATCCAGCTTGTAAAATGAAAGTAAATGCACATGGGAGAGAGTGGGATCTTGGGTCATGGGACAGAGACGAAAGGTGATAATCAACATGAAAGAGAACTGGTGTGTGAAACATCACTGGACTAGTGTTGTGTCTGACACATGAACCATGGAAATGCTCGCTCTCCCACAGATCCTTGTTCTCTGTTTCTTATCTGCAGTCTGATATGCAACACTTTGAAGTCTCAGAGTTGATATGAGAGGGAATTGAAAACGGATGGTTGTTGATGTTTTCTATGTGTGTCATAGGGAAGAGGAGTAGTGTATGAAAATTAAATTTCAGGTATAATATTATATAAATGTTTCCAAATGTATACTTGTTACCTCAAAGACCAGAAACCTGTCTGTCACAAACCCCAGACAGTGTAATGAGAGAGTATTAGAAGAAAGAGGAATATTATTCTGCCTCAGTTTTGTTTGTAACAGTAACATTTCCTAGAGGCCACAGGAGATGGGAGGGAAATGATGAAACAATATGACACTGCTATTGTGTTTGCTATCAGTTTGTTTCCATACCCACACAGAAAAGTGAAGGACTGAGCTTTTTTTATGCCACTCTCAGCACTTCAAAACAACACCTGTTGCTCTTTGGACGTCCCCTCCCACAGTCTGTGCTGATGATCAAATCATAGCCATTTTAATACTGATTACTAATGTTTTAAAAATGTAAATAAATCATGTCCTTTTAAATCACCAACGCTCTTGATTTAAAAAGCAGCAGCTTAATAAACTGTCTATCTTCAGATGCAGTAGCATGAATGGAGATGATTATTAAAATGGAAAAAGTAATTTCTTTTTCATGTGTCCTGCCAAGTCACATATCTGTGTAGTTTATCATGTGTCTCTCTGGCTGGAACAAACCCTTCTCAAATTCCCTCTTACTCATCATGCTGTAGAAAGTTTGACTCTAGTGTATTTCTTGTTAAAGGTCAGAGGCAGTATTGACTATTTCCCTTCCTCAGCACAGAGATGTTGTTTTAAACCCTGAGTTAACCAGAGATTGAGCTGTATTTGGGGACTCCCATCCGTCATAGGGGCTGAAAGGGTTGTTTTCTCCCGGCCCCATCACCTTTGATGCATCCCTGCTAAAGACTCCACTGGGGAAGGCACGACCAGCATTTGCCTTGGCTCAGAGGCACTGCGTATTCATTTGCTCTCGCTGATTTTTGGCAAGATACTTTTAATTGTGCCACAACCTTTTGTCCATGTAGTACATTATTTTTAAGTTTCTGTTTGTTTGTAGTGGGTGGACCACAGAAGGGTTTTTTCAGATTGTTTTGGGACAAATTAATTTTCTTTGCTACTATTTGGAAGTCAGCTACGTGGACATCCACTGAATGTCTGTGTTCCCCAGAGATACGGGCCTGCCTTTGCCCTCGTTTATTTGCCAGAATGGAACAAGTCAGAGAGTGCTTTATCTTCTCCATGACCACGAACCATCTAGATGAATCTGTGTTTAGCTTTTAGAGGATATGGCTGTTATAATGGATGTCATCAGATACACTTGGAATATTTGATTATTATATAATTCCTTGTGTTATTGTGTGTTAAATTACCAGGATGCTTTGGAGTGCCTCCCTCCATACCTTTTCAATGTCAGACTCTGTACCAGTAGCACGGTTGTTCACCATCCAGTAATCAATACACAAAACATTGCTGTATCTGTAGTCTGATGTGGCACTGAGGGATAGATCAGTGACATTGTGCAACAATGACCGACAAGACAACAACAGTAGTCTCTGTTAATGCTACCGCAGCAGTTTTTCAGGCTGATTTCATCATTCTCACAGTGATTTTAAACTTAGACTCTCTCTCTCTCTCTCTCTCTCTCTCTCTCTCTCTCTCTCTCTCTCTCTCTCTCTCTTTCTCCCTTTCTCCTTTTGCATCCATTTTACCATGTCTTTACCCATTTCAAGTGTCCTTTCCCCACCCTCCAGTTTTTAAAAAAAAGTTGAATTAGGGGTCCTCTATGTTTACTGGAATCCTAGACTAATATTCCAGATGGTGATGAGAGGATGTGGCTCACACTCCTCACTTCCCTTGTACTGGATTTTTAACAGCATCTCAAAATGATAATCAAAATGATATCATAAAATGAATGAAATCGCTTTGTAAAACTACTTCACCAATGGATAATTTATCATTATCTACCATGTTCTGGTCTACATTGTAATGGTGTCCAATGGGTCGTTAATTCAGGGGTTAATAAAATGATTTGAATTCACACACGGCTTGAGACTTAGACTCCAAAATCAAGTGAAGACAGCAATAAGTGCAATTTGTGTATCAAACGTTTGGCCTCATCACAGGTCAACTATAACTGACTGTTATGCGACACCGAATGTAGCCTAATGTGTTTTTTTTTTTTCTAAAAGAAGCATTGATTTGCAACACATTGTCACTGTTTCAGACTTTAAAGGAAAGGAGGAACCCAAGTGCTGATATGACAAATATTATAATGTTAAAAGATCCACAGCAGCTGTCTTGAATTTTACAGGCATATTTCAAGTTACTGCATTCCTCTGTAGTTCCACATTGAGTTAAGCTTGAGTTAAGGTCAAAACCCCTATCTCTTAAGTGCTCGTGCACACACACACACGCACAGACAGACACAGTCCCCCTCTCCTCTACTAATAAATAATTATCCTTTTGTGTGATGTGGCTTTGCTCCAAGGCTGTGCAGTTTCTCCGAATTGCTTTTAGCAAAGCAGCACTATTATGAAAACGAGAAAATTCATAAAGAGATGCAGTTTATAGTATATTTTCTTGCATATTTAATTAGTTTTACATATATTGAATCTGTTCATTCAGTAATTGTGATTCGATCCAGCACTGTCTTTTGTAAACATGTCATTGAGAAAAAAACACATATCCAATATGCAGAAAAAAAAAATGTCCTAACTTTGGATTTGGACTTTGGACAATATTAAAAAAATACAGATACAACCTTACCAAACCTCTTCTGGTACTTTCTGACTCACCTATTTTTTATTTTTCCCAGCTCTTCCTTTTATGTTGTTGCCTCATCCCGTTAGAAATGCATTTTGAAAGTGGGGTATATTTCAGTTCATACATGAGTCAGAAGAGTCAGAAGTGATGCTGATGAATATCTGAGCGAGACAGGTCAATAGTGTAGAGAGAACTCTCTCAGTGTAGCTTTTTTTTAAATTACATTTTTGAAAATCTTTCATTAAGCTTTCAATATGAAATTTGACATAGTTGTACATGTTAAGATATCCAGACTTGTAATGCATTCACACTGGAGATGGAACATTTACATTTTAGAAATACAGTTAATAAGACAGCAGCCTAATGAGGACTTTAATCCACTACTCTCACTAACTACATATGCAGCTGTTTCATGCTTTAAGCCCTTCACCACAGCCCCTCATTGTCAGAGGAATTAAAGAAAAACACCTCTCTCCTTTGTGCACACACATATTCATACACACTAATGCAAATATTCATTATCAGAAACACTTGAACTTGAACAAAGAATGAAGAGTTACATCCGCCTAGGCAAATGTGACATTAGTCAGAATTTATTAAGAAGTTCAGTACGTGCTGGCCAGGGAGTCATCCTCTTCTCACTCTCCTTCGCTCCTCCCCCTGTCCAATGAGTTACGCTGTTTTTGAGACTTGAGGAGAGTAAGGAAAGCCAGACATTATAGAGACAGAGGGACAAGGCACTGTTACCCTCACAGACTCACACTACAAACCCACTGCAGCTACCCGGGGAGCTTGAACTTTGGTATCCAGATTTTGGTCATCATCACAGGTTCAGATAATTTTATTGTTCAGTTCATCACTTGAGGTGGAAAAGATGACTCCTATAGTGTATTGTGAGCATTGAAGTTTGTCTTTGCAGAAAAGTTTGCTCCATGCTTATTGTTTCTTCAGGCAGTGTTTTTGTTACGCTCTTAGGATTTTATTCCTGTGTGATTTTTTGATTCCTCGTCGGGCTCCTCCATTGGAATACCATCACCTCTCCTTTTGAAGTGTCTGGAACTGCCTGCACCAATGCTGACTGAACCGTATGGAGCCATGTCCATGGGGTCAGATGTTCGAGAACTGACCCTCTTACCTCCAGCGCCTCCTGTGCCGTCTTTACCCGGAGCTGGTGGCGGCTGTGGGATGTCTGTTGGCAGCGGCCAGTGGACCCAACTGCTGGACCTTCACCCTAGCTCTCCCTACAGCTCCCTGCCCTCCCACCACTCCCTCATCAAGCAGGAACCAGGTTGGGGGACCACTGACTCCACAGAGGACCCCCACTGTGGACTTGGGGCCTTCACAGTGCACTTCTCAGGCCAGTTGTCAGGCCCCTGTCGGGTCGGGGCCTTCGGAGAACCAAGTGCAGGTCAACCCAGGGTGTTTCCCAATGGAACCTACCTGCCCGGCTGTGTGGACAGCCCCCCAGCACCCAGGAACCAGGGTAAGCATGCCGATCATCAGTCCCACTTCTGTCTCCTCTCATTGGCTTAGTGATGTAGGGACCGCGAAACATGAGCAGTTGTTTTCACACATGAAATACAGGGTTTATTCCAGACAGTTTTTTTCTACATTTCCTGCTGCATGTGTTCATGATGCGACTCCGTGTTTAGGGTTTGTCAACAGTGTTGTGTCTGAGCAGGATGTTATGTGCTATGTGTGTACTGGGTCATTCTGTCCCATGTGAGGAATAGGCTTGAGAGCTTTCCGGTAATAGTCTGGCAGAGATCTCTAATAGTTCCTTTAATGCTTTTCAGCAGAAATTTCACCGTCAACCACTGGCAGAGTCATAACAACTGTTAAATTTTATTGTATTGAATTCATACTTCAGAAAAAAAGTACTTAGGTAGATCATTCATATGGTTTCATTGGGATTTATTACTGCATTATTTTCATTTTTGTCAAATGCCATGACTGTAATCATAAACTTTCAAGTGGTAACTCTAATGCATCCATCTAAAGTGCTTACCTATGCAGGATATACATTCAAAGTATTTTATGATGTTGGGATAACTTTACCAAGTACCCATGGGTAGAAGATCACCAAAGCGATGGGGTTGTTTTGATCCATTGTTTTTATCTTAGTTTTAATTCTATATAACTGTTGAGGTATTTACCCAAATTAATCTGGTATGGGTGTGAACAGTAGCTCTACTTTAGCTCATTTTGAATTATGTGTCACTAATAATATGTATCATTTGTAGTTTTCACTATCGTGCACATTGTTTTGTACAACTAACAATACATTTGTGATAGTCTTAAGGTAAAACTTGATCCCCTCTAACACCAGAAGTGGTAATGTAAATAACACTAGGTCAAAACAACCCATCAATACTGGGTTAAGTTACCCCAGTAATGCCTAAATACCAACCAAGTTAATAAAAAAATACACACATGAAAAATAATGAATAACCTGTTGAGCTGGCACAGTCAATGTTGCCGTGGGCATACAAGTTGAGGAAAGAATTCTGAAGTGATGACTTACTGCCATGATCAATAAAGGTCAGAGGGGGTTCAGATGCTTTGTTATCTGGAATCTAAATCTGGAATCAAACTTAATATGTGTTTCCTGTGCAGTGTTAACACACAGATATGTCATCTACACATTTATTGTCTGTTGGGTCTTATTACTCAAAGGTCAGAGGTTTAAACCTGTATGTGTCTGCTGATGTGACGTTTAAAAACAGCACGCAGCGAGTCGTCTTCACTCAGTGGAAAGTAGTTTTTGATGAAGTGATAAAATACTCAGCGTAACTTTCTGCAGACCGCAGGGATTTAAGTAAGAGTTTGTGAGTCATTTTTCTTTGAAACTTTTCAACAGCTGTCTGACTGACTTGGCCTGACTCAGGACATAGCAAACCATCCATGCTGAGTGTGAATGTCAAATAAAGATGCATCGCATGTGGTTGTTTGATTGATTTAATGTAGTTTTATCAAGTTTAACATTCTGCTTTAACTTGCTATTTATTTTATATTAGAAAACATATATAATGTGTTTTGCAATGTGTATTGTAATTTCAATAGCGATACATAACATTCCCATTTTTGCCGTTTAATAAATGTAATAAAGTTAGAATACATGCAATTCCTTACTTCTCAGTGTTGTTTTTATTATATTCTACCGTAGCTCATTTCAGTTCATCAGTGGTGTGTTTGCCAAATTTATTTTTCCACCTGCCATAAATTTTACAAACCACAAAGCCAAAGATAGATGTTACAAGGAAAGAGGATTTAGTAGTCTGATGAATGTCTCTCTGTAGTAACCCTGCCAGGCACTTAGAGCTACTGACCAGATACTGGAGACTTTGCAAACTTCATAATGTTTTCAGTCATTTGTAAGATGGTGATCTAATGACTCAACAAGGGGGGAAAAAAATCATTTTAACTTTCCATTACCTCTCTTTTTGTTTTCTCTTTTCAGGTTATGGAGCAGTGGGTCTAGACAGCAACCCCAGTTGTGGTCTCACTCCGTCTCACCACACCCCTCAGCTCCCCAGCCTGTCCTTCAAACACGAGGACACACTGTCGCCGCCAAACAACATAGGTAACTGTCTGCATCCTGACATCTCGCCGACTGGAAGCCTGTCATGTCACAGCAAGGTTACATAAGTAACCTGTCATTTTTCATATCACAACAGAATCGCTGTCATCCATTTTCCTTCATCACTCTCCATCTCTGTTCCACACACATTCATATACACGGACATACATAAACACACTCTCCCTCTCGCTCTTTAAGCATAATAGTGTATATGGTTAATGAGTCTGGAAATGATAAATTGAGGAAACAGCTAATGGGACTCTGCTGGAATGTCAAAAACTGTCTGGGGACCAATACACTATATGAACCTGAAAAGGACCATTGTTTCTAATTGAGGTGTTCTCTCTTTGAAAAGCAGAGCTGTGACTCTGTCTTTGAAATGAGCTATTATTATATTATTATTATATTGTATAAATATATTTTTAGGAGAAGTAATATATTTTTACTTGTGTGTGTTTTGTCTGTGTGTTCTGAGAGAACATTTAATAATACAAAATATTTTTGTGCAAGATGATTCTTGGGAAGCTTCTCAGCCTAATATTAGGATTTAGTGAGCTGTTGTGGGACAATGGATAGTCTGCAGCTGGACTTTGACGACTCTAATTAGGAACAATTGTAATAATTCATGAATCATTTAAGTCATGTTTTTAGCTAAAAATGTCAAACATCCACTGCTTCTAGCTTCTCAAATGTGAATATTTGCCTGTTTTCTTGGCCTTGTGTGATAATTGAATGACTATCTTTGTGTTTAAAAGTGTTGATTGGAAGCAATCAGCTTCTGTGAAAAGGCATTTCTCACTATTTTCAGACATTCCATAGACCAGACAATTAATCATTAATGAAATAAATTATTGGCAAATTATTCGATAATATTAATTGTTAGCTGCAGTCTTATTTTGAAGCAAATTTCTATATTTTCAGTTGACCAGCAGTACCCGCCTCCTCCTCCCATGTTTGGCTGCCACAATCCTTCAGAGTCGTGTCCGAGCAGCCAGGCTCTGCTGCTGAGAAACTACAACAGGTACAATTATTTGTCCCCATGCGTTTATTGTCGCTATATTTGACTCTTGCTCCCTTCAATCTCCCTTCAGCACAAATTCCCCTCTTCCCACATGGTTTTCAGGCGTCTCACTCAGCAATTAATGTCAGATTCTTTCCAATGACACCACACGCAGCTTGTTTACTTGATGGTAATTTTTGGAAGTGTGAATTCTCTCTAATCCTGTGTTAAACCCTGCGTCTGCCTCTGCACTGTCTGGATTGTGAATCCTAATTTGTTCTGAGGTTAAGTGCTGCCCACTGCTGCTCAGCAGGCCAAAACAAACACTGAGTGATTTACTGCTGATGTGTCTGAGTCCACCCTGAGGAAAAATGAGGAGAAAAGTAAAAGAGACAAGCTCAGTGAAAGTGAGTTTAGTGGGGGGGGGGGGGGGGGGGGGGGGGGGGTGGCAGTTAGGACGAGGGAATCAGCTTATTTTAACCTCTGGATGTGTTTCCAACTTGTTTTCATTTTGATGCGAAACATCTCAAAGGGCAAATTAGGATGAAATTCTTTGCATGCTGCCCTGTGATGTTGTTGGAGAGAAGGAACATGTGCAACCCAAATACTGGAACAGCACTTGATAAGACGGGGGAAGGCTTCACTGTTGTTAGTGCTTATGGCGTGAACTGGAAACCCTCAGACCAACACAGAAAACATGCACACACATACACACACACACACACACACACACACACACACACACACACACACACACACACACACACACACGCACACACACACACACACACTGTCAGATATCAGTGAGTCTTTCCACAGTTTAACATAGTTCAGAACTGATTAGCGAACCATCATGATCCTTCCCTCAAGGACTTCTCAAGGAATGCCGTCCAGAATTCCCCCGAAACTGTTCCCCACCTTTAATGATACTGAGGACAGAGTGATGTCATGCATTGGTCCATGGTGTACTAGGCACGGAGGCGCTCACCCCCACAGAGTGCACAATGGCATGTCCAAGTGTGTGTGTTTCTGTACTACGTGCGTGTGTGTGTGTGTGCACACTAGTGTGATCTGCCAAGGTAAAGAATGGCTCAGAGCCCATGTTTTTTAATGAAGCCAGTGAGGAGTGTGGTGGGTGGACAGGATGTGTTAATAAGCCAACCGTGTGGAGTTCCCCCTGAATGAAACGTCTTCATTATCCATATAAGGGAAGATAAATGACAGAAAGAATGCTGTAACATAAAAATTTTCAGTGTTGTCTAATTTCTGCATTTTCCCAAAAGAACTTATTAATTATAAAAAAAGAATAATAAAACAGAAACTCACACAGTGTAAACTCAGAGCTCACCTTATTCCATAACCTTTTCATTCACTAATGTATTAACATATGTCGTTGCCTTGAAATTTCACAAACTGCTTGTGTTTCACTCAGTGATAACGTATACCAAATGGCGTCTCAGCTGGAGTGTGTAACGTGGAATCAAATGAACAGCCTGGCATCTTCCATGAAGAGGTGAGCTTCTTTTCTTTACATAATACATCTAATGTATTCTTGAGTCCTGACCAGCGTTTGTGGTGGAGGAGGAAGAGGAAGAGTTGACCAGATGGCTGTTGGCCTACTGCCTGGGGAAATCAGGAAGCGGAGAGGAGCATGATAGTGTGTGTGTGTGTGTGTGTGTGTGTGTGTGTGTGTGTGTGTGTGTGTGTGTGTGTGCGTGCGTGCGCGTGTGTGCAGTCTTGTACTTTTACAACATTCTTTAAAGACTGTTTTGAGTTTTTACTAAGTTAGGACATTTTGATAGGCACTCACTCCTTAAATTTGCTTTTAGATTTAAAGCCCGTAAAACCTTGACTTTGAATCTCAAATACTTTCTAAACATTAGATATTAAGAACCAATCAATCAACAATCAAAGCAAAGTTAAAAAAAAAAAATTGTTCAATATAATTTTGCAATTAAAACTCAAAAACTCAGCTGGACTGCTTCATCGGGACTGATTTAGATATGGCTAAACCCTGACTGATGCAGGGAAGGACATGATATCCTCTCCATGTCAAATCATTGGGCAGAGCAACACAGACGAAGACACAAATACAGAGATTTCTCACGTGAAATAACCAAAACTGTTTTATATTTGGCAAAAAATAATGTGCTCATGTAGGATCCCAACACTTGAAACTAAATATGTTTCCAGGGCCTTTAAGCTCATGTTAAAGTTAGTCATGTAGTTGTGATGTCTGTTAGCTGTGAAAGAGAGAAAGACTTGTGTGTAATTTCTCTCAAACAAATTGTACACAAGTGAGATTATGGCTTTATTGTGTTTTCAATCTTGACAATCTTAATGGTATGATCAGAATCTGTCATTAACCTTTCATACTGTGCCCACCGTAACAGTTTTGCACAAAAACTTTTCAATGTTTTAATCAATTTGTAATTTTGCCTCTGTCCAGCGGAGGCCATACAACCAGCTATGACAGCGACCCCACAGTCCCAGTCCCACCTCCACCCATGCTTGTGAGTGCGCAGTACCACATACACACACACAGTGTCTTCAGAGGACTGCAGGTCAGTTGACATGCATGCAGTTTATACAGACTAACAGTAAATAAACACACATATTGAAGCCCTGTTTAATCTTTTTCTTCTTCTCTTTCTTAAAGGATGTCAGACGTGTACCTGGCATTGCTCCTCCAGTTGCGAGGTCCTCAGAGACCAATGAGAAGCGTCCATTTGTATGTGCTTATCCTGGCTGCAGCAAGAGATACTTCAAACTGTCACATCTGCAGATGCATGGCCGCAAACACACAGGTGAAATGACACCGGTGATTTACACCACTGCTCAGGCCTCAGCTTCTCTTCATAAATCACAATGACAAACTCATGCAGACAATAAAATTCAGTGAAAAGACAAAAAAGGGATGGTGTATCGTAAGGAAGAAAGGAGAGTTGTTATGCTCAGGTTTTGAATGTGTGTAGCTGTGTGAGTGGAAACTAGATCAAGTCGCATAAATGGTGATTAAAAAATAAAAAAAGTGCTTAATTTTGACACGGTAATGGCACAGATGTGAAACTGAGCACAGGGAAAATACTAGTATCGATGATCTTGATATCTTGGAATGTGGGTGGTGATGATGATGATGGTTTATTTTGCAGGAGAGAAGCCTTACCAGTGTGACTTCACAGACTGTGGCCGCAGATTCTCTCGCTCAGACCAGTTAAAGAGGCACCAGCGCAGACACACAGGTACACTCACATCACCGCTGCTGTATCTGCACAGGAAAGCTCATTGCTTCAATTTTTTGTTTTTGGGAATTTGAAAATGATAGAAATCTGTAGGTATAGTTTACATCCTACAATTGGCCTATATAAAAACTTCAAAACACAAAATCTAGATATTATAAGCAGATTGTTGTGACCTGATATAATTAAATGGGACTTTTTGACCAACAGATAAATAAATAGTTAAAAGATTTAGTATTTCCCCACTAGAATTACATTCCTCAGAGTGTGGAGAAAGCCCTAAAAATGAACAGACAATATAAGAAATCCAAATAAACAAAACATTTTAATGATTTTATTTTTCAATGTCTGATCAAAATTTTCCAAAGTGATTGTGGGTTATTGGATCAATCAATCTCCACAGTGATCAGTCCACCTAATCAAATATTTAACCTTTTGACCCTCACCCCACTCCCTTCACATTTCTGTCTCTGCCTCGACCACAACCGCTGCCATCTCTGTGTAGGAGTGAAACCCTTTCAGTGCGAGACGTGTCAGAGAAAGTTTTCACGGTCAGATCATCTTAAGACTCACACTCGGACTCATACAGGTAAAACAAGTGCGTATAACTTTATTTTCTACCTCTCCATTCCTCCATTTTTTTTTGTCATAATGGTCCCTCTGACTTTGAGTCAAGTACAGCAAAACAGCAGCTCGCATTCCGAAAAGGCTGAATTTCCTCTAAAGCAACGATTTCTATTGTTTTTCCTTGTTCATCCCCTCCTTGTCAGGTGAGAAGCCCTTCATCTGCCGCTGGTCCAACTGTCAGAAGAAGTTTGCCCGCTCTGACGAGCTGGTGCGCCACCACAGCATGCACCAGAGGAACCTGACCAAGCTGCAGCCTGCCATCTGAACAGCGACGAGAGGAGGAGGAGGAGGAGGAGGAAGACGAAGAGGAAGGTGACAGTATGTCGTTCCAGCTAGTAGAGAAAGACGCTTGGAGCCTGGTCAGCGGTAACGGTGCCTTGTCAGACTTGCTGAACTGGCGGGCACAGCGGATGCCTCCCTCAGCCAGACAGAGGACGTCAGGAGAACAGACTCGCTGATGATCCACGAGATCTTCGAGACGCACCTCATCGAGCACTCGCTTATTTGACATTAAAACTCAGACTTTGAGAGGGTACAGTACCACAGTAATTCTGAGCCAAGAAGAAGATGTCTTTTTTTTTATGTGAGATGAGGAAAATGTTGACACACTATTTTGGAAATTTTAGTAACACTTGCACTGGCTTTCTTGTTTTATTGTTAAAATTGTGTCACCTTGAAAATGTGCTGGACTGTGTAAACTGGATTTATGAAATGGACAAATGAAGCTGACCACGGAGAATCTTTGCTTTGGGGAATGTGAACATCTTTATACTCTTACAGTATACAGGATACTCACCAAAATTTCTTTGTATATATTTGTATTTGCTTACATCTATAGACATTCCTTTTGTACTTTCTATGTTTTTTTTGTAAGTTTATAAAATGTTGATTCACTTCGGTTTCAAGAGTAAAAGTGTGTGTACATGTGTGTGTGGGAGAGAGTTGTCAGGTTAAGAGGCCACCTGTGAGTGGTGGTGCTGGAGGGGTGAGGGCGGGTGACAGACAGTAAAACAGCACCCCACCGTGGCTCTGACAGGGTGCAGGTCTCACCCTCCTAAATCTCCGACACACATCTTCATAACTACGAACATCTGGAGCCCAGTAAATCTCATTAGAAAAGACACATACCTCAGTGTCAGCTGGCTGTACTTCATTGACTGCCCCCTTTCTGCATAGGCTGGGCCCAGACACACACACACACACACACACACACACACACACACACACACACACACACACACACACATACACACACACAAACACACACACACACACACACACACATATACACACACACACACACACACACACACACATACACACACACACACAAACACACACACACACACACACACACACATACACACACACAAACACACACACACATACACACACACACACACGCACACACACATACACACACGCACACACACGCACACACACAAACACACACGCACACACACAAACACACACACACGCACACACACAAACACACACACACATACACACACACACACACACACACACACACACACACTCAATTCTCTAACAGCATCCAGATTAGAAAGGCAGCTTTACATCCTTGAGCCACATGATGGCAGTATCAGCATTGTCAGTCCAAGCAGATGGGACTCGAGCTGTGAGTGAGGCTGAAGCCAAACTACAACTTATACTTTCACACCTCAGTCTTCAGATAATCCACCTTCCTCTCACCTTTAGTGGCCGTCGAGTATCCACAGTAAATATGTTAATGTCAACGACAGTGAAAAAACAGGAGGGCTCGTTCTGAATATGCCCTGAACCATCAAATATACATGATGTGGATGGAGTTGTGTGTCAGCTCGTGCGCAAGTCTATAAGTGATGGGATGATTCAGCTACAGCAGGTATGTTAATAAAATATGACTCAGTGCTGGCACAGAGAGCTGCTGCATGGCTCTGTGGCCTAATGATGTCATATACCTGGAAAAGCAATGTAAACACGCACATACAAGCGTATATATTTAGCTGTTGGCTACATGTTCATGCATTGGAAAACACAGTGCACATTTACTGAGGGCATTTCACTCTGCACCTGCACAACTCATTTCACTTCCACCGCAGACATTCGTCAAACTAACAGAGGGATTCAAACGCAGTTCTCCTATTTCAGGGTCACATACGGCTCATTTGAAGTGGTGATTCAAGTTGTTTTCCAATCCACATAATGGCTGTGAGGTAGTATCTCTGTGATGTTCTGTTTTTTTTTTTTTGCTTCTTAATCAAATGCACTTTGATTAAGAAGTGCTTCTCTTTGTTCTCTCTCTGCAGGGGCGCCGGGAAGCCAAGGAAGATCAGAGGGACAGCAGAGTTGAACATTTTACTCACTCCAGTTCACTCTTAACTGGAGACTGCTGAGGCCGTGTGGAGCATGAGGAGCGCATGCTTTAAACGTCCTCATTCATTACTGCCGTCATTATCACACACACTCAGAGAGAGACACTGACCTCAACCTTACATTGATCTGCCTGATCTGCATTCCTCAAATTGATTGAGAAAGTTTCTGATTTTTAGATAGTGGGAGGAAGTGATATCCGCTAACACAACAAATGTCTGCGCTCCACTCCCATTCTGCCAAACGTTACCACCGATCTGAATGCATGAGCACACACACACATACACGCACACGTACGCACACACACACACACACACACACACACACACATACACACACACACACACACACACACACATACACACACACATACATACACACACGCCACCAGATGCCCCCTCAGCTGTACTGCTGGCTGTTTGCCTTTAAGGGGTGTCAGCTTGGGTAATCTCAGGTGACATACACCTGGTAATGCACAGCCCAAGACATCTGTAGGACAGCAGGCCTGCTAACTTCACAGCCTCTAAACCCACATGCAACCCCCCTCAGAAGGTTTCTTTTCGAATGCAAGTGCGATATAACCTCACTCTCACACTCAAAGACAGGAAACAAGTACGGCTCATTCTATACGTGCAAGTTCCAACTTTTTTTTTCTTCACCCTTTTATATTGAGTTATACTGAATAATGAGGCTTTTCATTTACTTGGTCTAATAAGGAGTGACATTATTTTTCAATATGTCATCCAGTAAAGTCCCAGGTGCATCCAGCATCAGCATACAGCCCCTGTTGTGATTCTTTGGGCCAAAAAGACATTATTTAACCTCCAGGAGTCGGAAAGGTCAGTGCACATGTAGCACACAGAGGCCCCAGGGGATTGTTAACAAGGTCAAGGCCCCAGAGAGGAAACTTAACGGGGTTACAAGGAGGCCTGCGTGTAAAAACAATGCTACACCAACAGGAGGCGCTGTCAGGGACTGTTCATATTAAGTGAAGCATGTTTTTAGTTGTATTCCCAGACAGCAACCCCCCTCCTCCCCTCAGGCTAGCTCTCTTGTGCAGAGCTGCTGCTCCACAGTCTGAGGGGCCTAGGGGTTCTTGGGGGTTTTCCCTGTGGTATAGCAGGGAGCCTGAGGGGCTCCGGTGTGTAGGAGCTTTGGGAATGCGGAGGCCTTGGGGGCCTGGAGCTCAGATGGGGCCTAGGGGGTAAACTTTCTCACTCAGGGAGCAGAGATGGAGCAGATACAGAAAGACAACGAGGGGAAAACACCTTGAGAGGAGTCTGTCAGATATGCAGGCAGCAGCCGGGAAGATCCCATGAGAGTACACAGGCACAGAAACACAAATACACACATGTATGTATACTCTAAACCTAATCCAATATGTGGGCCAGCAAAAAGAGACAGATAGAGCTTTTTAAATATTCCCCTCTCTCCTCAACCGTCCCGTCTTTCATCTTCTCCTCTTTTCTCCCTCCTGCTGTCTCCTCCATTCCGCTGGAAGATATTAACTCCTAACAGGATTAGATGTGTCTCTATCATGTGAGATACAAGATCACAAACCTACCCAAGCTCCCCGGGGAGCAGCGGGATGGGACGGATGAAACAAGGCCTCATCTCCCCCTCTCTTCCCCTCCATCCCAAAGGTATCCAGATGCTGGGACATGGGGAGAGACGACCAGAGAAAGGAGGGAGATGAATGTTGACAAATGGAGCGAGAGAGGCGTTTTGGCCAAAGATATCAGTCTCACTAGGAGAGCTTTGTTTCCACCCTCACTGTCATCAACTCCAAAACAACTCTTTTGTGGGCCACTTTGTCCGTCTTTTAATTAAAACTTGAAAACTTTTCTCTCAGTGTATGTCATATGTGATATGCAGCAGCCTGTCAGAATGAGTGGGCGACTAAAGCAGAGAAGCGGCCTGCAAAAGCTGGTTGAAACTGATTTTGAGTCAACCTGACCTCAGTCCAAAGAGCTCCTCCATTACTCCAGAGGCAGTTATAATTAGTTACCAACTCACTAGCTTTATGGTTCCTAAATTGAAATGTATTGCTCTTTAAAGCCTTCTCTCTAATTGTGTAGTCATTAATGGCCTATTCCCTATCTACACTGCGTTGATGGGCACATAAAAACTCATGATGATAGACGAGCACCAAGCGCAGTTGTTAAAAGGACACAAGGTTTTCTCTTGTTCTGCCCAGTCACCACTAGGAGGAGTAGAGTCCTGTGGTGGAAGACAGAGGAGGGATAACCATTTGACATGAAAGATTGATGGATTCCTTCAAGCTTCATAGAAACATGCAAGGCGCTGAATTAGCCTACATTCACATGACACGCATCTACAACCACACAACCTGCATGAACGAAGAAAAAACGGTCTGTGTATGATCAGGGCTGCAGCCAGCATTTCAGAAACACTGAGATCATGAGTCAAGTTCATTCAGTGCAGCTCCTCAGAAGATTCTGACTACACACCAGAAATGGGGTGTTTAATTTTATTTCAAAATTTTTCAAATTTATTCAGTCAGCTAATCGTTAAATAATATTTCCTGTAAATACACCCTTAGAAACTTGAGCTATGTTTTTAGAAAGAAATCTATTTTTCTTTTTCTTTTTGGTTTCTTGTAAGTCCATGTGGGCTAGGATATGCAAGACACAATAAATGACATAAGGAACTAACAGGAATTGGCATGTAAGATACCATCCATGTGCTTTAGGTTTGTAAAACTCCCAAAGTCCCAGAAAAATTACAGAGGACATGACCTCAAAGTCCTTACTGGCAGGTACCGCCTTGTGCATCATCATCTGATCTTAATTTCTTTAGTTTGCATATTATCCTTAAATACACAGCTTATGTGCTGTTGACCGATTATAACACATAACTATATAGTATGTAACTACTAGCAAACAAAGACATAGTAGTAATTCTACTAATTAGGATGGTGATAGCAATAATAGCAACAATGTTATTATTGTAAATGTTATGTACCTTAATAGTAAAAAAATGTGTCCTTCTTTGGGCAGTTATGACTGCAGCCTCAGCAAGAAAACTATAATCATAATTTGAGTTCAAATGAGAAGAGAAAGGGAAAGCCTATCCTTTGAGATGGCATGTTAAGGCATAGCATCATATAAAGTTCCCATTCAGTATTTAAGTGTTTTGTCTCAACAGCTCGATAATGAACACAGATTGTACTTCCTTTTCTTCTTCTTCTTTTTGCCATCATGCATGTTATTATATAATGGGCAGAAAGCCTGTTATGAAAGCCTCAGCACAGGATGGGTCAGATGTCCCAAAGATCATTACAAATCCCCAGGGTGGAAGGAACAAACACAAGAAATAAAAGACAAAGATGAGGGAGCGCAGATATACTCAGATGAAAAATAGGGCATCATGATGAGAAGAGTCAGAGAGGAGCGGGGGAGCTGAGAGAGGGGGGGTTGTATGTGCTGTATAGTTTGTTATGCAGGCAGTTTAATTGTAGTAGTCATTTTTGGTTTGCTGCTGTTAATTGCTGATATGGAAATTGCAGTGTACTATGAATAAAGCTCTTTAAAAGGAGATCGTTGGTGGACAAGACTAAGGGGGGAGGGGGCTCATGGTCGTAGACATTAATATGCTACACTTTATGACCCTCCTCTCCCACTGTCTCCATCCTGTTCTCACCCAGAGGGCTCATTATTGTCAGTGGAGAGGGGTTGATCTACGCAGACACTCATATGAGCGCCGTCTGAAGGCATTACTGTACACACACTCCCCCAGTGTGAATGATTAGGATCCTATCGAAAACAGGAGGGGCAGGCTGTTAAACATGACCGCGAGGCAGGTTGCGCAGAGTCCACGTGCCCGCATCTTGCACAGGCAAACACGCATTTGGTTCTTTTACATCTCCGTGCACCAATAATACTCATCCACCTTCACTCACACAGTTGGCCCAGACACACAGATGCACCCTGACACATGACAACCCTCATATGCTATTTGGAGGAAGTACTTTGAGCTACTTGGTGTTTTGGGCCTCCCAATTATTTAAATGTATGATGCAAGACTGACCACACGCTCTTTGGCAAGGCAAGGGATGAGATTATCTAATGGACATTATCAAGTCCGAAAATAACACAAAAAACAGCTACAAATGTCACTAACACCTCCACTTTGAATGTTCCTCAGACCTGGAGCTTTTTGTCTGATGAACAAAGAAGGCCTTCATCTTAAAAGAAATTTGCATTATGGGACGACACTATGCAAGTGGAGCCACGCCAGAATTTGGTAACCTATTTCTGCATATTGTTATGAAATAGTCATTGTTATTGTCATGTTGCCCTCTTACAAAGTTATCTAAACCTGAAAACACGTCAAAGAAGTTTGTGTGAGAGTAAAGATATCAAAACAAGACATTTGAGGCTCCTGCAGTCGTGATCTGAGAGTGTTTGAAGAAAGTCCTACATTACAACAGAGTAACACACCCCACACATACATCGCCCTGTCCCTTGTTCCTAATGAGCTTTATCGCACTGGTCCCGCTTGACTTGTCTTGCTAACTGGCACACATATATCCATATGTTCCACATGAGCAGGCAGAGGGGACAGGCTGGGTGGCAGTGCTGCTTTCTCAGTTACATCTGAGAGTTTTACTGCAACAGCCAGCAGCAACAGCAAGTCAGCTTAACTCCATCTCTGCTGTGCATGTGTGTGTGTGTGTGTGTGTGTGTGTGTGTGTGTGTATGTGTAGACTGCGATTAGTCATGAGAAGTGTTAACAGCGTCTGCGTGTTCATGATATTCATTGGGTCAAAAAGTTGAAAGCAGATTTGAACAGCGTTCAGTACGTCCATGCAAAACTTTAAATACATACAGCACATATATAAACTTTATAGTCAGTTGTCAATTTATTAGGTACACCAAGCTCAAACTAATGTAATCCAATACAACAGGCCTGCAATTAATCTACATTCAGCATAAACTGAACATTATAACCTTCATGAAAGGAGGATATATTACGGGATTGTTAAATTAGACTGCATCAGTTTTAGCTAGGTGTTCCTAATGAACTGATACCTGAGTATATACATACACTGGGTTAGGGTTAGCCAAATGTTAGGAAATCCTGTCAAATCAGTAAAAAGGAAAAAAGGCTGAAGGGATGAAGAGTTACTCAAAAAAAAAGAAAGAAAATAAAAGGTAGCCTGCTGTCTTAAAAAACTGCCCTTTGCCAGTGAAAAGATGCAGAAATAGTGCGAGTAGTTAATGCAGGAGGAAATGGCAAGGAACAGAGCACGGTGGATCCGTCTGGAGGACTGAAAGGGGGTTTTAAGTATTGTGGGTTGTAGGGCTGGAGTCTGATTACTGCAGACTGTGAGTGAATGGACAAGTGTTCACCTGTACCTGTGCTCTGTAACAGCAGGGAGACCAGGAAAGTAGGACACTGCTTCATGTAGATATGAGAAGGTCAGTATCTGAACAATTATCTGAAATGACCTATATTTAGATAAATCAGTGCTGGATGTGTAAGTCGTAGCTGTCGAGACAGAGAATTCTGAAATTATTCTTTTAAGCTGTCGTCCTGAAAAGACACCATATTAATGCAGAGTGTTCTGTCTCCATCCTTGAGCAGAAATACTGAAAAGAGAAATGATATTTACTCAGTGCTGATTCTTTGTAGCTTAACAAATAAAATACATAAAACGTCTTCTCTTTTTTATTTCTTTTATTTTGACACAATTCATGAACATGTGTAGTGTGGAAAATGAGGCATGGTGATGCGTTTGTGCCCATGTGTGATGTGGACTACTAATGCAACTGAGGTTTGGGACATCAAAGCATTAAAAGATGAGAAGAATTAGACATTAATTTGACTAAAATTACAAGACCCTTGCATTGTTCTATGCACCAGTCATACAAACTGTCCAGTAAACAATATATAATATGTGATACAAATGACAGCAGATGCATTTCAAAAACACCAGGTTGATATATAAAACATTGGGTTCATCTGATACAGAGGATGACCTGGGAGTGATGTAACAGAGAGAAAGGAGTCATGTGAGGAGTGAGGAGAGGAACCTTTTCTTCCTTCCTCTTATGTATTCAAGCCAGTAATCAAAAACAAACAAACTTAGTTAAACTGGACACATTTAAAAAGGTAAAGCTCAAACGTAACATCACTAAAAGTCAATAAAAACTGAACATAGAGCATACTGTTGGCCTTAATAAATACATTAAAAACTACCAGGAAAAAAATCTTTCACAGGCTAAACTAAAACAAACACGTGCAAAAACCATGCTGTTAAACATCAGTTAGTTTTTAGAGCATTTGACTAAATCAAAAAATAATAACAATAATAGTTTGGCCAGAAAAACTGTAAACAAAGAAACATGTGTCTTCAGTAAAAAAACAAAAACAAATCTCTATTTAAACACAGTAGTCCTCTCAGACCTAAAGTTCAGAGGTTATCTGATAAATAAATAAAGTCAGCATAAATGTTCTGAGCTGCTGTTTCACATTAACTTTGCTATCAAAAACTGTTCCTGTATCTGACAATTGGTGTAAAGCTCAGCACTCAGCTTTGACAGGTTTTTATTAAAGACTATCTACACAGATCTCTGAGGCAGCGAAGCCGGCGATGCGGCTGGAAGGCACCATCGATGGAGAGTCTGAGTCTGGCTTTGCTCCTGAATGTCAGAAACAGAGCCGTCGACACAAGCGCCAAAATGGACTCTTAGTGTTAGTGGCAGGACCGACCTTCATTCCTCTTCTCGTTTGATATCTACAGTGTTGGTTTAAAGTCCAACACACTAATGTCTGTCCCACTATTACAGGGAAAGGATGGAGAGGTGGAGCGGTGGTAGGTGGAGGCATAAGAGTCTGTGATTTTGTCTTTGAAGACAAAGATGTTCAACAATCCTCCTCTCTCTCTCTCTCTCTCTCACACACACACACACACACGCACACACACGCACACGAATACACACACTGAGAGCTCAGAGCTCATCATGGTTCCTGGTGAGGTCCTCTCCATAGTTGGTGGCCTGACTTCCAACGAACATGTTCCAGTTCTCAAGGATCTCTTCTTTGGTCAGCATTTCATCCTGAGAAGAGAGGACAAGGCAAGATCAGTAATCCTTATTATATCAATATTTTTTAAAAAGCTGAAGTATTTTCTTAATCTCAGGCCAGAACAGCAAAAAGTTGAAATGGTGGAAGATGCCTGCTCGTGCAGCCTGGTTGGTTATAGCAGAACACAAAGGCAAGTAGAGCAGGCGTTTAAATGAAGATGACTGACTTTTAGAAAATGATCTGAAAATTCCAGTGTAGCAGAAAACGGTCAACATTTTAAGTAAAGAACTTTTAATCAATTATTATCATGGTCATGTGATCATTGTCATGACTCCATATTGACAAGATGAAAAGAAACAGGACTGCAGCGCGTTGATGAAGCTCAATCATGTTTTACCTTGTCCTGGTCAGACTCATACACCAGATGTCTGGCCTCAGCCTGGGCGTGGTCGTAGTCTTGGGGCATAATCCAGTGGCGGATCTCGTCCTGGTCCATCTTACCATCTTTGTTCAAGTCTCGGAAGTCAGAGAACTGTTCCCTCTCAGTCCTGACCCAGTCTGGCTCTGGACCCCCATCCTCATGAGCAAACATGTCAGCTGAAACAACAAAAGGGCCGTGGCGTTAGCGCAGGAGTGGAGACAAATGAGAACAATGGAATTACATTTTTAAACACTCAAAAGCGGTGACTCTTCCCCTTCCCCTAATTTTCCCGAGGAGATAAGCGTACCTGCAAATTGTTGATATTTAAATGATGCTCCATGTTTATATTCTCATTTAGCTGTTAATGCTACAAATTGCTACTGCATGGTTTCATTGCAATAAACAGCCTATTGCTGAGCTTCTATACATCTTTAATGAAGCTGTTGTTATTTCCATTACTGATTCAATTTGTTTTAATTCATCGCTTGAACTCACCAATATACTCATCCTCATCCACATGTCCATCGCCGTTCTTGTCAATGTCCTCCAGGGTTTCCTGCATTCACAGTGAGGTAATGATGTCATTAAAGGGAGACACGAGGGTCAACAACAGTGGAACTTTCACTTTGAGTAATAAAAAGACAAAACCCCCCCCAGGCAGGATGAGTGAACGTATGAGGGTCAGCTTACAGCTGTCTGGCAGACTGACATGACAATTGTCAGGATTCTCTGCTGATGAGAGCCAAACCCTCCACATTAAAAAAGGTGATATTTAAGCAAAGAATCAAAAGTCCTGGTAGATAGTTTTCTCTCTCACGTCCTGCATTTGACAGTGTGTGAATTTATCTAAATGGTTGCTTAAAAGGTTTGCCGTGTGAGCGGCGCATTAGTTAACAACCACACACTTACATGTACAGTAATTGCTATTCATCTGGGCATATCACATCCACACAGCTGCACAGATTCAAATCACTGTATGCATCTTTTCCTGCAGGTAAGATACCCTCTTTGAACCCTGCTGAATGATTAATGACCATGTACCATCTATAGTCTAATACCTGGACAATAATAAATAAAAACATTCATCCATCCATTTTCTATAACCACTTGACCTGTGAAAGGTTGCGTGTAAACAAGAAGAGATGTTCATTAAAAATGTAAAACCTATATACCACTATAGACCTCTGTAAACACCGGCAGTGTGTTCATTTCATAAGCATTCTTAAATGAATTCTAAAATTACAGTGTGTGTAATGTGCTTCACTGCAAGCATTTTAATGACCTGAACTGAACAATAGATACAATCCCATTGTTTCAATTTGTGTCAAGCAAATAACAACCAAGTCGGTCGGTCAAGTTCAGGTCGGTGAGGGTTGATTACATATTGTCATTGACCAGTGACCCCAGTCCCAATGTACACACACACACACACACACACACACACACACACACACACACACACACACACACACACACACACACACACACACACACACACACACACACACACACACACACACACAAGTCTGAGTACTTGATGACGACCATCAGCAGGATAGGACAGGGTGTAGGTGTACAGTTTCCACACAGTGAAAAGACTTCATGTTCCTCCCCGAGCCTGCTCTATAAGCTCCATTAGTTATCTGTCCAACTGGCCTACATCATGTCCTGTCTAAAGCCATAAAGTCTTTGCTTCTCATGTTTTCTTGTGTGACTGCAAACACCATCAAAAACACGTATTAAATGGTTGTATGAAATATCTGCATCATAAAGAAGGAGTCTAACCACTTCCTATTGTGACAAACAGCCAACTCTTATTGGCTTCAGCCAGATTCACCACAATCAGTGAAGACACCGCTGGCAGAACCGTTCTTTGGTAACACTCTGTGACATCATAAAAATGAGCGATTAATAATTAACTCTGTCAAATGGGTAGTACAACTTTTATGAACACTGCAGCATAGCGCATTGCTGCTAACATTTGCCACACAACTGTTCCATGAAGCTAAATTTATATTTAAAGACCGAGTCTTAAATGGGACAGCCAGTCCATCCCACTGGACCTGTTCCAAAAAATAAAGAAACTCAATAATTTCCGGGCCGAGTTAAAATTTCATTAGGGAGTTATCCAAATGTAGCGCATTTATCCAAGAGGCCCATCAGAACAAACACGGCTCCTGTAATTAAATCATATTTCTTAGAGGGCAAACAACTTACAAAACTTTAACTTGAGGGGCTTTTATTTTTCTCAGTGCAAATCTAAATGTCTAACACTCTGCTTAGTATTCCCTTTGAAAAAAAAAAAAAATTCAACCAGCAGAAAACCTTACTACCCTGCCCCACTTCTAATCATATTTAATCATCATGTGGTCACAGAGGGCTTACCAGAACCACAATATCCTTCATGTGTTCAAACTCCTCAGGGTGGAGGAAGGCTGTGAACTCTTCTCTGTCTGCTGCATGGTCCCCGTTCAGATCAGCTGATTTAAACCTCCTCTCGTCACGAGGAAGCATCTTCTTGAAGCTGAACTGGTCTGTGGCATCCTCAAACTCCTCCGGGTTGGCTAAGAGGGAGAAGTGAGATCAGGTTACTGTCACACCTGTAAATAGCTGTGTTATACTTTAATAGTGGATATAAAAAACAAACAAACAAGTGAATTCATACCGAGGTAGTATCCGTATGTGGCCTGCTTGTACTCATCCCATGAAATCTTGTTGTCTTTGTTCAGGTCATAATCTGTCCACACCTTTGCCACGTTCTCATATACATAACGCTTCTGTACACGTTTTATCCAGGCCTTGAGTTCAGCCGTGGTGATGTAGCCATTACCGTCGCTGTCTATCCGGTCCACGATTTTACTGTAAAAGGAAAGAGGAGAAAGAGAGGGAAACCTTTGTTAGAGACATATATGTTCCCATTTGCCTAATGTTCCTGGAGAATTTCCAAGACCAGAGGTAAAGTCTTCTTAGTGCTGTTTCATCTCCCACCCACTGATGAGTTGTCTAAGGTACACTGTAGACCCAGTTACCAGCCCCAGCAAGCAGAAGAAAATAACAACTAAATAAATATTTGGCAGCGCCATTTTTACTACAAGGGATGTGGCTTCAATTAGACTCTGGTGGGAGGGGCAGGCAAACCCATTTTAGTAGGCTACAAAAAAGTGTAGTGCAGTGTAGCTGTGGTGTATTCTTAGACCTGGGTTGCCACGTTGAGATGTTACAGGGGTCCTCCCACTCCCATCGCCACAGGAACACGTTGTCTTTGGGGAAAAGCCCATTTAGTCAACGTGTGTTACATAGTGCCAACATGTCATCCAAGTAGTTTGAAGCGAATGAAGAAGCTCGCATGCGCACGCGCACACACATCCTTTACACACACACACACACACACACACACACACACACACACACACACACACAGAACCACGTAGCACATGAAGTTTGATACAGCAGCGCTATATGAAGACTGCCTTCTGCCACACTACTTTACTCAAACTCCATCACCTACAAATGGTTCTTTAATGACGATCTATAATTAAGATTTCGGCAAAGCAATTAACTCTGTAGGAGTGTGTGCGAACAGTGCTTCATGCAGCCCTGTAGATCTGCTGGCATGCACATCCCTCTCAGGCACTTGTGCTCCTGTTGTTAAATTTTAATGTCCTTAGCCTGAACAGTTACACGCAACAGCAGGAGAGAAGAAGTGACTGTGCGTGATTTACAAAAAAACAAAACAAAAAAAAACAAAACAATGACAATAACACTACGACTGTCAGTGTATTGTCACATATCGAAGTCAGCTCATGTGGCAGAATGATAATGTTATTTCCTTACCCAAGCCTGTCCTTGCTCTCCTCGGGGGTGAGCTGGTCAAATGTTTTGGCCTCCTCTTTGCCAAGAAAGGCCTCATGGTCGTATTGGTAGCTTTTATTGTCTTCGTGCGCCTGCCTGCTCAGTTCTGGGTCATGATGAACTCTCTCTTTCCTTAACGTTGGTTTACCATGCACCACAACAGTGCACAGAAGGACCGCGCACACGAAGCTGAGGAGGTCCATCGGTCAGGGATGAAGCTGGGTTTCTCTCTGAGGCCACAGCTGTTGTTTCTAAACAGGCCTATATGACACTACAATGTAGAATTAGCAAGCTGCAATGTAGCAGCTTTCACTGCTTGTAAGCGCCACACTAACCTTTCTTTCTCTCTTACAGCAGCGGTCTGCTACAGTGTTGCAGCAGCATCCAAACACCAAACCTGCAAAGAGCACCTGGTCCTGCACACAGGTCCACTGAGAGCACCTACAGTCCTCACTCAAAACGATTTTAGACAATCCTGTCCCTTTTCCTGAGGAAGGGATGCAACCAAACCGGGATTTCCTGCCGCCTTACGCACAGCCAATCACAGTGTCCGTTTCAGGCAAGGCCCAGCCTCTTCCACCGAGAGGACCCCTCCCATTGGTCCACAGGATGTCGGTAACGCTAGAGGGATTCAGGCGCCACGTTGCAAGCCGACGCGCAAACTCGGCTCAGTCTGGAGTCAGCATGGGTCAGTGTGGAGCCAGTGAGAAGTAAAAACACGACTTATACGAAATTGTACAGCTCCACAACCCGCAGAGCTGCGTCAGTATCATGATCATGTTGCCACTCGTACCAACATGCACCCGCCATGACGGCGTGGCTGTGTGTAAATGTGTGGAGCGTACAGGTATGTGCATGTACAGGTTGTGATTAACTACGGTTCAAGCCCCCATTGTGTTAATTATGCACTGTCTCCCACAAATATGCAACCCTGCAGAGTCTTGTCTTCCTTGTAGTTTGTAATCTAACACACAAAGTGTTGAAAACTGGGACCCAAAAGCTACATACCCCGAAAAGCCTTAAGGCGGTACAGTCAGGGCTGTGCACGTGCTAGCTGTGTTTGAGGCTGCTCGAGAAGTTTCTCATATAGAATTACATGTGTATGCTAAAAATATACCACACTAGCATGCTTGCTATATGTACTTGTAGTCCAGGCACAGAATCAGCACATTGCACCATCAGAGGAAAGATAATTTTTGTTTGCTGAACAAAAGCTGTTTCATTCATCCCACTGTTTAAGGGGGGATCCTTATCTTTGATACCGAATAATAGCTGTTGGCTTGGTTAGGTGGCTCCACAGAAGTTGCTAACCTGTTGTAGCTATTTTCAGTTTAGGTACCGACTGAAAGTATTTGGAGGGAGAAAGTCAGTACAGGGGGAGGGTTATGTATTTTTTTGGTGGAGCAGAAATTTATTGTCTTAAAAGAAATGTAATAGTTACATGAATAAATGGCCTTTGTGTGCACCACAGTGCATCTGCTCTGTCACTGTTTTGGTATAGAGGGGAGGAGAGGGGGCAAGGAGAGCTTGATTTCCATAAAATCTGCATAATCTCATTGACCCACCGTCTGCTTCCAAGACTTGCATGACCGAACCTACAACAACAACTTCCAGGACTTCACCTGGTACTCCCAAACCACGGTCTATTTTCTCTGCTGTTGTTTTTGTCACGTAGAACTGGGTTGGGTTAAAGTTAACTTTTATCTAATAGTTTTACATTTTGTTGGTTTGGCAGACGTCTGCTTGAACAATTGTTAACGTTAGCTAATACATGTTAGCTAGCTAACTTATGATTAATGGCAGCTATCAATGGCAACAAAACTCAAAAAGCAACACAGGTGTGAGAATGATGTGTTTTCAAACGGTTTTTCAGTTGTACCAGAGAAAAGACTTTAAGGATAAGGACTAATTGGTTGTTTTTGCAAATACATTTTTTCTTAACTGCTCCCCTCCTCCAGTGCATAGCCGCTTTCCAAAGCCTTTCTATGGGAACTTCTGGGACTTTCTTTCATGCAGTAGATGAGACAGTGCAGAATGGGGCTAACATATTTTACACTTCTCTGTAGTGGTTTGTAAGAGAGGGAAGCATTTTCTGGCTCCATACGGTTCTGCTCGTTTTAATCATTTAAGGCACAGTGGTAGCACCTGTTCAAGTCACCTTACACTGTGCTGTGTGTAAAAGAGCTCACTCTTACCATAGACTGGGAGTGCATGCTGCACAAAACTTTATCTATCTTTCATTAGCGAGCACTGAACTTAAATTAACTGTTGGTAATTAATGTGTGCGTTGACACTACACTCTTTGCAACAGCTGTCTGGAGGAACCATGTGACCCGGGCATTGAGTGATTGGTTTGATTATGATACACAGTCAAACAGCCAAAACCAAACGTAACAGGGTACAAGACAATCTGATCAAAATAAATCATTTGGAATTTGGGAGGTAAGCTGGTACTTGTGCCCTGTTCACTCATTAAGTTGCAGTATTAGCCACGTATTTAGCTCTTTATTCAAAATAGAGATGTTCGATACCATATTTTTCTTCCTGATACCAATATCTGATCTTGTGTATTGGCTGAAACCTTGTACCAATCCAACACCACAGCGTTAAAAAAGATTTTAACAGCTATATACTACTAACCCTGTATGGGTACCATGGAATATTTATTTTATTATCTAATTTGACTGTCGGTCATTAAAAACAATCTAGGAATAAATAACAATTGTGATACTAGTTGTCCTATAGTACCACAACTCGGAATAAAACCCTTAAATATGTACATGTCTTTTTCCTCGTGGGAATTTCCACTGTAACATTTTGCCAAATTTCTGACATTTTGCTAATGACCAACGTTACACTATTTACCAGATATCAGTCCTCCTTCACCGTTTTTAAAACAGTAGTAGCTAGTAGCTGCATAGCGTGACTTCCTTTGTAGGCTACTGTTTTAGAGGGGCAAAGAAAAATTGATTTCTGTGAAAACTGCAGTTTTATCTGAGAGTGAAACGATGAAGTTTATTAATAAATTACATGGTATTGGATTTATGCATAGACTCGCATACTCACTAGACTCGGCCCTATATTTTAGGCAGTATCGGCGGCATTTCTGAGACTAGTATCAGGGCAACTCTTATTCAGAAATAGAGAGTAGACATTTTGTTAGGTTTGCCATAACCATATTGATTTGAGATACTGGGGGGAGGGTATTGCGGTTTTACTTTAAGTCAAAGGGAGGGCTCAAGGAAATAATGTGCGGAATAAGACTGGGTCTTGTCTTTTTTTTTTTTTTTTTTTTTGAATAATATGAAATATAAAATTCAGCCCCCTCCCTACCTTTATAATTTTAATGCAGTCCCTTAGTTTCATTTATTTGACATTGTGATTAGGAAGACATTTGATCACACACATGTTCTCCTAAATGTCAAGGATGACACATCATCAATAAAATTATTTAGACAGGAAAAAGTAAATATTTATATAGGATGAGAATGCTTCCACTTCTTAAAATTGCAGCAGTTACTTATTTTTGAATGTGTGAAGTTAACTTATTCCAATTCCTGCCACCACAGAGTCTAAAGGATCACTTTGGCTTTAGGGATGCACTGATCCAATACACTATCAATAATGATATTATTAAGTGGATTAGTAGTTGACCGGGATGTGCCCTATTCACATGTTGCATTCATTTAGCCACGGCGGGTCACTGACTCTGTTTTTAGTCCCTCAGTAACCTCTAGAGTCATGATACCTTACAAAAAGCAGTGAGGTATACAAACTTTAAATTTAGGAAAAATTACTGGTTTGGGATTATACACATTGTCAACAAAGTCAGTGTGAGAGTGTGAAGGTGCTGGGGTGAAGGGCTTTGTGAAGTCGTTGCTTGTAGCATCATATTTTGAGAAGGACAGAGAAAGAGTTGCATGGGGAGGGGGTGTGACCATATTTACATGAAGAAGACTAGAAGAATCACATTACTCAGATGCATCTCAACATGCTGTAATATGGAAGAGCAGACTCCGTACCCTGGAAACAACTTGCTGACACTGCCATGCCTAATCCTCCTTCGTGGGTAGGAGAAACATGTATTTTGCCATTCATCATTAGCATAATAAGCCAGCACATGGCACTTTGCTGTTTTGCATAAATAGTACACCCCAGTTTATGATTATAAAGGGACCCTGGGGCTAACTAGCCTCTTTATTCAATTAATGAATAGTTAATATATTTAAATTAGTCCTGCCTGGTCAATTTGAATCAGTGTGTTGTGCAGACATGAAGAAATACAAATGTGTTTTTCCACTGAGATTAATTTATTAAAAAAAAGTATAAATCAATGTAAACTTTATAAAACGTGGATTGTATTAAAAGTTAATCACTTATTGATATTAGACATACATCTCACAACCTTAAACTATTTTCTGTTAACAGTATTATAGATTTTCTAACTTCAGATGTGCTGCTCATCTCACCAAGATTAAGATTTCTGCCATTTTACTGTTTTAAAACGGGACAATAGTGGTGGTTTTTGAGGTGTGGCCTGTGTGTTGGAGGTTACTGAGAAGTTAGGATTCGTCTTAAACAATGGGAGCATGGCTGAACAACAGCGGGCATTAACATGCTGGAGAGAGAAAGTAGATGGAAATAGTGGCTTTCAACATGAATATTTCACTGAGGAATAGAAAGGGGAGGGGGCTGCAGCTACAGGGGTGTTCAGTTAACCATGAGATTACACACACTGCAGAAGGCATTTGGTTAATGTAATTAAGAAAACCCTATGGTGGGAGACACAGAGCATTAGTGTCCAGAATATACAGTTCTGCTGTGGCCTCCTCCTGCCCCAGACTGTTTATCTTATTTACCTTTTTTTTTTTTTTTTTTTTTTTTAAACTGAAGTATACACAAGAAGGTATACGTATGTTATTCCGTATATTATATTCCGTACAGTATTTTTAGTCAATAGTTGTAAAAAACAAATCAATTGCATCTAATCTAATGTTTAATCTTTTCTTAAAACTTTTGAACACACATGCCCCTGTTTAAGGTCATGATAAAGATAAAGTCAGAATCTCCTGAATGTTGCAGAGGTGAAACCGTCTGATTATTACTGTCAAAGCTGAATTAGTCGCTCAGGTATCTGTCCAAATGAGGTACACTTAAGATTGTATTTTACTCTGTCAGTCGACTGCAGCTCAGGGGTAAGTGGGTTCATCTTGTTTCACTTCAGGCTTCCCCCCACTACAGCTGCGAAGAAGTGAGGAAAAAAAAAAATCAAACTAATGATTTTAATGTTGATGATTGATATGACACACAAACTAAGCTTTATGCTGAAAATGAGGATTATGACAAAAATGTGCTCTTACCCAGACAAGTGCCATTTGTTGAATAATTTTTGAATTCAAACAGAGCTGCAACGATTAGTCGTTAAATTGATTAATTGATAAACATCATTATTCAAACAAAAACGCCAAATGTTTGTTAGTTGCAGCTTCTCAAATGTGATGATTTGATGATTTTTTTATTATATGTGATAGTGAGCTGAATATCTTTGGGTTTTGGACCATTAGTTCAATAAAACAACATTTAGTTGAGCCATGGTAAAATATAAAAGGTATTTCTCTCTATTTACATTATTTTATAGAGTAATCAGGAAAATAACTGACAGATTAATTGATAATGAAACTAATAGTCAATTGCAGTCCTAAATTCAATGGAGAAAATGTGTATAAAATTGCCTGTCAACATGTCTTAGATACTGTTAAACACTTCCCTGAAATAGTTCAGTAAAAGATGATAACAGCAGAATCAAACATGTTCTGATTCAACCTAAAGCAGGCCTCCAAAGATCATGTGTGTATATGAGTGTGCACTGAGGACATTTACTCTTGTTACAACTTTGCAACCTCTATTGAAAATATCCCTTGATTTCCTGCTCCACATTTGCTCCTATTTTGCCTTCTTCCATGTTTTAACTAATTGTTTAGGGTTGCAGTGTGTTCTTGTGATTTTTCCTGTGCTTTTCATAATTAATGTGAATTTTATGTCATGTTTTCTACAACAGTTTACTGTGAGGTTTTGTGGTTGGTGGAGGAGCTGATATTGATTTGACTGAACAATAACAGGGAATATAGAGTCTCTCATCGCACAATCTCCCCACAATTTCCCTCCCCCTTTTGGATTTTCATAGTTATAATAACTCACCGCCCCTACTATTCTGGATAGATTAATAAACTTCTCATTGCTGCCACATAGGAGAAAAGAAACCTTTGCTCTGTTTAATGACAACTGTAAAGTGGAGGCAATCATGGGATGCCTCCCATGACATTTCCCCGTTCCTGTCCGCTCCACTTATCTTAGACAAATGGCCGTGCCAGGCCACTATCGAGATGAAGCGTTTTCCCCGAGTCATTACGTCTGTCACCGGGGCCATTTCCATATTGAAAAATCTGAAACAATAAACGACGCCTGAGCCTTTAATAACTGTGAAGGAATCATATTTGGAAAATTGCATTGAAGCAATAACCTTTTCTCCCTGTAATTAGATGACAGAGAGGTCCTGGTTTTAATTAAGTCAGCAATTTATAGTCGCACAGCCATACCTCAGCGTGCTGATTAGTATAGGAGGGATCACAGAACAGCGTTGCCTCAATTTGAACAGATTTGATCTAGTAATTACTGTGTTATATGGCAAAGGCCGCTGCAAGTCTCAGACTCAAGACTTTGTTGATGCAGTGCTCTGTGAAGCATGGACCTTCCCATCGTTACTCGAGCTGCAAATATGTGGCGAGCAAGTGTCTGTCTGAATAGGTCTTCAAAGGGGGTCATCAACAGAGGACATAATGTTTGAGGAGGCATATTAAGGTGGAATTGTGAATATGAGGCAGTATGTGTGTATGTGTATGTGTATGTGTTTGTGTTTTTGTGTGTGTGTGTGTGTGTGTGTGTGTGTGTGTGTGTGTGAGGGGGGATTTGTTTGGGCACGGCATCCTTTTATGCCACAGCTTAATTGATGCACTTGGTCACTGTTAAACGTTAACGTTTCATGAGGGGGCAGAACAGTTAAGGATGCTGTTTTAGTGCTGTGTTAATAAACATGGCAATTTACTGTCAATTTATGTCCTGACAGGTCGTAATGAAGACCATGAAAAGAAGATTAGCTGGAGCTGTGGAGGGAAAACCGTCTGGGGACCTTCATCATGAGACTGTGGGGACCAGTGCTTGTTGTGTGAGCTGGCAGCCTCTGGCTTTCTGTAGCCCTCCACATGATTGACATTAACGGTCCAGTTTTAGGGGAAAAAATTGTAGATTTGTGTTTTCTCTTTTGGGAATATGACATTTATCACATTATTCAGACATGCATCTATAGGTGATCAGAACAACAGCACATGGCAGCCCCGTTGACACATCATTAGTGACATCAAACAGATGCTTGTGATCTGTGCCGCTAATTTCATTAGCCTCTCCGGCTAACCATAAGCAGTATCTAATCATATATTTTTATTTATGTTCAGTGCTTATTTGTAATTTCTCTTTACCTCATATGTTTGTGGCTTACAACATTTGAAATAAGTCACACAGCCATCCTTGTCATTGAATACGGCATAAAAATCATGTGTCAGTAAAACCAAGTATTCAACGATACAGTGACGCTCAAAAAATAGTTGTGGGGTGTAGGATTGTAACAGGAAGCTGCTTAGGGGCTAAGGTGCCGGCCTTGAACCATAACATCCTTTGTTTGTGTCAGGGACCTTTGGTGCATGTCATTCCCCATCTTTTGTGCCTCATTTCATGTCATCTTTTTAAAGCTAAGACCTCTAATAAAAGGCGTAAAAATACTTCAAAAACAACTTTGAACAGGAAGTGAACACCTGGGAGAGTTCAGATGAACAGTGCTCCTGCAGGACTTTTCCCAATCTAAAATGCAAATCCCAGAGGCCTAATGGGAGAATGGGGTTAATTAATCCTAGAGGACATTTCAGATTGAGAAGAGGGGCTCCTCAGCCCCCTAGATCTTCCCTCCATAAAGGTCATACTTCACAATAGGAGAACAATGCATGTCTTGCCCCTCTGAGTACTTCTCATCCCCTCCCTCTAAACATCTAATTTGATCTCCTTCCTTAAATCAGCATAACTATATCGCCTGAGAACAAACCCTGGAACACAACGGGACATTAAGTGCTAATACTAAATGCTGTCCCCAGGCTCTGAATCATCCATAGATCTGTGACAAAGCTCCCTCAGAGGCGATGGGATCTGGTGCTAAATGTCTGCCACTGGCTAAACATCATTTTGTGTGCTGACGCTCGATGCTAAAGACTCTGTCTCTAGGCCTTGGCTGCGTGACTGTGGCCCATGATTTATGGGTCATCATTTGGGTGACATTTTCCTCTGGTCCAACGTTGTAGTCAGTTGGCATTACAATACTTTCTTTACACCTTCCCTGCATTGTGGCATGTTTGAGGGAAACTACGCACAAGTGTGCGCATGCACGCCACAAATGCCGTTTCCAGCCTTCATGCTGTTGCTGCAGGGGTTATTCTGTGGCAGAGGACTCTTTTGTAGGGCTGCCACAAAGACCTTAATACCATGTGATGTAAAAAGGTTTATCTCTGTAGTCTAATGACCCCAATTCTTCTCAGAGCACTGCATCAAGAGATCAGTGTCAGATCAATGAAAAATTGGCATGATCATTAAAACACTGCAACAGAAGAAACCAAGAAACTAAATATCAGTATTTTCTCTGCACTGCAACTTCTTCTGCTCTTTTGGTTATGAGTAACACCCGCAAACACTATTTACTGATTTGCTTCTCCATTCTTCCATCCAGGAGATAGGGTGGAGGATCAGATTTGGCTGCAGAAAGAGTGTCTCCCCCTGGGCTGCGGCGTGGCTCCTGTCCCCTTCTCTCCCTGCAGCTGGAGCTACCAGAGCCAGATGCTACGTAGCTCCACCACCCTCTGTCCCCCCTGTCTCTCTTCCAGGAGGATGGTGCCCAGAGAGGAGGATGACAAACGCCTCTGCCTCCTCTTACTGACGGATTTGGACGACCTGACTCCAGCCCCGCACTGTTCCAACCGCCAGCACAAGATGTTGACTTAATGGAAGGGGGTTGGCTGTGGATGGGCCCATATGTGTTTGTATTGGGAAAATATGGCAGGGTGGTGTGTCTGTGTATCTCCGTATATCTGTGTATTCAACGAGATTGTGTGTGTGTTTGTGTGTGTCTGTGTGTGTGTGTCTTTTCACCTAGCCCAGACTGCCTACATCCATCATGCCATGGCGCTCTGGCAGAGAGTGGGACTCAGACAGCTTCACTAACACACGGTCAGTTAAATTGCCTGTTAAATTGTCCTGGTCCGTAGCTATCTTAGGTGTAGATAAAAACACTGCACTTAAAGCCTGCACTTAAAGGCAGAAATTGTCAAGTAAATGCCAGCCACCCTCCATGCATAGAGAGAGAAAGAGAGGGAGAGAAGGAGAGAGGGAGAGACAGAGATCCTCTAAGGGAAACACATTTCCATTACAAGACAAAATACTGCAGCACACTAAGGGGAATTTATGTGTGTCTTTTATAGAAGCCACAGTGTTATTTCTTAAGATAAAATATCAGATATTATGACCTACAAAGTATTATAGAATATATTCTAGTGTCTGAAAAAGTCGCAAAATTATCAAAGCAGCCCATATATTGGCCATATGAGCGCCAGGCCCACCTGACCAATAGGCTAAATTATGCATGAGAAGCAAAACCTTAATACCTCTTCATCAACCTTCACCGTGCGTCCTTAATGAATAAAACAATGGTCTCAATCCAATACGTTTGACATTTCTCTCCATGCAACCAAATGGAAAATTGAGTCTCATTCTTTTAACATTACTGGGATATTAAGGATAATTGCCTGTTTCCTTCTTGTGTACCTGGACCAGAAAGCTTTAGAGAACTGCTCTCCTGTAACCAGTGAAGTGGGTTAGTTACAGATCTGGTCAGTGATCATAAAGCAAAATGCAACACATAGAAGGGAAAATCAATTACTGTTCAAGGAAACAGTAATTTGTAATCTAAGATGGTAAGAAAGTATTAAGAGATGGTAAGATTGGTGAAATCTAGAAAAGTAACCTTGTACTCTCCACTCCATCTCTGACTGAAACTCAGCAGTCTGTGTCATGAACTTACATTTAGTTAAAAAGAAAGCTTTATGCTCCAAAACTTCTTGTATGTTGTGCTTTGGCCCTGGATTTTACCCCAAAACTCAAAATGGCAACCCTTGTGTTGTATTCAAATTCATTTTTAAAGACTAATAGTTATGAATTATTTACACTAGTTATATATTAATGCTCTCTAAAGTGACTTTGTTATTTCATGGATCATGAAAATTATGATTCAGGCACATAGCTAATTGGTTGGTAAGGCTGACAGAAATGTTTTTAAATAGTATCAGTCTTATGACACACATGGGTCTGTCTTGTCTCTTTTTTCCTATTATGCTCAAAATAATCGTAATGGATTCATAACTGTAAATATTGAGGATTTTTTATCTATGTGTCTATAATTTTTATTGTGTTAGATAATGTATCAGATCTTATCCCATATTTAAATATGAGAACCTTGGTAAGTGGATGGGTGTAGCCTGTCAACATAAACTCAGTGATACGAGAGGTCATTTCTATTGACATACCAGGGAACTACATACATACATTAACTGCATCAATGAACAATATGTGACCATGACAGTAAAAACGTCAATATGTGTCAGCAACCATTAACATGTTAATGTTTGCATAATCCCATAAAAATATATTTTTTATTTAACAGCTCCAAGGCGTAATGTAGAGAGCACCTGATAAATCATATGATCAAATCAGTTGTGATAGTACTTAAAAATTAAAGTTTGTTCTCACACCTTGTTTGTCTTGACTTATGGTGTGAAAACCATATCTTTTGATAAGCATATCTTTGATTTATTATTTTAATTAAGAAACTGAATTAAGTTATGAATCAAAAGTAAAATGATCCTTGGTTGAATAGTATGTTTCCCTGAACCATACGACTCTACAACATTACAGCAGATTCAGAAATACAAAACTAAAACTACATCCTTTGACCCTCATTCACATGATGCCAAACACACATAAAACTTAACTTACAAACGAACAAAACCTTCATGTTTTTATTTAATTAGGCTTTATAATATAATTAATACCAGAACAAAAAGCATATGTAATGGGACTTAAACTGTCAAAAATAATCATTGAGTAAAATGTCCAATTCACCTGAATCCAACAGTGCTCAAGTCACTTTTGTTCAGCAGAGTGCCATTCAACCCGGCAGCGTGTTTCGACATCAAACTCTTCAACATCGAGAGTTGTTTTGTTGATCTGCAGTTGGGCGCTAGGGGGCAGAAAAGCTCCACAAGTGGCGATGATGGAGCGCTCTCTCGCTCTCTCGCTCTCTCTCTCTCTCTCTCGCTCTCTCTCTTTCTTTCTCTCTCTCGCTCTCTCGCTCTTTCGCTCTCTCTCTCTCTCTCTTTCTTTCTCTCTCTCTTTCTTTCTCTCTCTCGCTCTCCTGTCTCTTATCATCTGAAGATGGTTTTGTAACACTGTGGTTATGCTTTGCATTAAGAACTTCAGATATACTTGGTTCAAACTTGTTTTTTTTTTTTAGCACTTTTATTGTGAAGGTTTGCAGACGTGGCGCGACTTTCTGTTCCATCCATAATTACCTGTTTATTGAATGCCTGTCCCACCCACCGAGTAGGCAAAGATCACTTGGCTGTATCACCCATGTGTGTGATTTAGGTGAAATCTGGAATAACAATACAGTTAGCTATATGAGCCTGTCACAAAACATCATATCATAACCATAAATTCAGTTTATAATTTCAGTTATTTCGCAGGGGTCTTTAGGTGTATAAGGACTATTTTGTCTGGAGGAGCTGATGTGCTTGCATGCCTGCTATAGGAGAAAGGTGGAGTGATGACTGACTCTTCCTGTTGGAGTCTTTTACTTTGGCTCCACATGCTAAAGTTCTCCCTCCGTCGTTTATAAGGCTGCCTCTCCCAGGTCTGAATCCTGACTCGCTTTCAGGCCTGCCATTTGTTCAAGGAGATGTGGCGAGGTCGAGAAGCCAAAGTGCAACCTTCCTTGTAGGCCCCTCTCCAGTGGTGGCTGAGCAGGCAGGGAACTTTGCGGGGGTTTTTTGGCTAAATGTCTGCCCATCTGCTTGCCCATCTGAAGAGGGGCAAATCTTAACTTTCACGATGCAACTTATATGGAGGAAGTCTCTTCTCGTGTGTGTGAAAGAGAGAGAGCGCGCGCGTGCGTGGGATAAGTGGGGACCGACTGAAGCAAATGTGATGAATATTCATAACCACACATGCCACAGTTTTAATGCATTTTGTATAGCGTGGCCCGTGTGATTGGTTTCTGTACATAGGATTATCAGGAGCAGCTAGGGGCTTCAGTCATGATATTCCAGGTGCACTTTTACGCACAGCATATACGCAAAATATTCCATGAAGCCTCGTTTTTAGGTTTGAATCAGCTGCTTGGACGAAGCCACAGTTAGGATTATTTTTGTACCTGAAATGAAACCTGTATTTTACCTTAAACCCTTCGTGTGATTTTTGTCTTTTCTAATTAAATTTATAACTGGCCCAGAAAGCTTGGATTAGGGATCAATACCC
Source organism: Seriola aureovittata (assembly GCF_021018895.1). Lineage (NCBI taxonomy): Eukaryota > Metazoa > Chordata > Actinopteri > Carangiformes > Carangidae > Seriola > Seriola aureovittata. The sequence goes on from NC_079364.1 coordinate 18,896,234, forward strand.
CAGCAGATATAGGATATCAGTAGATACAATTAAGAATGTCATTCTTTTTTTAATGTAATTTAGTATCCAAACGCGCCTGCCACTGAGTGAAATAATAAGTAATAAGTTAAAAATCAACTTTTACGCGCGGTTTAAACCGCACTCTTGTGCATGCATGACGATAACGTCGAGCCCCCGTCCTGTTTGGACCCTCAGATGCCGGGCTGGTGCGCAGGCATCACACTAATGCAGGGTGACCGGGGGCTCTCTCCTGCGACAAAACCCCACAGCTGTCCTCAAATCAATACATGTCACAGAAATATGAAAACAAACTCCCAGACCGCCGCGACTCCCCTCAGTAAATGGGGATGTCTGTCTGATCTCAGATGAGGGGTTAAATACTGTATTGTAGCCTAGAGTGGAAATTATAAACTCATCCAACCTGCCTGTGCAGAGTTTACTCCCCTTTTATAGCCTGACATAAAAATATGTCATTTAAACCTGGTGCAAGTTACATAAGAACAGATTGTTTTTGCGTAGCTGAACGAGTCCTGTTTATATTACGCATATAATGATCAGCAGCCGCCAATCAACCATCATTAATATTGAATATTGCAAATATGCATAAACTACTGAGCGCGGCTTGATTTGTGAGCTTCCTTTTTTTGCAGCAACGCAGGAGGAGGGTTGCATCTGTTAGGGTCCAATGTTAGTCTTAATTACTGGCCTTCATGTTCTCCATGGCCCTCAACCGTCTTTAATTAAAACCTTGATTAGGGGGGAGGAGGTCTCGGGCAAGACTATAACCAGATGGGTTTCCAGCAATAATAATAAAGACTTTATCCGCTGCCGCTGCTGCTGCCTGTGCGCCATAAAGCGCAGAGCTCGCTGCCCGTCCATTTCAAAGCACAGCGAGCAGAAAGAGGTTGTTAATTACGCCGGTAATTACTTGTCTAATTACGGTTCGTTTGTGATTAGATTTAGAAACGTTTCGCTGTCTATACAGAGGCTTTCTGTAGCCAGTATGAGGGCTTAACTGTATAGGCCGAAATGTACTGTGTATCCACAGCGGGGGGCTGCTGTGAATAACCAGCCTATAAAGGACGGAGTGAATAAGATCAATAGTGAAGCACTGACCCGAAAATTATCTTTATTTTTCTCAGAGAAGTCCTCGATAATCTATATGTTCAAGGTACAACAAAGTGTCTCCGGAATCAGTGGCAAACATGTTGTCAAACACTAATTTCACTACATTTCCCTATCTTCATCATATTTCCTACACTCCCCCCCGCCCAACCCCTTCCTTTAGAGTTTGGCAGGCTTTAGTGAGCTTTTAGTGAGCTTTCTTAAAAGCAGTGAAGAGGTCAGTTTATGTCACATTTTAACGACGAGCTTTTTCATGGCCTTTGAGAGCCTCTGGATCCCCATCTAACTCATATTTTCGGTGCTAAAAATAATATTTGCGGGGACACACACACACACACACACACACACACAAAAAAGCCAAATCAATAATGCATCCTGACATATTCTGCAGAATGGCATATTAGCGATTTAAGATTCGCCACATTAGGAATAATGGTCTGAAAGTCATGAGTGCAGCACAGGCACACTGCCGCTTTTATATTCAAGACAGAGAAACTTGCAAATAACAATCAGTTCAATTATCCTCAAAATATTTACTCCAGGATAGGATTTGTCATCCAGACACAGAGAAGGAGGGAGGGGAGGGGAGGGGGTGATTTCTTGCTGCACTATGTGCGTCCATTTTCCAGACGGTTTGTCGTCGTTATTGCCTGATTTAGTGTGTGTTGTTTTACATAGCCCAGTTATCTGTGTGAATTCACGTACAACGTTGTGCCGCTGCATCCATTTATACATATCACACAGATCTGCGTTGAGTTTGTCACATTTGGTGTTTTGTGTTCCGTCTCCTCTCTTTGCTTGGAGCTATAGGCTTGTTTGTAGAAGGTCCCACTGGCCTGTACCTCTTACTGGCATCACATGCGCATTTATTCAGGCATTTTAACATGTTTTTTTTTCAGTTTTGCGCACAAAAAAGTATCTATCTATCTATCTATCTATCTATCTATCTATCTATCTATCTATCTATCTATCTATCTATCTATCTATCTATCTATCTATCTATCTATCTATCTATCACAGTGGCCATGTGTGCAGCAGCGGTGTGCAGTATAATTACCTCTCCTCTTCGGATCTTCTCGCTGCTCCTCTGCAGCAGGTGCTCCGGCCTCTCTGACCCTGCGCAGGAAAGTGCCAGAGGCCAGGTGATGGCATTAGTGAAATGATGTCTATTTTTACGCGCGCGCGCGCGCACCCCCCCCCCCCCCCCCCCCCATCAGGAGAGAAAGGAGCAGGGGTAGAATGAGATCTATAGTACAAATGCCATCCCGTCACCTGTCACTCACTCACCGCGCGTTAGTGCAATCGCGGTGAGATGAGCCTCTATGCAAAGTAATGCCTAAATGAATTCACGCCACTCACCTTTTCGAGATGGCGGTTCAATGTATCGCTGTAGTTTTATTCATAATATTCATCATAGTGAGTTGGGAGTGTGAACGAGACTGCATCAGCCGACGCTCAGGTCACAGGTGACAGTGTCAGCTGATAATGCATCAATCAATTGTGTGTAAACATTGAAAACAGAAAGTTAGATCAGATCAACACGGTGCTTCATAGATTTGAAAACACAGCTGCTTATGACAAACAAATGTGAGACGTCATGAAATAGATCAAATAAATTATAAAACGGGCGGAAAGTATCTAATGCTAATCTGAGGCAGCGTTAAAGAGGCTCAGCAGCACGGTGTAGTTAGAGCCAAGCAGCAGCTCTGCCCTGGGGATTATGTATCATCATGACCATAACTACCATACCGTGTGTTGGCTATATCGCACACCATGAATTACACAGAAGAATGCACAACCTGAGCGCTCAACGTGATTCACAAAAATCATTAAGATCACAGTCCAAACACGAGCAATGGGAGCAGAAACACTCCACCAGAATGTGTGACAGCTCTGGTTCATCTGTGCTCATTAAAGATAAGTTTGAAGCCCAAAAGACCTTGATACACTTCAAGATACACAAGTTGGATACAGTGCAGCCAATGTCGTGCAAACACGTCAGGAAAGCAAAGTTATTTTAGTAGGCTTTCACACTGGCTTGCTTACTCACATCTTCCAGTGTGCTTTTATCGCTGCTCACTGAGAAGATTTCAGCACTAGTATGAATTATGTTAAATCTATCTGATCATATGTGATAGACCTGGCTTTTACCTGTTGTTCAAATAGGTAAAAACCTATTGGGCCAAATCAAAGCTGAGAACCTCTGGGATTTTCACTTTTTTAAATTTCTGATTTAATTAAATAATAATTTTAAAAAATCTTCAAACTGTTGCTCAGATGTGCTCTTCACTGACTGAGTGGGTTGAGCACATGTTGGAGTCAGGTGAAGCCAGTTTTGCTTTAATTGTTTGTTAGTCGACTTCAGTCTAATTACGCGTTGAACGTAAGAACACAAAGTCCAAGGTCGAGTTGTTCCGTTAACTACAAATCATAGGTGTTATATAGATACAATCCTGTTTCTGTGGTGCTGAATCCAGGCCAACACCCTTTAGCTGATGCGTAATTTACCTCGCCGTGCGTAATTAACTGCGTCGCCGCCAGACCCCGATATGTGTAACACTTTATTTTGAACGGTGCAATACGTTTCCATTAAACGTTATTAAAGCGCGGGGAGTGACGAGCTCTCATTTGTCTTGTCAGGACATCTGACAACCTCGTTAGCTCCCATTTTCCCCTGTCAGCTCACAGCGCGACACGGACACTGACTTCAGCCACTCCTGGCAAGTGAGTGATAAATGCGCCTACTCAGCCCTGCGTAAAACAGCAGCATTATTGTTGCCAGCACGAAGCATCAGAATCAATCACGAGCAAGCCTGCGTGGCAGGTGTCAGTCTTACGTTTTTTTTTTTTTTTTTTTTTTTTTTTTTTTAAATCCAGCCCACTGTCAATCTTTAATCTAATTTAAAGGGTCATAGATTTAGGGCACAATATCCCCTCGTTTGGACTTTTCTCTCTCCAGTCTGACTCGGCGGACTGACCATGTGCACCACAGCCGTTACAGCCCCGCATTTAGCGCTGCACTCAGGCCTCAAAGCAGATTAGAGGTGTCGCAAATGGAATTGTTATGAATATTTGTGGGCAAATGGAGAATCTTGTTATTTTGCAAAAAAAAAAAGGGGGGAGAAGAACACTTAATGGCATGGGATCTTTCCGCTCGCTGCACTTTCAGATGCAATTGTAGATCGAAGTCAGACTTGTCACGTTGAGCCAAAGTGAATTCCTAACATCCAGGACGTGCCTGTCTACTCCGGACAAATTGCATCCAATCACCCCGGGGGAATTCGGCTAATGTCTCGATCCAGGGCCGGGGAGCATGGAGAGAAAACAAATCAAACTCTGCACACAGAGCGTGTAGGGCTTATTAAAACATTTCACACAGGGGGAGAGAGAGAGAGGGAGAGAGAGGAGGAGTGTGTCTGTGCATGTGTGTGTGCGCGTTTAGTATGGTGTGTGTGTGTGTGTGCGCGCGCGCAGGGGTAATTAGGCTATATTACCTTTGGACACTGTATGTTAAATTGAAAATATCAGATGACCAATCTAAACATCTCTGCTCACTACACGCCTGCTGTTTGAGTGGCAGAGTCAGCAGGAACAGGCCTGACAATTTTACCCCCTCCCTGCCAGATCAGGTTCCAATTTGACAAACTTTGGCCTCTCTTTACAGTTTTAGACGAGTATAATCTTATCAAGTTTTTTTTCACAAACCTCAAAATACAATTAAAACAACTGACAATTAACTTTATGCATATTAAAAAGTTTCAATTAAAAGTAGGGCCAATATTTCACAGCTACTTTAAACTTGAAGTTCAGATAGAACTTACCTCCGCGTCTCCATTGCAATTAATCCTAATTTAGATGGATGAAATAACCGCCTTTGAACTCAGCATCAACTCTGCGTGTACCCTCTTGCTTTCTGGTAACGTGCTCGGTCCCCTGGACATTTTTCTCTGTCTGCTACAGCGGCAGTAAACAATAAGCTCATGAGGCGTAGGCTATGGCAGCATAATGTTCTGCATGGCTAGAGAGGGGAGGTCGATCATTACACAATTTGTTTTAAATTTGATCAGTCAGAGAGGAGCGGGAGATTGTCACCCCCCCCCCCCCCCCCCCCCCCCCATACACGCACACACACCCGGAAACCTCGCACTCCGGTGCTGCCACAGTTTTAAGGCGTTCTCCAAGACCTGTATAAAAGTTTTATACATGTTGCCCATGCAGGCCTGTTGACATCCACACACCACCGTGTAAGTGAGGATAATGTCAGACACTTCATTTGTATTGAAATGTATGTGGTTGCTAAATATGCATTAGCAGAAAGGATTGGGATGAGATGCAAATATAGGCAGATATTTGCAAAGTTGCAAAACAGTTTCCATACTTCCATAGATAATCAGAAACAACTGTCAGTGTGATTTAATGCGTGAGAGAGAGAGAGAGAGAGAGAGTGTGTGTGTGTGTGTGTGTGTGTGCGCGCGCGCGCGAGAGAGAGAGAGAGAGAGAGAAAGGGAGAGATGGGGGAGAGGGAGAGAAAGAGGGGTGGCGTTGTGCAGCAGCAGCGTGGTGACGGCAGAGGGCTGGACAGATTTGCCTTTACGCCTGATCTGTTTCTGGAGAGTGGGGCTGTGTGGGAAGGGAAAGGGAGCACCTGGCTCGACCGCTGTATCCCATCTCGTTTTATTGACAGCCTGATAAGCAGGGACCAAGCCGTGCGGTTTCCAGCGCGGATGTCGAGCACCCTGCTGCGTTGCACAGTATCAAGGCCTCTTAATGGCTGTTCCTCCAAATAATGGCCCAAACACAGCCAGTCCTGACTGGCCCGTACCTGCGCTGCCCCGGTCTCTTCCTGGGAGACAAGCGGCGGCGCGGTTGCCCATTTACTCACCGTCTTGTTCAAATTGACACAAACATCAGAGGTTGTGAAATAGGATTTGAGGCTTTTAGCCCGCCTTAGTGAGAGGGAAGCTAAAGCCCCATTACGAGTAGCGGATGGCAACTTTATAGGGCTGTAGAAATAAAATAAAAAAAACTAGCGTTTCTGGCGGAGGCTAAAACAGTGAATCGTTCCTCGATACAGAACTGTGCCATAATATGCTATATAACACCAGAGTCTTGGAAATGGGACCTACAGCACGAAGAAGCTCCATGAGGAGGAACAATGAAAAAGAGATTTTTCATATCCTTTGACTGGGACTTGGCTGCACCTGTTCTGTCCACACCTGTTACACCTGTTGCACGCCGAGCACGCATAGGTATAAAAACACAACAACAACTGTACCTGCTCATGTCTTTTATAGTCTGACTACCCCCTCACTCTCCGGTTGTTGTTGTTGATATTATAAGCAGGAGCTGGTGATGCTCTTCATACATTTAGAGTTAGGCCTTTATGAAGAATATCTTGCAAAGTTTGCAAAAACTCTCAATGTAAATCTTAAAAAGTCCATTGTGGGTGTTGTTTACATCGAATGAAATGTGTATTTTACTAAGACTCTTTCCTGTTTGAGGATGAGCTCAGGGAACCTCTTCCCATTTATGACTTTCATTGTTGAAATCATTGGAAACACACTCGGAGCATGTTTTTGTTTCTTTAGAAACTGTCCTTTAATCTGAGGAGTTGGACTGCAGGCCGCAGCTCTGCAGTCCAACTCTAGCCACAAAGCAGCTCTCTTGCCGAAGTGCTCTTGAGCAAGTCGTTGAATGCCAGCGGCGCTGAAGTTATCTAATGTATAAAAACGATGGAAGCAAATACGCAGTAACTCAGTGTTAAGTATCTAGGAGTGAAGAATTGTTAGCTGTCCGTTCGTGGAAATTTGAGACAGTTTGGGATAACAGGGGACAGCGTGGAGTAAAATAAAACAAAATATAGTAAAATAAAATAAAAAACCTAGAATCAAATCAAATCAAATCAAATACGATCAAATAAAAGCAGGACGTGGCCCCTGCAGAGGTGATAGCTGTCAGTCCCTGAACGCAGCAGACACAGTTTACTGGGACAGTAAACAGGCCGGTGCGCTCCACATGTAGAGCTACCTTGTGCACTTCCCCGTTCTGTGCTGTGTCCTGTCCAAGGTATGACGTCGGCCCGTCGCTCCAGCCAATCACTGCCAACTTGAGGCTGATGCCGAAGGGAGAGTTGCTGGTAAGAGCCGCAGATTTTTTTTCCCCACTCTCATTGACATTTCAACTCCACGACGGATCCAAAGGTAGATAGATTTTAATCGGGACCTATAAGTTTCTGTCGCTGCGGCGCGCGGAGGAGAGATCCGGGGAAGGGAAGAAGGCGAATTTATGCGCACAGGATACTGGTCAGACACGTCTACTGCCTTTTCATCCGGTGAGTTTGGACGGACTATATTTTAAAACACTCTCTTTTCAATATTTAAAACCCCGATACTCTGCAAATCATCCCTTTGGGATTATTTAAAAACTGAAAAGGTGTGGGCTTCAACAGCTTTGTCAAATATCCTCACGTGCTAAAAGGTGAAGGAGGAAATTTCAAGCAGAGAGTTGAGTTCGCATGCAGATTGATTGGAAGCCGAATGCACTGGCAAAGTTAGGTAAAATTACTGGTTAAGTATTTGCACAGCTCCCTGCTACAGGAGGTGTAGCCTGCACCCACACAAAGTTGAACACAGCGAGCTGACTTGGTTTCTGCTGTCATCTATCACACACACAGCACACACACTCGCACACATACAGCGTGTAATTAGCGATCTTCACTGAGGAATTAAGCGCACGTCACTCCTTTAAAGCGCCCATTATTGCGAGCTTTACGCGGGGGAAATTAAAGGCTTCGACCTGTACAGTAAATTGAATGTGTATGGGATCTATTCAGCTCCACCTCGATCCATCAGCGCGCTGGAAATGACGCTGTCCATCAGCGGACTGTTTCACTCTTGTTTTGAGAGCAAAAGAGCGCGTCCTCATCACGCTGCAATCCACGTGTGATTTTTGGAGAAATATCTTAATATTTTTGTTTTAAATGTTCAGTTCAAGAAGTCGTCGGTCGTGTTGTAGCTTAAAATAAAACAATTTTCTAAGTTTTCATAGCGACTTGCAAAAAAATGAGTGTGAACTTTCTTGTAGCTGTAACTAAGCGTGGATGGGAAATGACATGTGCCTTGAGGGTTTTCAGATTGATTTTGCTGTGTGAAAGGGCCTGAGCCTAGTAGTTATACTTGGATTTCTATAAGCCTATGTTTTTTTTGTTTTTTAGTATTTAGTATTTAGTCCCACCTTTACTGAGATGAGCTTCCACGTGTTGGGTTTTTTATTTTTATTTTTTTATTTTTTATTTTCCCTGTAAATGTAAAGAATAAATCTGGTTTCCAAACAGTAGCTGGGAAACCTTGGGTGCCTCAGGTGTACAGGCTTTTGTATGTTTGGATCCAGTATTTCTTTCTGTCACGCTTGCCGAGCAGCGCTGTGACACCATTAGCCCCGGTGTTTATCCCAGCCTTCAGCCTTTTGCCAGGAGAGGGCTTCTGTGGACTGCACACCTAACTGTAGGTTCCAAAAGAAATCCTCAACCTCTTCCGTGTTTCCTCACAAATCCCCAACACCGTGCACTATATGAGTGTTAGCTGGTTAAATAAAAACTACATTTGCAACTATGTATCCTCAACACATCCTACCTCCATTAGGTGGAGGAGGGTGCACCCTCATTCACTTATGGGCATGTACACTTTTATTTTGGTGGACTTATTTTGTAAAGCAGGTTTGTGCCTGTTAGGCCTTTAGACCAAGCAGACTAAGTACCAACTGCAAATATTCCCTTGTTTTCCTCTTGAAGAGGCAACAAGGATTCATCAACGTCCTGATGGAGTTCTGTTTCCTTATTTCCTGAGAAATGCTTCGACATTAACACAGCCTCTGTTCCGGGTCGCGCTCCACGTGCAGCACGCTCTAAATAAATAGCAGATTAATGAAATGTCTATGCAGAAGTTGAAAACTCATATGATTGATTAATTACTATTCATGAAATACATTTTTTTTTAATTACACAATTTAAAAGTGCATATAATTAAATAATATATAAATAAACCAGCGATGTCCTCATGAATGTCTTTATAAAGGAGAATAAATGTGACAATCCGAGACTGTTTGATGAATGACGGGTCATCTGGGCAAGAATGCATCTTACAAATGCAGGTCGACATTTGTGGTGATCATTGTGTTTACAAAGTGAAAGTAATAATAATAATAATAATAATAACAACAACAACTGTAGACATAGCCTATTTTGATTAGATTTTTTGTAAATAAATCACGACACATTATTTTTACCTCAAATTTATTTTTTATACTAACTACTGTCGTAGTACTGGCAGCAATATTATCAAAAAAGAAGCCATAAATTTATTATATATTATTATTATTATTATTATTATTATTATTATTATTATTATTATTATTATTATTATTATTATTATTAATCAATAAACATATATTAATAATAATACAGGAGGAATAATTAACCGACGCCTTCACTCCCTTTATTAAAATAGAAAAGAAAAACAACAAAAAAATTATATAGCTAGATCAGTTTTAAAAATCAATATGTTCTAATTTTCCTTTTTAAAATCTACATGAATCAGAGGGTTATATGATCTTGTAACAATATTTTAAAATCTTCTAATAGTCCTCCCCAAATGTTCTGATAAATCAAAGGTGAGTCAACTATGACCTCCAGTGGGGGATCACCACAACAACTATTAATAAATTAAATAATAATAAAATAAATAAATAAATATAAAAAAGAAATTAAAACAATGTTTTCAGGAAAATCAAAAGTAACCGGATGCAGCTTTATGAATTTATCTGAAAAAGATTTCTCTCAGCCTGTAAAGGGTAAACTGTAATCCCAAATAAAAGCCATAAATTAGGTGGGTTTACCCTCCACTACAGCCCCTTTCCTTGTCCAAAAACAATGCCACTGTTTTTCACTGCAGCTCCCTCCCCTTATGGTTTTTTTTTTCTTTCCTCCTTTCTTTCTTTTTTTGTATTTAAAAGTTTCTACAGGGGGACAAATACCACATTGCCTCAGGCTCAGGGGAAAATAGCGACCAGATTAGGCTTTCTTTTCAAGGCCTATGACATTAGTTGCTGCTAATCCGAATTGGGCTAATTGCTTTCCCAACATGAGCATATCCCGTTTTTTTTTTTTTTTTTAAGACTTCTACGGCAATCCAGACGATCTAACAAAACAAACAACAACAGAAAAATGTATAGGAAATATATTATTCCAGCAGGCTGCTTGACAGTTAGCTGCTGATAAAGCAGTAGGCCTACTTGGCATGCCAGTGAAGGTTGTGAGAAAAAAAACAAACAAAAAAAAACAGAAATCTCTTGAGAGTGGAGACAACGAATTAGCTCTTGGAGCGGATTTACAGCTTAACCAAAGAAATCAATAACCTACTGGAGGTATTGTTTCCAAAGAAAACTACTTGACACACTCATCGGGGAATCTGTCTTTCAGCGTAAGGCAGGTTAGTGGTGTGAATTTTTGACAGCTGCAGTCTGTGACAAGTGATAACATTTACACTACAAAGGCAGGTTATAAACACAAGAAATAGGGATTTTAAATGTAGGCTGTTGTGGTAGGCTTTCGCAGCAGAGCAGAGATCATATCAAATATTTTTGCAGCGTCTCGTTGCACAAGATTTTGTGTTAAAATCGCGTATTTGAATTATTAAAAAATCTATTACTTACGACTAAAACCCAGTGGCTGTGCCCTGAACTGATGTCAAAACATGCAGCTGTCCAAGCTACATGTGCTCACCATGGCTGACCGACATGAGGACGCACAGTTTAGTAAACACTGCAGAAGTTCACACTCCTCTTTTGGTCCATTCAGTCTGTTGTAGATTTAACTTTCCTTGTGTTGCACACTGCCTCTAACTTTAATTGAGTCCAGGCACATTCTCTCAGATTAACCAGAAGATCATTTTCCTCCATTATAACCTCTTGAAAACTGTGAAATTAAAAGTTCATTTTGTCACGGTAACAACAATAAAGTTTGACTCCACCTTCAGTGAGTCCAGTAACAGTTTTACAGTAAATCATAACCAGGTTCCTTCATCGCGCAAACTCCTTCCCGGGTGGGGTGGCTTGGTGTTTGGGGGGGGGGGGGGGGGGGGGGGGTGTTTGTGGTCTAATACATGTCTAATAGGGGGGTCCTTGACGTGAAAATGTTTGGGAACCCCCCTCACCCCCACCCCCTCCCCTTTAGCTGATATAAGCTGTGGCCATTCATGGTAGGCGTATAGGCTGAGCCACCAGTCTAAGTGAGTAGAAACAATACAGGAAGGAGAAACAGATGAATGTGCTCGTTTAGTTTACGGGTTGTTTGATGAAGGAGTATTGGCCAAAGTGTTGTTCCTCACCGCGGGACCCTCGGTGACAGTTTGAGCCGGTCCTCTCAGCTCATTATCTCGCCGGCCCACTGAGGGCCCCATTCAAGCCGGGCAGTCCCCCTCTCTCTCTCTCCCTCTCTCTCTCTATCTCTATCTCTATCTCTCTCTCTCCCTCTTCCTCCCCACCTCTCCCTCTCTCCCTCTCTCTGGCAGCGTCGTTTGTCTACTCATTGAACCCATAGTCAGGAATGCGATGGTTGTTAGGGAGCCCTCTTTCACCTCCGAAGTGTTTTATTGATGAGCTCTGACTTCTCCTACTTTTTCACATGTCAAAGAAAGTCAAGTGTAGGCCTCCATGACTTCATTTCATGCCCCCCCATCCACCCCCCCCCAAAAAGAAAAGTAATTTCTCTCCCCTCCCCCTGCTTATGCCTGTCCCTCTCTCTCCTCTCTCTCTCTCTTTGCCCTTTCATGCACCCCCTTTTCTGCTTTAGTTTGGCTTCCACTTCCATACAACCCTCATTCTCTTCCCCTCGGTTCTCCTCCTTTAGCAGCGAGCGGCGGGGCTCCTCAGTGCTGAGACTGGTGCTGCCCAAAGCTCCGGGTGTATGCTCAAACACGGGCGCAGAGGGGTTGCTTTTGGGTGCGTTGAGGTGTGCGTTAATAGCCAGTCATTCAACCGGCGCAGTTTGGGAGCGTGTGGCCATGGCTACACAGTCATTTGCTTTACTTTATTTACGCGTGCTATTTGCTGTCAGGTCGCAGGAGTGACGTCGCCGTGCCTCGCAAATGTGTCCATAAAAAGCAGCCGAGCTTGCCTAAAGGCTGCGCTCTTTACGCATGGTGTTCTTGTTGACAGGAGGGAGAAAGCTATTCAGGGGAAGGTGATACCCAAAAGAATCAACAAAAGCACGTGGTGGACATTTCTGATTGTTTTTAGTGAGGGAGGGCAGTGTCATTTTAGAATGCAAAAGATTTTCCAAGTTAATACGCTTTCCCTTTTAGCTTAAAAAATAAATAAATAAGAAAAACTTTTCCCAACTCAGCTGTACTTTCCAGCATGATATCCTGGGGACTTTTCTTTTGTCAGTTATTATTTTAATGATTATTAATGACTTTGGAGCAATAACAGTCAATTCATCTGCTAAGCTTGTTGAAGTTATTGTGCTTATTAGTTATTCGAACATTGTGTGTTTTGCCAACTCTGGCAGTGAGGATCTCCGCCGGCAGGTCTACAGTTGACACGCAGAACCAAAAAATTGAAAAAAAACCCCCAAACAAATAAACAAACAAACAAACAAAAAACCAAACAAACAGAAGAATAAAACACAAACAGAGGTGACATTGTGCAACATGTCCCCAAAACTTTTTCAACAGCAACAACAACTGTTATGCGTCTCGATAACATTAATGCCATCTGCGGAGCCTCGGCTGTTTCATAAAAGGCTGCAGCTCTTTGTCATTTGAATATGATGTGAGGAGCTCCAGTGTTCACGTGCAGCGCTGCTCCGCTGCTAGTTCCCGTCACCCTCGCAGCTCGAGCTGTTAGCCCTGCAGGTTTGAGCTGAACATGCCCGAGATTCCCTGCGCGGACCCAATTCAGCCTGGAAGAATAGAGCTTTCCGTCCAATGGGCATTTCCGAGGCAGTTGCTCTGCAATAGGGCAATATTCAGCAAGTGAGGGCAGGGTATTTGCATGCGTGGGCTGATTAGTGGGTTGGGAAGACGAAACTCTCTCTCTCTCTCTCTCTCTCTCTCTCTCTCTCTCTCTCTCTCTCTCTCTCTCTCTCTCTCTCTCTCTCGCTTGCTCGCTCGCTCGCTGTGACTCGGCCCCGTTTCCCGCTTTGGCTGTGGTGCAGGGGGAAGTGTTTATATGGGGGATGATGACAGAGGTCGGGTCGCGCTAATGGGCCAGTGAAGAGCGGCGGAGGGAGGCGAGGCGAGGCGCACACAGCAGACCAGGAACACATACATTAATACACTTGTTCCATCACCAATCAGCATAGGTGTGCTCATTTCTCTTACCCCCACCTCCTTCTACCACCACCACTCTCCCTCCCTCCTTCCCTCCCTCCCTCCTCCCTCTCTCTCTCTCTCTCTCTCTCTCTCTCTCTCTTCCCCACTCTCTCTCTTTCCGACTCTCTCATTCGCTCTCTCACACGCCAGCGCACATCCTCGCCGAACTCCGTGCGTCCTGACATCTGAGTTCACTGTCAATCTCTGTCTCCTTCGCAGGGATATCCCCTCCGTCTACGCCGAAGACCACTGGAAACTAATTTTTCCTCTTCTAAACTTCCCGAGAGAGACTGATCCTGGTCAGCTTTTTTTTTTTCTCTCTTTCTGTGTGGAGAACTAGGCTGTAGCCTGCAGTTTGCCAAGGACTTTGACAACGACGCAGGATGCCCCAAAAAGGTGAGATCCTGAACTAAAAGTTTGTCTGTTTTGTTAAATTATAGAATTTATGATTATTATTATTATTGTCATTATTATTATTAATATTAATATCATTATTAATATTATTATTATTACTATTATTATAGGTCATGTATTCTCGGCTGTAGGTTGAGGCTCAGTGGTGAGGTTGTAGGTGTTTTATCGTTTGGACTGTGCAGCCTGTCTCCTGACTGGACTCTCTGAGAAGTGCGAACAGCCTTTAGCGTCTCTGTCTGTTTTATCTGCTCGGTTTTGTTGTTGTGTTTAGGCCTACGGATAGCTTACCGCTTATTTATGACAGCAAAGAGTAAAAAGTCACGTTGGGCCAGGACAGTGATCATCGTGGAGAATGGGGCGCAATGACCCGTTGAGGAAAGGTGTCAGATTGATTCATGCAGGCGAGTCACCCAAGCGCCTTGTACAAAAAAAAAAGAAAAAAAGAGAGAGGCTCCATGAAGCGCTTCACTTGAAGAGGCGGCTCGTTTTTTTTTTTTTTTAGTGTTTGTTTGTGTGTCAGAGAAAATACAACTTTCCCCTTCTGTTTTTTTCTAAGATGTTTCAGCGAGTTAATGACAGCGAGTTCAACTACTTTCACATTTTTACCAGTTCAAATATTCCAGTCAGACACTATCTTCACAAGCACGTCCGCCTAAAACAGGAAATAATGTTTCAAATCATTCCAGGGATTGAATAAAACATAGCTAACATATGGATACAAACTGCTGCTGCTTTAAAATTATTTTGTCAAAACAAGCAAGTAAATTAGTAAAAAATAAAATAGATGCATTTATTCACTGAAATTATGCATTTTATATTTGTAAATGTTATAATTTTAAATTCATCGTAATTCAGACAAAAATCTTATAAAACTTAAAAAGACAGACAGTCAAAACACATCAGGCCTATTCCTTAATATGTCATAAGACACCCTCGTTTCAGTTTAGATTAAACCTGTTCATGCTAATAACTAATTCACTGAAACCGTAAAGTGTAACCATTTTTCAAAAGTCACCCTCATCTGTGTATTTCCTGTGTCAGCCTCCAAACTTGCATCGGGGGGTCATTGTAGCCCAGGCCTACATGGGCTCTTTCTGCATATGAATGTTGTGAGCGCAGGATCCAGCGGCCAGAATAAGCATGTTGAATTAAGACATTGTTGTTACGGATTACTAAAGGAAAAGAAATGCAGATTAGATCGTCGTTAACCTCGGGAACAACAACGTTTGAGCTTTCGACCTTAAATAAATGATTAACCACTTGGACCTACAGGGCTAAAAGCTATAGTACTGAATGCGGTCCATTTTCAGGCTGCTCGGATTTAAAAGGTAGAATTTTTTTTTTTTAATTTACATTTTTCCATGTTAACTTTAACATCATGACACCAGGCTAAACGTAAGCTCATAGTAATATCTGAATGATTTAGTGCTTGTTTTTGGCCATTTTATGTTATGCTAAACAGGCTAACTCAGGCTATGTGGGCCAGTGTGATGGAATCTGAGTTTGATTAATGACCGAGCAGCCTATTTGTTAAAACATGAAAGAAAGCTACATTCTAGAAATGCAATGGCGGCCCTAGGTGCATCTCACAAACTAGGCTTGGACTAAACACAGCCTGTTAGACGTCGGTATTATGCCATTTTACTCTGCACACAACACAACTTTGCATGGAGGGAGAAAATGAAAACTTCAGACTTCTCCCTCCCTGGCCCCCTTTTTATCTGTTCCCCATTCAATAGCTTCTTTAATGCATTTGTCTTTTCCAATTGAGCGCCCTACTGCGCTGTTGTGTCTTTAAACCCGCTTTACAACCCGCACCAGCAGCACAAAATAACCACCAAATATTTATAACAAGAAATTACTTTTTAAAATTCTTTGTAAAAAAAAAAAAAAAGAAAAAGGAAAAAGAAAAAGAAAAAAAGAAGAAGAAGAAGAAAAAAAGCAGGCCAAACAAAACCCACATTCACGCACTAGCAGCACCGGGGTCACGGTCGTGTGTGTGTGTGTGTGTGTGAGTGAGTGAGTGAGTGAGTGAGTGTGTGTGTGTATGTGTATGTGTGAGAGTGTGTGTGAATGGTCCCGGAGGGGGTGGATGCATGCCTCCGGCTCTTTGTATTAATCTGAACTTGTTGGTGTGTTTAGTGGGGAAGCTGTGTGTTTCTAGTCGCGGAGGCCGAGTTTTCGCCCCGGGTTTGAGGTATATGGAGGCAGAAAAGGGGGTGCATTGTTAGAGTCCAGCAGGCTTTGTACACCAGCTTTGTACCCCCTCCTGGTCTGGACTTTTGCAGAGCAGTGAGGCGAGGTAGACAACGTGTGTCACTGTACAGTTTCCACGATAGACTCCACAAGAGGAGGGATATCAAGTTTAGAAAAATATAGAAACCTCTTGCTGAGAGGATGAGGGCTGATTTCTTTATATGAACTAAAAAAAAAAAAAAAAAAAAAAAAAAAAAAAAAAATCCAAAGGACCAAAAGCCTTGAAAGAATCAGTGTTGTTAAAGAGTTATAGGTACAATATCACTGCTAGGCTGTTAGTTAGAATTTATTTTCAGGCCTAACACAGTCAATATGTTAAAATAATGTTGTCCCGTGTCAGTTTGAATTTATTTGCTTGGCAGCAACATTTAGGTTAAATCTAAAGCTAAGTCACAAATGAAGATACAGTAGGTTGAAGTGCATCAGTATAGCTGTGGCTGTGCTAATGTGTTGTTTTGCTTTGTCCTATAGGGAGACATTAAGTAGTGAAAACGGCAGATGATTGACTAAATTGTTATAGAGTGGACAGTCAACTCTGTTTCCAGGCAAGTTTAATTAAAATACATACATACACTCAGGATGTTAAAATTCATGATGCATCTATAATGTTTAAGCACCAGATCCGCAAATGAAATTCAAATCGAACGAGATGAGAACCTTTATTTTTTTCTTAAAAAAAAAAAAAAAAAAAAGAAATGTTGCAAATAATTTGACAGTAGCCTTAAGGGAAAAAAAGATCTGTACACTAGGTTTATGATTTGATGCTAACCAGCTTTGTTATTTCCTTGTGATGCTTAGAATACCACAACCAAGCCACGTGGGAGTCTGGCGTAGCCTCAATGATGCAGAACAGTAAGTTGTTTTTATATATTTATATATGTTTTTTTGTTATGAAACTTTTGATTACAGCCGCAAGTTCTAATGTGGTTGCATGGAAGCAACACCCACTGACATTATGCACTAGTTGTTATAGCGCAATAACTTTATAAGAACACTTTAAAGAGGGGGAAAGGGAAAAAAAGAAAAAATGTATGTGCAGGCATAAATTTGCATGACTTTGAGGTGCAGGGGCGAAATATTCTCAGTTATTTGATGGCCGTTTCATTTCTGTTAATTTATTTATTTATTTTTTTTGTTGCAATGATAGGTAGGCAAGTTATTATTGAACAAGTTAATCACACGTCGTCCTGCTCAAGAGAGAGGGAGAGAGAGAAAGATAGAGAGAGATAGAGATATAGAGAGAGAAAGAGAGAGAGAGAGCGAGAGAGGGAGGAGAGGGAGAATAAAGGGGGTTGGGTTGAGAGGGAGATTTTTGTTTCTGCTTGAGTTGGTATTAAATAATTGCACAGCCGTCTGCATTAGCGTTAGAGCTGGCTGCCAGGCTGCATACAAGATTAGCTGCGTAGAGAAGAGCCCTGCATGAAACATGAGGAATAGCAATAATGTCTTATGTAGATTAGTCCATATTCTTCACGGACAGACAGCATGAACTAGAAAGAAAATGCTCATATTATAACCGCAGGCCACACTGTTAGGTGCAGGCTGAACTCACAGCGGAAGATAAATATTAACAACCATATTGTCGTGGGTGCCAATCAAAAAAAAAAAAAAAAAACAAACAAATAAAAAAAAAAACATGGTAGATGAAGTTGCTTTACAGGCCTCTGTGTTTGAAGTGGCCCATGAGTTGAATATCTTGTCTTATTCCTGGTGTGTGTGTTGAAACAAAAAAGGATAAACATGAAACATTCTCTCTCTTGCTGCTGGACAAGAGGTGTATGACATCTGTGATGAAGGTGTGTGGAATAATTTTATTATATTATTCTCCATATACCTTGATGACGTGTCTGTGCTGTAATCTGTGCGCATTAGTCCAAATATGTTTGAGTTCAATGTTGGACCACATGACAGTTGGGTTGTTTGATGTGCAGAGGTGTGATTCATAAGAAAACACGCATAAACTATTTTTTTTTTTTCAAACTGGTGGCATTTGAGTCTCATTTTATTAGGCCCCAGTGCTATGATTTTTTTTTCTTTTTTTTTTTTTGCTTGCCAATTGTCCATTATTGAGATGATGGGGCCTTATCAAAGCTGTGTACAATACCCAGCGCTCCTGCTTTGCTGCGGATTGATGTTAATGGGATGCTCCCCTGGCTTGGCGTGTGATGTCTGGTGCGAATTGCCGAGGAGATATCATTGGGCCCGGCCCTTTGGGTTGTCTAAAGGTCGCGACGGCCTCGCTGGCTTTTGTGCTAATAACTCCTGGGTGTATATGGTGGGGAGCGTCCAAATTGACACCATATGTTTTCCTATTAGTCGACTTGCAATAGAATACAAGGCGCATAATCAGCGCCAGCGGGCGAGATCGACTCTGGGTACTTGAGGGAATTGTGCCATGATTAAGACTTAACCTTAGGAGAGCTTGATTTTTATGTGATGTCCTTATCTGACGGTTTTATCGATCCGGAGGATTTATATGATAGTTATAAATCAGAGATGATGGAGAAGCCCTGGAGAACCCGCAGAGCAGGGCTGCTTAATGCGGGTAGGCCAATTTCAGCATGAGAAGTCTATTAATTCCACTTAATCCTGGAATTACCAAAGAGCAGGAGGGGTGATAATGGATTTACTATCAATCAGATCCACACTGGAAGATTATTACACATAGTGGCCAAAAGGGATGTGTTACCCAGTTAAACAGGTTTATTTTCACTCAGGTATGAGCACGGCCTTTTGATCACTTCTATAAAATAAAGTCTCCAGTATAAAGGCAGAGTCCTGTGACATATTTCAGAGTAAAGACGCCTACCGATTGCTCACAACAGGACTGCAGTGGCTGTGAGCATTTGTTGTCAAATACAAACAAGGGGGGAAAAAACTGCATGTCACTTTTAATATGTTAAGAATCCAGGCGCGCCCTCGTTTCTGTGACCGCGCGTAGCCCCTGGCCACCTTAAAACGAAGTCTCCCTCGGAGGGTAAACGAGTAGCGTCCAATTTTGTCTGAGTGATATCCAAATGCAGACAGAAAGGGTCGTTTTATCATGCTACTATTTGTCGTGACGATGCGATTTTCAAAAGCAGAGCGGTGTCATAAAGTGACATGCCTGCCACAAGTGCTCCAACTGATCTTTTCAATTAGCCTCCCATGCATGATCCGAGGCGACTTCCGCCTATTTCCAGAAATTAAGCTCAAACTTGACGTGCAGCTAGCTTTATTTTAAAGACAAATGTCAGGCAGGCTCATCATATTTTCCCCCTCTTCTATATTTGGAGCTTATTTATTGCTAAGGAGCCTCTGCTCCCGGAGTCAATGTACCGGGCGGCAGCGCAGGGGAAGGGAGCGGAGAAACAGAGAGCAGCTCAGGCACTCCGGGGAGTCAGCTCTCCCATTTGGCTTCAGGTTTGCGGGATTATTCTGTGCTTTAGAGAGATGCCATAGAACAATTTAGGGATAATTTCCAAAAATCATTCTTTTTTAGACAATAACCAGTCATGAAAATTGCTATTTTGGAGCTAGTATCCGATGTGGTGCCTGTCTTGTTCATGCGTAATTACTGTGTTTTGAAGGACTGGAGTTGTCGATTTAAAGCTACTTTCCAACAAACAAACAAAAAAAAAAGTAGCGATGCTTTTGAATTTAAGACATTATCACGGTTTTATGTGATTGTCGCTGTTGCGGGTTATTGTTGTTTGATTTGATTTTATGTATTTTGAGGATATAGTTTGTGAGTGAGGTGCTGGTGTTGGTGCTGAGCAGCTGCATAGCTTCATGAGGGCGATGGATATCGATGCGAATGTTTTAATACCGAAGTTTTCCGGTTTGATAAAAGGTTGGTTGAGTTTCATCGGGGCAAGACGACAGATTGAGTTGCTCATTTATTATTAGAGGAAAACATATTGTGATATTTTAGTTCGGTTTGTGTGACGCTGCTGTCGTTTAATCCAGGTTCTGCATGTGTTACTGAGTAACTGCGCAATGTTTGGACTGCAGAGGGGAAATGCACCGAGTTATAACAGTTTCTTTAAAAGATTGTTTCATCAGTGCAACTCCGATTCAAGACACTTTTTTTTTTAAACAACATAAATGACTCTTCATTTTTGATGTAAACTGCAATAACCCTTCTGTAGCTTACCTCTGTATGCTGTCCTCATATCTCATTATCCTGGTTATCCTGAACGCTAAAAAAAAAAAAAAAAAAAAAAAAAATCATTCTCCTCATCACTTAATGAAAATCATTTGCTTTTATTACACAATGTTTGCATTGCTCTTGTTATATGATGTGATGACTATACGATGCTTTTGTCTCCGTGTATAGGTCACAGTGGCGTAAACCAGCTTGGTGGTGTGTTTGTTAATGGTAGACCGCTGCCGGATTCCACCAGGCAGAAAATAGTTGAACTTGCTCACAGTGGTGCTCGACCCTGCGACATCTCCAGGATACTGCAGGTGACAGTCACACTCCTTTTCGAACAGAAAACCGCTTCACCCAGACTTTGTTTTCAGTGGATTCAAAAGTGCTTTTGAAAATATGAAATCAGGAAGCAAAAATATGAAAGGCGTAACGATATGATTTTCTCATGAAATCAATGTTTCCTGTAGCCCAAATTTTAGCATTTTTAAATCAGTGAAATTATTATTTATTAGTTACATCATTAGTTTCACTGGGGGGAAAAAAGCCGACAAAAAGGAAAGTAATCTGCCTGCTATTATAAAGAATAAATCTATTGTAAGAAATGCCTAATATACCATTCAAGGCATATTTTTTGTGTTTATAGACCCATGATGAAGTCCAAGTGCTGGACAGTGACAAGGTGATAATTATTTGACGCCATCTTAGAAATTCCGTTAATAGTCGTAAATAATGTATGTGAATTGTGTCTTTTGTTTTCTATCCAGGTATCCAACGGCTGCGTGAGCAAGATCCTGGGCAGATACTATGAAACTGGCTCCATAAGACCGAGGGCAATAGGCGGCAGCAAGCCCAGGGTCGCCACTCCAGAGGTGGTCGCGAAAATCGCGCAGTACAAGCGGGAGTGTCCGTCTATCTTCGCGTGGGAGATCCGTGACAGACTTCTGTCGGAGGGGATCTGCACCAACGACAATATACCCAGTGTAAGTGTATTGACTGTAAGTTATGTGCATGATTTAATTTGCCACATGAAATGACTTTTTTGCAGTGGAGGAAAAGGAGATGGGCATCCAACCATTCAGTCTTATTAAATACACTGCATCTCAGAGTGTGGGGCGCCCATCAGCCTATTGCTTATGTGATCACCCAAACATACAGTCAATTAGAAGGAGCTCGTTGTCCATTTGTGAACATCTTCCTGTGCAGATTTATTATGATTATAAGGTGTGTGTGTGTGTGTTTGTGTGCTGCTGTGAGCCCGCTGCACACACACACACACACGTACACACACACACACACACACACACACACACGCACGCACACATACACACACACGCGCGCATCTTTGAGCATTGATACAGCCGCTGCGTCTAATCCTAATCCTCACTCTTATCATATGTAATTTGTCATTCAGGTGTCATCGATAAACAGAGTCCTCCGCAACCTGGCTAGTGAAAAGCAACAGATGGGCGCAGATGGCATGTATGACAAGCTGAGAATGCTCAACGGTCAGACAGGAACTTGGGGGACCCGGCCCGGCTGGTACCCCGGAACATCAGTGCCAGGGCAGCCCAACCAAGGTGAGCCTCATTATCACACCGTGGCAATAAAGACACCTTGACGCACGCACGCTTGTATCAAAGGAGGATACAACCGGGCGGTGCAGGTCGGTTGTTGTAGGTGGGTTCTCAAGATTACTAACATTTATAGTCTGTCACCAAAAAAAAAAAAAATGCCTTGAGTTGTCTGTGTGAAGTCACGTGCGTTTAGAATGAACGTGAACTCCACAGAGGTCACCAGAAATGGTCATGTATGAATATGAATCGTTTTACAGCTTACTATTCCAGTGGTTCCGGTCCTCGTCTCTGTTTGCAGGGAGGGTATTGTATTGGCATGCTTTGATGCCCTGAACAAGACCCCCAATTAAGACTAGTCGATTAGAGGAAACCATAGGCCATGCATGCAGTCTGAATGCCTCCACTGTCCCAGACATGGATGTGCGTGACAGCGGCTTGTCCTTTCAGCAGAGGTGTCCATCCAACAGCCTGCATTTTCCTCCCCTCCTGATGGGGAGGCAGAGCCAGGGAGCTGTGTGCGGGGATATTAGTACAAAGGAATGTTTTCCTTCACACGCAATGATTGGTTATGGGAACGGTCCGCACTACGTGTAATTGCTCATTAGAGAGGGCTTTGTCTCTCATTATGGCAACATGCAGGAGTGTGGAGATGGCAAGGCTGCTGTGGAAATGTTCCACTTGAGAGGGTTTTCCTGTCGGCCTGCTGCAGGCCAAACACTGAGCACATTTTCTTAGAAGAAACGCCACCTTTTCTTTCTAACGTTGACTTGGCTTCTTAAATACTCACCGATTAAACAAGTGTTAAGCACAAGTGCCTGATTTATATATGAATCAGAGAGGGGACGTGCAAGTGGTGGAATTCAGTCTTTGCAAATAATCATTTGCATTTGTTTGATGACCATTTGGACACGTGGGGCTGTTATCAACAAGCAGTAAAGCGGAAAGGATCATATTAACAGCTAAAATGATTCACTTCATTTTGAAATAAACCATAATAACTAATTTATTATTATTATTATAATTATTGTTATTATTATAATTATTATTATTATAATTATTATTATTATGACAGTATTAGTACTTTATTTAGTTTTACTGCCGCATGTATAACACGTCAGACTGCTTAGGCTATTATTGGTTTCTTACACAGTTATTATTTTATCATTATTTCATAATAATATAATTGTAAATATATCATCTAGGCCTATTATTATTGCATTAATTATTTTTAACACAATAATAATAATAATAATAATAATAATAATAATAATAATAATAATGGCTAATTTGGTTATGTTTTTACTTCAGTAAGTTTTTAGGTAAAGCAGTTGTCTCAAGGGGAGGGAAAATATGTTTTCCATCCGAAAGCCGAGTAAGCAGATATAATGGCTACATGGAGAGTGACAGGGCCCCAAAAGAAGACAACTCTATCCAAAGAGGAACGAATAAAACTCCTCACCGATTTCGTCTTTTATCTCTTTCTCACTCTCAGTCGCTGGCTATATGGCTCTAAATCCCGTCTATAGGATTTAGTCTCTCACTTTCTCTTTCAGTTCTAAGCGGTTTCTCAAGAGTGTTTTGATCCGGTCTCAGCAGCTGAAAGGTGCCGCAATTGGTTCGGTATCTCTTTTTTTTTGCTGCTTTTCCGCCTCACTGGCTGAGACATCGTGATACTAAAGAATGAGTTTATTTCCCAGCGCTTTTATAAAGAAAACAAATCCCATCCTAGCGTCAGTGGGTCTGGCAGACGGATAATAGCTTCACATTCACTCCTTTTTATGGATTAGCCGGAGTGAAGAAACAAATAGCGTGGATACAAACTATTGGCCTATAGAAGAATACTTTTCTCTAGTTTGCAGCAAGGGAAATAGTCAAGAAACATGTCGCATCAGGTTTCCTCCAGTGAGCCAAGACTTTCACATATAGACATATATGTGTTTCCAGGCCTTTAGCGGGTCTGTCACTTTCCTCAGCTGCAGAATCACGAGAAAATGCGCAACTTGTTTGAGTTCACTTGGTGGAAACGCTTTTGAAAAAAAAAAAAAAAATCTAACTGACAAATCTTTTACACTACAAGACAACTTTTGCGCAATCTAAACTCAGTTTTGGGTTGTTCGTGCAGCCCGGCACCTGCTCCACCTTTGGAACAACAAGCTCTTGTCCTGGAGCAAGGCACCAGCCATGCCAATCAAAACATAAACAAAAAAAAACTGCACAAACAAAAAGCTGAGACGAGTCTGACCCATGGCGCCAGACTGACATGAGTGAGATATTACATATTACATAAACCACCCTCTATCTCCACGCACCCCCTGCTTAATTTCGCATTAACTTCTCGGTGTGATAATGATGTCCAACAACAAGACAGACATTAGTCGATAAGCCTCGCCCTGCAACTGAAGGGGCCTTTGGGCCCACCGCGGACAAGCAGGAGCAGTGAATAGATTGGCCTTATTTTGGTTGTTCAGGGGGTTACATGCTCTCTCCTCACTCATTTGTTTCCAATTGAAGACAGAAATCCTGACTGGCGTGTAGCTGGCCGGGGGACGTGATTAATGATGGTAGTGGATAAGGGTTAACACACTGGACTCAAAGCTCTGTTGACTGGGATCCTCGTGCGCACAATACCAAAGTACTACAGCCTGTGCGCCTCCAGAGAGAGGGAATCCTTTTGTCATCTCCTCCAATAGCCCCCCCCCCCCCCACCCCCCCCCCACCTCCACCACCACCCACCCCTCTACCACCACCCTACCCCTCCCATATATTACACCCACCGAGGGCTCACTGCTCGTCCCTGGCTGTGTCCATAGTTTAATGGTTTCCCTTACTCCTGAAGGCATTGTATCATTCTGAAAAGCGTCTTCTCCTATTCAAAAGTTGGTGGTCACCTCAATGGCTATACCAACGCCCATATGGGAACGACCATTGAGGCATTGCTCTGCCCTAAAAAAAAGAGGAGGGGGGGGTGGTGAGTTTCGGGTTTTAATACATTTCATAGGCTCTGAAAAGAGGTTCACCACATCTTGTCACATTTCTCTTAACCTTTTGAGAACACACGCCATTGTTGGGTCGCGATAAGTACGCAGAGCCTTTTCCCTCGCCAGTCTGTTTTTCTCACAATATTTTATAAACACTTTTCACTGCGAGGCCTTTTTTTTTTTTTTTTTTTTTTTTTTTAAATATATTGTTCCCCTTTTCACGAGGGCAGTCGTCTGGAATCAGGCAACATTAAGAAGAAGTTTCAATAATTCATCTGATTTTGAATGAAATCAACCATGATAGTGGCTTTAATTAATGATGTTGTACCGCGGTCTGTACAATTAGCTGTAGGCTGATACAACACCAGACCCGAGAATTAATTATTCAATTAACTTAATTGAATGCTTATTTCCATTAAATGACTTTTTTTTCTTTTTTTCTTTTCTTTTTTTTTTTGCAGATGGCTGCCAACAACAGGACGGTGCAGGAGAAAACACAAATTCCATCAGCTCGAACGGCGAGGATTCAGAGGAGACACAGATGCGACTGCAGCTCAAGAGGAAACTACAGAGAAACCGCACGTCCTTCACACAGGAGCAAATCGAAGCTCTGGAAAAAGGTGCAACATGCTGTGAATAATTTACACTTGTTTTATAGGCGTTCTTTCTCTCAATAAAAATAAACACGTTCCTGACAGTCTTAGGTGAATTGAAATTTAAGAAAAATTCCTTAATGTGTGAGTTGCTACATTTCTAATGGTTTATTTCACGGAACAAATAATAGTTATAATTATTAGGTTGCCAATAAGTAAATAAGTTTTGAATTCTGGGCTTTTGAGATACATTTATTCAGGTATTAGCCCTGCATGAATTCAGTCAAGCTCCACCTCATTTGTTGCTTATTTACCAACACTTTTGTTGTGCTGCATTTTCTTGCGTTACAGAATTTGAAAGAACTCATTATCCCGATGTTTTCGCGCGAGAGAGACTAGCAGCGAAAATCGACCTGCCCGAAGCAAGAATACAAGTGAGTGAACAACTTTTTTTTTTTTTTTATACCAAATTTATTAATTTTTTTCTGATGGCCGGGGGGAGGGGGAGGGGGAGCCGGATGCCCGTAAGAGATCTAACAAGAAGACTTTCGTCGCAGGTATGGTTTTCAAATAGGAGAGCAAAGTGGAGGCGAGAGGAGAAGCTGCGGAACCAGCGCCGGCAGGCCAACAACTCCTCCAGTCACATTCCCATCAGCAGCAGCTTCAGCACCAGCGTCTACCAGGCCATCCCGCAGCCCACTACACCGGGTAGGTCCACCACATCTTACAGGACACCCACGCCCATTAAAAACAAAAAAACATTAGAATCTTAAATAAAATTAAAATAGAATTTGTCGAATGTTGTGTTGCACAAACATGCACGTGTTTGTTACACGAGCCTTACACGTTGCAATGTCGCTTTAATAGGCGAAATAACAACACATTTAACCGTTCATGAGTTTCAAGTCGGACGGGATCCATGTGAAATAAAAGTAAATATTATCATACAGCAACCTGCGGAGTCAGAGAAAAGGAGAGAGGAGGCCTCGGTGGCTGTGCGCTCTAGTTCACATGAAGTAACACCGGTGGTTTCCCTTTGATGGATGATTGAGCAAAACTTCTCAGCTGACTATCTGCGTAATTACCAAATCAGGCACGAGGGCACACCGGCAGAAGTGAAGCTCACGCTCACAAGTCAATCACCTGAGAGACACACACACACGCACACACACACACGCACACACACAAGCACACAGCTCAGTGTCTGTCCGGGCTTATCTGCCTGTCAAACTAGGCGTCACCTCACGCTCACGCACTACTTAACGCTAATGAGACGGTCTCTCACACACGGAGGACTGTGTGTTTTAACCACATTTTTTTTTCCATTTTCATTCACAGTGTCTTTCACCTCGGGGTCAATGCTGGGTAGACCTGACTCTGCACTCACAAACACCTACAGTGCGCTGCCCCCCATGCCCAGCTTCACCATGGCAAACAATCTACCTATGCAAGTAAGTAAAAAAAACAAAAAAACAACTCATTAGTCAACACGTTTACAGATGTGTATTTTATGTAATAAGTGATTTAAATTATGTTTCCTGGCCAAACACTTTCCTTAAAATCTTATATTTAAAGAAAGAATAGGTTTCTATCAAGAACTAAAATTATGAATAAAATTTAATCTAGACAGATCTGCCTATGAAAAGCTTACAGTGTCACAGACTACTGAGCTGAACTTTATGGTTGGCTAAGCTAATGTAACATTCTCTCCCCATCTATAGCCCAGCCAGACCTCCTCTTATTCCTGCATGCTGCCTACCAGTCCGCCTGTGAACGGGCGGAGCTACGAAACATACACGCCCCCTCATATGCAGGCACATATGAACAGCCAATCAATGACCACTTCTGGTACCACCTCAACAGGTAGGCAGACAATTCATTGTTTACCAACATGCTTGGGAATTAATAAAAAAATCAAACAGTGTCACTCTGTGAAATATCTGCCACCTTTCCTGTAATAAGGGGGTACTACATAGCCATCTTTGATTCATGATCCGTCGCGCCAGCTCTCCTCTTCCCTTCTGTCTATTTGAGAAACTTCATGGTTTAAACATCTGCGGGTCAATATCTCTACATTTCATATCATTTTCCCTCCGCAAGCTGCATGAAAGGAGCTCATTTCATCGCCGCTCTATGCCATCATGTCAATCCCACTACTCCAGCCCATAGTTTAGTTCCACCCCATTAGGATGCTGTTACTGAGAGCCATATATACTGGTTATAGTCATGAAGAGTTAATCATGCATAACCACATTTCCTCTGTGCTAAATTGCTAATTAATTTGATTCATTTGCTGTTGTACTCTCTCTGTTTAAATGCCATTGCCAAAGCCTCAATTTATTGAGCTTGCAAGCATTTTACTGAGCAACCGTGTGCAGATCTTTGTGACTCATTGCTCGTCTACCTATTTGCAAGCTTTTAAACCACACTGCTTTGTGCTATAAGGCTAACTAGCGCTAGCTCTCACACTAACTGTGCATGGTGCATCCACTCATCTAATATAGCATGCTGACCTCTGGGGCTTCATTTATTTTTATTTTTTTTTCGAATTCATTTATTCTTTATACTGACGTCTTTCTCTCTCTGTCTCTGCAGGACTCATCTCTCCTGGAGTGTCTGTCCCTGTCCAAGTCCCAGGGAGCGAGCCTGACATGTCTCAGTACTGGTCAAGACTACAGTAGAGAGAAGAGCTACTTCACCCTGTAACCACCCACTCCACCATCGCCCTCCGGCAGTGCTCCTCACACTTACACGGCACAGGAGAGTAGAGAAGGCGAGAGCGGGTTGAGAAGAAGCAAAGGACAAGAGGAGGAGAAGAGAGGAGGAACGAAAGAAAGAAAGAAAGAGAGAGACTCTGGGAGAGCCTTGGGACGTCTGGGCTTTGTTTTTCCAGTGGGACTGTGTGCTGTTCTGTAGCTCTAGGCACATTCAAATGAGGACTTGGAAGAGAGAACAACAATGGAAAGACAGAAAAAAATGGACCTCTGTAAAGTGCCCGGTGTTAAATTTTTATGGAACAAAAACTTATCTGTTTTTTTTTTTTCTATTTCCAACTTCAGTCATTGTTTCCTTTTTTCTCTGGTGTGTTAGTAAATGGCCATTTGTATGTTAATATGAAAAACCAAGATCAAGTACTGATAGATGGACTGCTAGAAAACCATGTTGGTCTTGCGTTTGTTTGCGAGGAGAACCTGAGAGATTCTGCCATGACTATCTTTTAATCTGCTTATATCGAGACTTTCTACCAGCCTTTGCATGGTCTCTGGACGCTGTTGCATATCATTAAAGACGAAAAGCTGGAGGGAAGACTCTTACTGTGTCAAAAAAAAAAAGAAAAAAAATATTTATTGGTCTTATTTCTTACGAATGGATATTTAGCAGAGGAAACTCAAACTTGATCCATCCACTGAGGCTGTGGTCTTGACTCCTCTGACATGACGTTTGCTGGCTTATTAGGCACGGATCACTATCAACAGCTCAAAGTGCGCAAAGACGGTGCGGCATGCAACACAACTTGGACCTCTTGCTTCGGTGGTTGGATTGACTCTAGATTACCACGAAGAACATTAAATGTGGAAAACAGGTGTAAAAGAAAACCTGTAGTCTGTAAATGGTAGACTGCGTCTTCGATATAATCCAGTTTGTTTATGTCAAAATGTAAAGTACTTGTCTTCCCTAGAAATCTTCCAGAAAGATTTCTCCAATAAAAGTTGATTTCATTTATATCCCCGAGAATATTCTATAAATGTTCCATGCATCATAAAATACATTACTTTAGGGTCAGGTACAATTTGTCTCTTAGGTATAGTTGTATTATAGTGTCCTATGGTCAAAAAAAAAATTGTGCAACTAGAAATATTTAATTCCTATAATTATGATTAAACATTGCTTGACAGAGTTTTAAACTTAAGTGTTTGGCAGTTGTTTACAAGTACATATCAGATTTAATCATTGTTGATTGTAAAACAGACCAAAGCCTTTGTATCTCATCTAGTACACAATGTTTTTTTTTAAAGATATTAGTCTTGTGTTGCAAAATTTTGTAAACACGTTCTGTTCGATTACATTGGCTTCGAGTTCGTAAGACTGCAGTCGAACCCCGCAGTCCTTATTTATAATTGAAGACCATGGGAGGGTTTTTCTAGCATCATCTGTCATGCTCTTTTGAGTTTTGCATTTTTATTTCAGTGTGTACGTAGAACATGGACACATACTGGGTTTACGTCTGAGCAATGCTTCTGAGATAAAACGTCTACACGCTGTCTCTTAAATATTTCAATTTAATTTTATTTAAAATGGAGCTTTCTAAATGTATTTTGTGAAAACTATAAAACATTTTGTACAGTAAAATTGTGTCTTAAAGAAAGCCTTTTTGCCTGTTCAATGCTGTGTCTAATACAGTGTCAGTCTTTACTGAGCAAGTAGAGGCACTTTTTAATTTTCATTGCTGCAAATTTTAACTTCTTTTTTTGTAAATCTAATGCTGACAAATGCCAGTAAAAGGGCTTGTAATATACATACAACACTTCCAATTCCCACCGAACAAAGGTGTCCAAAATAACAAACCTCTCTTGATGTATGGGGCTGAACCAAGTCGACACAGACCACACAGCACAACACCACCACACAACGAGAAAGGTCAAGCAATTCACCATCACTGGCTCTTGTTTTAGTAGAGTTACAATGGTATGAAAAAATACAGAACCAATGAGGACGAGGAGGGAGCAGAGAGGAGAAAAAAAAAAGTCATGGAATAAAGCAGCCAGTGCCTAGAGCGAGGCAGAGGAGCGATTGTGTGGCAGAGTGAGTTATTTTGCTTCACTTGCTGCCTCAGCAGGGGGGTTGTGTCTCTCTGTGTGTGTGTGTGTGTGTGTGTGTGTGTTTGTGTGTGTGTGTATGGATTTGAAGGAGTGTGTTAGAGAGAGTGAGTGAGAGAGCTATCTAAAAGGAAAGGATGTCCAGGAGAGTGAGGTCAGGTAACATTCACTCAGCATGTAACAGCACCAAATATCTCGCTAAATTGATAAATTGAATTTACACGTCTCACTCAATATTTAATAGTCCAATCAGAACTTTGAGGATCTGAGGTTAATCAGATTTTTAAGAGGATTTTTTTTTTTTTTACTGGGGCTAATGCAATTTCTCTATTCATTTAATCCAGTTTATCACACAGACGGAAGAATACTGTTCTGCGAGCAGTGGGAGGGGAAGGGAGAACAAGCTAGACAAACGTGCCGAGACCGAGGAAGAACATTAATAATTACGGGGAGAAAATGAAAGAGAAATTCAAAATGCAAGAAAGACTGCAATTAGTGGAAGTCTAAATAATACACAGCTTTGGGATAAAAAGCTTTAGAATATAATTCTGGCTTGGAACAAAGTTAGGCAATATATAAGTTTCTGTAAAAGTTCCTCAGAACTTTTTACACTTTGATCAGTCGTTTAATGGGAAACTAATTCTGACCTGGAAATCTAGAGCAGCAGCAAACAGAAGCTGATACTCTCCTATTTAGTGTCAACAGTCAAGTGTGTACTATGTGTGTGTGCTTCAACACAAAGAAACGTTTCCCTCATCGTTGTAAATATAATAAATAATAGTATGTATTTTGTAAAGTGCATACGACAGGTACGGTAACCTACTTATGTAATCTGTAACACAACATGTCTGAAGATAGGTCTGCTGTATTAAACCAAATTTGGCAGAGAGAGATATTCAGTGTGGGCATAAAATATTGGCTTACATTGTGTTACATGAATAACAGCATGAATGTGATGCGACAGTCATTTAATAATAGAACCCGTAAGACCTCGGCAACTGTAGGAGAACAACTACGGCTCTGGTAAGGAATCAATAGGACATAAGCAGCGACTGCCAAAAACACGGTTATAAAATCATATTTTCACTGCTCCAAGCCAAGTCAGACTTTCAGGAGGTAGTTCCTGTAAAATATGCCAACAGCACTGGATGTTCATCTTATGTGTTACTTTCACAGATTTCCAAGCAAGTTATTTAACAAAAAGAATTGTATGTAATACTGACATATTCTTCCACCTGATTTAAATATGTTATGATCATAAAACTCAAAACTTATTAACATAAACAATTATTGAGCTTTGGGCAATACAAAAGAACGATTGAGAAAACAAGAAAATAAACCCAACAATTATGTCTGTGTTGTCGTGTCTAACCCTAACTCTGTAGTGTTTCTTACTATTGGGTGAGGCGAGGCGAATAAGGAACATCTGAAGAGCCACATATGATCATTTATTTAGAAAAAAAATCCTGCTAGGAGAGAAAACCACTTTCTCTAATAGTGTTATTGTGTTCAGAGGATTAACTTTATAGAGATTTCCTGGTGCCCTAAATTACTTATTCATACTTACTACAGAAGCATGTGTGGCTAATCATAACTCACAGCATTGTCAAACCACATATAACCAACTTTATCTAAAGGAAGGACACAGTCGATCAGGCATAAGAAGTCCTATTTTAAATGCTGTTGTTATTTTCATATTAAAAAACCTGCGCAGCCATGTTTAACATAATACCTTTGGTTACATGTAAGTAAAGAGACTGGCATCAGTTCACTAAGTTCTAAATGTACTTGAAAACATGACAATATGTGGCATATGGGAAACTGACATTATAAAACTTAAAAAATAATTCACGCTCTGAACCGACTGAACAAAAAGTGAATCCGCACCATGTGACAAAGGGACATGGGAAGTGTAAGAGACATACAAGTCGTACGGCAACATAAACAAACGCCAAAATGAATGTATTCTATTTTAATCTACCTTTGAATTGTACCCTAAATATGTCAACTCTTCGACAACCAGAACTTGGAGAACAGTTTTTATCTTGACAACACAAGCTTTCGTTCACCTGTGTAAGTGACCTGTGTACGTCATCTCTCTCTCTCATACACCCAATATAAGATCACTCCATTCATGCATGAAACTGTCAGATAACACCACCCTCTCCCAACACGTGTTGCAGATGCTTACCAATACTGCCAGTTTTTACAGTCAAAAATATTCAAACTGGCATCAGCATCAGACTGAGGAAAACAAAAAATGAAACATTTAATTTTTCATGTTGTTTTTTTTTTTTTTCTCTGTTTCTCCATGTCACCGTTTGACCTAATTTGTTCTTTTGGGCTTGTCATGGCAAAGCAGCTCATCCAGCAAACATGCCTGATGAGGTGTGAAGCCTGCGCCCAAATCCAGCTCTCCTACCCTCTGCCCACATTCCAGCTTACTGGAGGTAGACGTCATTCACCGGCACAGTCTCAGGGTCAGATGGAGGCATCCCTATTCGAACCTGAAACCAGTGAGGCAGACCAGAGATCAGTCATTCATAACACGCGTACACAGTCTCGCAGGTAGTCAACTTTCCCTTCAGAGCAGGTGTTGAGTCGCAGTCAAGTAAAATTTGAGCAAAGCATATGTTGTGCACCGAGTATTTATTTTCTTTTATTTAACTCAACAAAAGCACACTTCATTGCATTATACTAGAAAAAAACTTGTACTTTCAGACTATTGTACATGGTGGAGCTAAGCAGGAGAAGCCACTTGTTTCATAAAGTAAGTGCTGAGCTTGGGAGAATGCACGTAAATTATTTAATGTCTGCCAAGACTGAGAGTCTGTAATGACTAAAAAATATTTCATGATTACACTTTACATGTAAACAAACCCCCCAGAGGCAGAGAAAAACAAAAACAACAAAGTACCAAATCTTAAACAATCCCTCCATCTTGGATTTTAATTGGGTTACGTTCAAGTCACCCAGCCAATCATATACCTTCATGTAACATTTTGAAATACCACAGGGCTCACTTTTTTCTACAACTTTTTTTTAACTCCTAAGTTAAAATGAAATTCTCATGACAGTTTGACATGTGCAAATCTCCGCTGTCAGAGTAAACAGAGACTGTAGAGTGTACTGTAGGTTTATACAAAAAAAAAAAGGACTTGAAATGTAGGATGAAATGTGTCCGTTATGAGGTGAGGTACTGTGGATGTTTAGATCTTCACCCCTGGCTGGGACAGTTGGCAGGTGGTAATGGCTGGCAGGGTTATCGCGGTTGACATTATGTGGGTGAGGGAACAACCTGGTCACAGTGGTAAAGAGGACAACGCTGCAGTGTTCCAGGTGTGGGTTGCCCGTGGCGACTGTGTGGGAGCTCTAGAAGTCCAGGTGTTTGTTGCCGGAAGTGCCAGAGCCACAGGCTGAAGCCACTGTGGCCCCTCCTGCCAGCTCCCCCCTGCTCACACGACTCACCGTCTCAGATAAGTCTGGGGGCAAATGTAGTCTCTACAGAAAGGGGAGAGAGAGAGAGAGAGAGAGAGAGAGAGAGAGAGAGAGAGAGAGAGAGAGAGAGAGAGAGAGAGAGAGGGGAGGGGGGGCAGAGTATTAGATCAGCCTGTATGGAGAAAAAAGAAAGCACTACAGTGGATCAACATACAGTAGATGGTACACTCCAGTGATGTTTATTCACAGAGAGCCATGTTGGGCTGAAATTGCATTAGTTGCTTCACCACTCCCCTCAGCACTGGCAGCGTGGAGTAAACCTGCTAGCGCGCTGCTAAATGCTTCAGAGAGCTTTAGGTCTGTTACAGCTCACAGGGAATATATGTGTGTGTGTGTGTGTGAGTGTGTGAGAGAGAGGTAGGGGTGCTTTGAGCAGTTGTGTATGGGACACAACAGCATGCATTTATGAAGTGAGGTAAGAGAAAGTTTGTGTTCAGACACAAATGTGCATGCAGGATCTGGGTGTGTTTTCACTTGCGTTGATTGCTTTACTGTGTTTGTAACACAGATTATTATGTTCTGTTAATACCAGAGTCAATAGAATCAAGTCTTTTAGCTGTTTCACAGTAAAGCTTATCTGTGGAGCTGCCCTGTGCCAACTCAAAGCACAAAGGGCCACTCATGTAAAGCCCCCTAACACCAACACGCTAACTACTACAAAGCTTAAGAGGGGCTACACTGCTCTGCTCTCTCCTGAAGCCGCAAGAAAGGCCGCCAGTGGCACTCCATGAACAAAGTCTTGAAGAGGTGCTGAGAGCGTGAGAGGAGGTGAAGTGTCTCCAGAGTCAAGTGTGCACCCGACAATGGTGTTGAGTAGCATGTTGCTCGAGTGTCTATCGAGGAAGTTAAATCAGAATACAGGCATACTCGGTACAAGAGAAGTTAAACCCTGTAATTTACCACTGAAAGAATCTGCCATGACATCTGAAACCCACTGGTCAAAGCCTGTGCTCCGAACCCCACCCCACCCCAGCCCTCTAAACCTTCCCTACCCGCCACATCCTTACCCCCTCCAGACATCCAGCTTTAGGAGAGCCCCTCCACTCCCACAGATACTTATCTTTTTCTTAATGACTAGGTGTTTGGGTATAGGGTTTAACAGCGTCATTACTAAGAGATCATTCAGGACTACGCAACACTCTTTACCCCTTTAGGGTAGACTACTTCCTTCCTTTGCTTAATACTGTTTTCTTTGGGAGAATTGAAACACCTGAGTCTGACCTGCAAAATGTTTTTACATCACTGATGTTCGTGTCTGATATGAAGCCGCGTGCTCCTGCTACTGTGGCTGACAGGTCGGAGGCGCATCATGCTCAAGTGGTCTCTTTTGTGTTGAGCATGTTGCCTTTGTGTGTGTGTCAGTGGACGGTTTGTCAGGCAAGTAGAGGAAACAAGAGGAGTGGTCTTCATGCAGCCCAGCAGATTATCTGCAGCAGGTGAGCACTGAGACACTGCAGGGGACCTATAATTTAATGCAAGATGGTAAAGGTAAGGTTACACAGGACTTACAAAGCCAAAGATGAAAGATTCCCACTTGGGAAAAGGATAAGACAAATGAAAATAAACTAACTAACTAACTAACTAACTAACTAACTAACTAACTAACTAACTAAGAGGTAGTTCAACACATACATAAACTTGTTTGCTTTTTATTTGTATGCAACTCTTTCTTTGACTCTCTCTCCCAGGCACACACAAACATCCATGCAAACTCATATATTGGCCTTGAGGGGGCTTCCAGAAGCTCTGCTCTGCTTCCACCCCTGCCAAACCTCACCTGTGTAACCTTTCGTGTCTTCAGCTCACTCAAGTGTGATTGAAAAAGAAAAACAATGCATTGATCAAGCCTGGACTCAGTCCTGCTTAGTGCACTGCAGCGGAAACACGGTAGAGAGAGGGGTAGGAGAAAAATCAATCACATATACATCATCCTCAGTGGGTGAGTAAAAAAAAAAAAAAAAGACATCACACCGTTGTCTGGCTGTCACGCACCCACGGTCCTGGCTACACCGTGCCTGCTTGGCTCTGGGCTCTGTGAACCCACTGAGCATGTGCAGAGCGAAGGTCAAAGCAATCCAGAAGTGCAGCTCAGCTCCTCTAACCTTTGAGTTCAGGGGCAGATGAGAACAATCAATGGTAACATCAAAGTTGGAGGGAGGCGCAGACAAAACCAATCGATCGGTTTGACACACAGGGAAAAGACAGCCCAGTAACAGTCAGCAACCATCCCGCACATCAGTGACAGCCACTATTAGAGATGATAACAGTTATTGGTTACCAGGGCCATAAGAACTTAGATTAAATTCAGCTCCACTGTAAACAACAGTGTCAACGCAAGTTAAGTGGATGAGGACAATCCATGAAAAAGATTTTTGATTCCTTTTTAAGCTGATTTTGAAATTTACATCCAAATATGAGGTAAGTGCAGTGCACTTGTTTTAGCAGTGATGGCCAACTGAGGAGCTGCCATGAACATTTGCATTGACACCAGATGAATGGAGGTCAGTGGAGGACTTAGACAGACATAGTCAGGGAGGCTCTGAGTCTACTTCCCTACGACCTGCACACTCCATGATGTAAACAAGGACATCCGGAAAACCCTCAGAGGCATAGTGGGGTGTATGTGTGTGTGAAGTCTTTCTCTGCTGCCTGGCAACCTTCACGAGGGTGGAGAAAGAGGGAAAAAATAAGAGAGAGGGAGGGGGGTGCTGGATGGGAGTGGACGGCGGGAAAGTAGACCATTGGCTGTGGTGCACTGGTGGAGGGGGGTATTGTGAAAATGGATGTGTGCCACAGTGTTAGTGCGAGTAAGTGTGGGCAAATGTGTGTGTGTTAGACTTGTGATGTCAATGTTCCCTCCCTGGTGGCGGGCAGGGGTAAAGGTCTATGGTCCAGCTCCGCTCCACAGCCAGAGGGGCTGGGGCCATGCTGGCAACAGGGTGAGGGGTGACAAAGCTCCAAACGAGTGCTAAGCACTTGAAATGAGCCCTAAGGGCCGGCCCACAGACTAGCTTTGCCTAAGAGGGTTACTAATATCACCCCACAATGGACAATTCCCTTCAGCTTACTAAACACCCCAAAGACTCGGTTCTTAAGGAATACAGCGTTTCATGCTTCTTGTAACTGGAACGTTTACAATCTCCACATATAGCAATGTTTCATAGGTCAGAAAAGCCAGCAAATCACAGTTTTAACGTTTTTCTTTTGGTATGCTTTGGTTATGTATATAGCAATGTTATGCAAGTGTGTTATAATCCAAGATCCAAATGGACCAATTTTCCCAACTGGAGCTTACAAGGGACCCACTCACACAAAGCAGTGCCATCAAAGGCATTCCACTGGTGGTAACGGCTTGCTAATGACTGGAGTATTAGGTGCTAATTTAACGAGTCATTTCTTCCATAGAGTTTTAGCCACACTTTCAAATGGCCCGTGTCACTGTACAGCTTAGAACTATGGGAAACCCAACACCTTGTTGGAACACATGACGACTGGTCTGGCTGTTCCAATCAGATTAGCCGATGTTGGAATATGCTCATGGAAGTGACACGATATTTACCATAAACACCTACTTAACACAATCATTGTTGTAATTTGGTCAGCATATTATAAGCTCTATTAAATCGTTGAAATGAGAGAAACTAAACATTGTATAACTAAGCTGAGGTCATTACAATTGCGGAAGAAATGACGACTAAGTAATCTTGCTATATGCTGTCAGGCATGACTACAAAATCCCTGTTATTGTATTGATGAAGAACAACTAAATAATATAATTTTTTAAGCATATAGTTTAAATGGATTTAGGTACCACATGTCCAGTGTTCATGGACAGTGGTCACATTAGAGGTGGTACCTTTTGCCAATTCCATTTCCCTGAGCAGCACAGCTGCAGTGCAGCCACTGTAAACTGATGTGGACGTCTGTCCATGACACCAGGTCAATGTCCTCCATTTCCAGTCCCATTTCTACAACCAGCCAAGGGTCAAAATGGTAGCAGAACGAAATTGGTAGAAATTTCCCAGACTCGTTGGTCTATCCAGTCACTAAACCAAGCTAAATCACCTCCCAGTGGCGTAATCCCTCACAGCTCTAAAGTTACACTGCATTGTGTGGGAAATAATTTGCTGAAGCTATAGGAACTAGTATTAACTTCAGCACACCAAAACCCACATAATGAGGTGATGTGCTTTTCTATTGGAGAAGCAAACTATCATCACATTTACGCTGGTAATTTCAGAGAATACTTCCGCTACCTTGCCAGAAAAAAAATGCAGAAACAACCCGGCATAAATCCCATCACTTTGGTAATTCTAGCCCACCTGCACCTAACAAAAGCGAGAAGAAGCTCTACCTTCCTTTTTTTTTTTTGTGGTAACAAAGAGTGCAACACGATCCCTGGCCTTGCCCTAAGAATAACCTGTTGACTGGGGAAGTTTCCATCCCTCAGAGTTTGTCATTTTTAGAGTTAAAAAAAAAACATTATTTCAATCATCTTCCTTATAGTTTCTAACTCGTGATTTTTTTTTTTTTTTTGTCAATATATTTATTTTCTGTCGGGGGAATTTTGGACTTTCTCCATGCATTCCTCACTTTTAGTAGCTTATAATGTTGTTGATTAATCAATTTAAGCTTATTCATGTAAGAATGGGTACATTTTCCAACTCTACACTGTTCTGTTGATGTGTGCGCCGTTTGCAAATAGTGTAAACGTGAAAGTAAAAGAGTGGAATAAAAAGAGTCTAAGAGCGAGAGAGGAGTAAAAAGAAGCGAAACTACACTGGGGCTCATCTCAAGTTTCTTTTTGGTAATTGGGTGATGGTCACCTGCTCGTCATGTCACCTGCTGCCTGATCCAGGATAATCTGAGAGGCAGGCGTGCACACAGTCAGGCAGACTGACAGATAGACAGATACAGACACAGGCTCCTCATCTCTTCTGCTTCATGGCTAATGCATCTGACAGAGTAGGCAGCAGGCAGGCAGAGAGATGAGTAAGCATTTTGAGTGTAATTATATTCCCAAACACTGGAAGAATGGGAAGGGACTAATAACTGACTGAATTTCATTAAAAGTGAGCATGTCCAAACAGGAAATTGATTAGCTGACAATATTTCAAGGTTTTTTTTTTTTTAATACCTAATGGAATGTTTATTCCTGTTCTCTTGAATCACCAGCTCCTCACTTACCCTTCACGCTCCACAGACTGATGTAAAACAGCATTTGATAGTATGTCATGATACTAAACATGACATGCATGGGAATCAGTTAGCTCCGCGATGCTTCTGAATAACCAAATGGACAAACAAGGGCCAAAGTGTAACTGTGCTGTAACACAGCAACTTGACTTGTTATCTCCGTCGTCATCATCTTCAACTGAACCCTCCTCTGGGGGCCTCTGCTTGGGCCTGTCAAGAGCTTTGACAGGGGAAGCAGCGTGGGGCCATTTTGTCTCTTTTCAGATCGGTTTTGTTTCTCTTTGGAGGGCAGTGTTGGTATGGACCGTGGGCGCTGTAGAGTGAGGGGGCGAGGGCACACTGACCCCAGTGGTGCTGGGTAGTAAGGGGGGGGGTGGGGGTGTGGGGGTTAGTTGGTGTTATGGACTTGGGCACAGCCAGGGAGTGCTGGTCCGCCCCTGGAGTGACATGGTGCCTGGGGAAAAAGGGAGAGGGATAGAGGGCGTAGAGTACAAACATGTCTAAGTGCTGCCTTCACTACCGATAGGCCCATAGCAAATAGTGCGGCTGCATGGGTTATGACAGCATATCTGGGGGACCTCTTGTGCCCTCCACCCCTCAAACACACATTTTACCCCTCAAACCATGACTCTGATATAAATGTCCTCAGGATAAAAAAAACACTGACACTTTTGGTAAGAGCAGGTTTTCCAGTGGTACAGATGCCCTGTTATAATAATCACACTCAGGAAAAAAATTCTTAACATTCATTTTTTGAATCTTAAAAAACAGCACACAGCTAAACAACAGCTAGAGGTTAAAGCTATAGCTTAGCCTGCTATTCAGGCAAGTAATCCATATTTCTTCTTTGTAATAAAATTGTTAGGCCACATTGAGTGTTTACATTTTTAATAAAAGGACCATACTACAGCACAGAAAAGTATGAGAAATTAACTGACTATAACTACTTGGATGTCAGTAATGGTCTAAAATGATAGTTTGACATTTTGGGAAAAAAAGCTGATTTGCTTACTTGAAGAGACTTACATACAAAAATTCAAACCACTCTCATATCTCTCCTTTCTATAAGAAGCTGGAGCTAGCAGCCAGTTATCGTAGCTTAGCATAAAGACAGGAAACAATGTGAAATAGGTAGCCTGGCTCTGTCCAAAGCTAACAAAATCAGTCTGCTAACAATGCTGATGCTCACTAATGAACATGTTATATATCTCATTTATTTAATCTGTACCAGAAGTAAAAATGGCAAGCTGTGGTTTTATGGGGGATATGTGCGGGGACTATATTTTGGCCGGGAGACACGACTTCCTGTAGTCTCCAATGTTTCTCCAGTGTCTCCAATGAATTCCTGGCAACCTCGTGGTAATGAAAAGGCAGAGAGTGAATAAGCGCATTTCCCAAAATGTTGCACTATTCCTTTAAGATCCCTGCGCTGACTGGCTCTGTCACTGCGTCAGTCACCTCAAACTAAAAGCCAGAGAATTACCAAGGATATTTTGTCATGTATTATTCATGTATTTTTTCCTGTGTTGCACTCAGTCTACAAGTGCACACACCCATGTACAAAAAGACAGACGGATACACACTGCCACTTGCTTATGCATGTGTCACACAGAAGTATTTACAACATGAGCACACAAAGCAGACTAGAACAACTAGGGTTTCCTTTAAACCAGCCTTCCCTCCGACAGAAAGCCCCATTTCTCCCTCATCGTTTGTGCCGTGATGGAGTTCACGCAGTTTACAGGCATAACATTTGGCAAAGCGAAAGGTCGTCTGGAGGTTACTGTGTCAGCCTGGGTAAGTGGCTGACCCCTTGAGAGAGGTGGGGGCGTTCACTCCCACAAGAGGAATAGTCCGTTGTTGTGCTCGCAAAAGACCAGCACTGAATGAGGCACACTAGAAGCAGAGAGACTATGACACAAGGCAGAAGATGATAATATATTATCTTCCATTTAAAATATTTCCAGTGTCATATAATGTTAAAACTCTCACCGCCTGCTTACTTGTACTTTTCCTGCACATAACATTAATGCATTGTAAGCCAGAAGACCTATATGACATAGCTGTCTGTTTTGTCCCTGCTTGGTTCCACACAGAGCAGCCCAATAAAGCAGCATATGTCGTCGTTCTCAGTAAAAGGAGATGGACCATAGATCACCACAAAACTACCGGTCTGTTCCTTTGACTGGGATTTCCTCGTACATTATCACGGCTTTAGGTTCACCTGCTTGAAATCTGCAGGAACTAGGCGAGTAATTAGGTGGACCACACAGACAACTTTGCTGCTGCCAACATCTACCTGCATTCATGACACTGAGATTCAGCAAAAGAGGGGAGAAGGAGAGTAGAGGAGACATGAATATTGACAGAGAGAAGTCGACCAATTGGTGGTGAAACCGTAAGTGAAGCCCTGGAGAGAAGAGAAACCAGAAGGAAAATTCACCCACATGACCGAATGATGTAAAGGGGACAATAAATGAACAGTGTGAAAGCATATGATGTTCACAGTCTATGAGTACACCTGAGACAGGTGTGCTCACATTGCATTTAACTGTCTCTGACACAACTGTGTAAGATAATGTGCTGAAGTGTTTGCAAAACTTTTGATGTCTTTGTGGTTGTATATATGTGCAAGAGTGTGTGTGTATGTTTGCATGCATCCGTGTCTGTTAGTCTGCCCGGATGAATAAAGGGGGGTGGGTATAATCCATCACCAGTTGATAGTCCTCACAAAAAAGGAGCCCTTTTTGCTGAGAGGACAGCCCTTGTGTGGACAAAGACCACCATACTGGGGACTTCATAGGACCCAGCTGAAAAGGTGTTGCCCAGAGTAACCCCATTCACATTAACAGGCATGCTGGCCAAAGCCAGTCATTACTGCTGACTTGGACCAGCCGGGCCACACATAGACCAGCCTAGAGCCTCTAAGGCCATTCACTCCACATCAGCCCACAGGCAAACAGCCTGAACTCTGCCACTGGGGAGCATCTAGAATTGTTACCATTCTATTCGACTGTCTGTCTTGAGAGCTTCAATATATGCAGCCTTTGAGTAAATTTACAAAAAGCAGCAATATACAGTTTTAAAAGTGCAAGATTGGACTCTTTGCCCATTCATAAAAATGTTGTAATAAAGCAGTAAAATAAAAAATAACTCACAATTTAAGTAGCAATATAAAACAAATCTACAAAAACAACTGGTCCAGTGTCTACCTAAGCTGGGCCTTAAACTAAACAGCTGTTCCAATATCATATCTTGGGTAATAAACAAGCCAGGGAATGTCTTTGACTTCCACCAAGTAAGATGAGACACATAGGAACTTCTGGAATTGCAATAACTCTTTCACATGGACATCCACTGGCCAAGAAGTAAGTATTAGTGTCACTGCAGACAGACAAAACATCATTTTTCATCATGTAACATTTTCCAATAAACATTTGCTTAAGAACAGAACAATTTACAAAATTGCTGTAACACATCAGATGGCCTTTCTTATGAGGTGAACGATTAGTGCAACAGACTGTATCTGGCTTTGACATGGCAATATTCAGTTATTCCTTTCTATCCACTCATCATCCCACTATAACACTGTCATTTGTGACAGTATGAAATGAGGGTCACCTCTTCCACAGTTCCACAGTGGAATGGTATGAGAGAAAAAGCAGAAGTACACTCAAGGGACTTGTACTGGGATTGCTGGAG
Organism: Seriola aureovittata; assembly: GCF_021018895.1. Classification (NCBI taxonomy): domain Eukaryota; kingdom Metazoa; phylum Chordata; class Actinopteri; order Carangiformes; family Carangidae; genus Seriola; species Seriola aureovittata. The sequence continues at coordinate 18,938,890 of NC_079364.1, forward strand.
GCTGAAATGCTTCGTTTCACTAATCCACTGAACTCCTAACAGCAGTCTGGAAAACCCAAACCTGACCCATTCTCCATCTCCACTCTGATGCAAACTTACAGTATTATAGAGCAAACCTTGCAGAAAGGACAATAGGAACAAAGAGGGGCAAAATATGTTATAAAAATACTGAAAAAACGACAAGAAATGTCAAATCTGAATTTCAATATTTTTGATTCAAATAGCAATTCATGTCAAGTGTAGCTACTCAAACATGTAGTGCATTGCATCCACTGACACACAAACACACCTCAGTCGCCTACCTTTTCCTCTCTCTATTTGCCCTCCACCCGCACCCCGACTCCACCTCCACCTCCACCTCTGCTCTCCACTCCAGTACACTCCCTGTGGGCAGGTGGTTGTGTAAATTTAGCCACAGCTAGGTGAGGTGCTTCCTGGGTAGACTGTTGGCAAAGCCACCTTTAGGGTGTTCAGGATGTCAGAGGGAATGAGACATCACCTCTGCTGCCCTGTCAAAAAATTCACCACCTTCCATTTCCCCCACAACCTCTAGGTCCTTGAAGCATTGTGGGTGATGGGAAATTCTTGTTTTGTGTTTTCTAATTTAGCCTGAAACACATCAGCCATTACCTAACCTAGAGCGGTGGCTGAGTGTTAATTGTGAAGCATTACTAAAGCCATTAAAACAGTGAGCCAGGGCCTGGGGAGAATGCATGCTAACGTTGAAAATCAGAGAGACAGTGCTAAATGCATGCGATACCCTTTCTGCAAATGACCCCTTTAGGAGGATACACTGCAGAGGATGTCTGGATTTCAAAACAATAAAAATAAAAACAGTTTTAACTCAAGAAAAAGTGATTGCGGTGATTACTTTCAATCTGCAATACTCCATCCATTAAAGACCCGATACAGCGCTATTAAAAATACAGACTTTTCAGACTGTTGTAAAACATGACATTTAATATCAAATAAATGAAACGAACAGATTAACTTTCTGTTACTCTTTTAGCAATTTAGCATCACAAATCAAATTTGGGTCAATTGATTTTTTTTATAGCGTTACGTTAAGTGTGGGACAGCATTTGAAAGAGCACTTTGCACCTATGTGATCATAAAATTATAAAATCTAGCAGCTTTAGTGGTCAGTCCTCACATAGTAGAAGAAACTGGATCAAAATTATGTTTAATCAAATAAAAACAAACAAGTTCAAACACTGTTCATTGATTGTGTAAAGGTCGGAGCTGTGCCTAATATGAAGCAGTAATAACTGATCTTTTAAATGAGGGCCACATTAATAGATAGAAAGCGTAATAGGTAAGATATTAAACGTGAAGAGGGTAATTTCTGGCTGTTACTGCTGGTATAATAAGAATTTATTTATTAAGGTACAGAATAATAAAGCAAAATAATCTATATTTTTTGGCTATATTTCTAAAACCCGAATACAATAAACAAAATCACACAGAAAAACTCTAAAGGTCTGAAGCTCCAGTCAATATTTGGAATAATCAATATTCAGTGTAGATACAGTGTCTGCAGCTATAGCATGCTGCGGGAGCAGGTTGGTTAGTAAGGTGACTTTCAGTTACTGTAATGATAACATTCATTTCCTAATTTCCCAAAACTGCAGTTGAAAAAACAAACAGAATGCACAAATTTAAGTCCAAAGTTCACACTAAAATGTTGCTCTAATTTAATGTAATTTCAGAGTTATTCATTTTGTGGACGAATTCCATGAAACATGCATGGCAAAAAATTGTTTTAAAAGAAAAGTGAAAGCAATTCTGTGGTTAGGGCGGTTAAGTTTATTTGTCAAAAACCTTTGATAAAAAAAACCCACAAAGCTTGAGGAGACTGATGAGTAAGAATATTATTTTGACATGTATAATTAGTCCACAATTATGTTCCATAAATTATAGTTTAAATAAAAAAGTAATGTTAAGTACAGAGATTGATACAGACTGCTGGTGAGTTGAAAAGAATAACAAAATTGGAAAGCGTTCCAAATGTGACTATCAGCTTCTTCATTCTCCCCGATGCCGAGTTAGGCGTTTTGCTGGGAAATGGGCGGCCTGCCAGATTGGGGCCAAGTCAGAGTTGTCAGGGGATTACAGTTCTGCCTTGCTCACTGCAGGGGGTGCGGAGTGGGCCTCAATTACCCTGGAGCGGTGTGTTTGATTTGGCCCGGCACTTTTGGGGACAGACCAAAAGCTGAATAATGCACCATTAGCAACTCAAAATCCTGCCCTAAAATGAGTCCACTTACGCATCACATACAGTAATTGTGTGTCTATCAAAGGCTGGCAGGTCTACACCAATTACCCTGATAACAACAAAACAATCTATGCATAATATTATTTGCTGAACACCTGTGGGCAGCCTCAAACATCCAAGCTCTCCTCTTTAAAACTTCAACAGCTCATTCAAAGTCTGGCACCAGCACACTGCGGAGAAATGAAGTGTTAACTTTAGAGTGCTAAAACACGAAAATGCAAGGTTTCCCTCACATAATATGGAAAAAAATGTGTGATGGTAGAACTGTTTATGTTTGTATTTATAAATAGAGGGGGATGACAGATAGAGGGAGAGAGAGTGTGAGAGAGAGAGAGAGAGAGAGAGAGAGAGGGTGATCCCCCTACTCTGGCTACAGTTGGAGCTGTGCAATTGAATTTCACACGATATGAGGCAGCAAATGGCATGTAAAGGCTGAAGCGTCAGACGGTTGCTGCCACACGGGCCAGACAGATAAGGGAGGTGTAAGTGAAATCATTAGGTAACTCTGCAGGACATCAGGGGCAGTTTGAGGTTGGCAGGGGGCTATGAGAGCCAAAGGTCCTCCTTGAGCTCCATTGAACACCCACTCAGCCTGATATACATGCACTTACAAACACACAGGGAAAATCACTTATACAAACACAAGCCGCAAGACAAACAAGGACTCAAGACAGAGACAGGCAAACAACCAAGCGCTGTTTTTCCCTCTCCACCCGCAAATACATGCACATGAACACACACAAGGATATGTACTCATGCACGTGTACACACACACACACACACACACACACACACACACACACACACACACACACACAAACACCACTTCAAACTGCAGACGCCTCATTGAGGTATCAGCTCCAGTGATTGTGTTTGTCCACCTGGGTATGAAAGAGCCATTCTGGCCTGTGTGGAGGAGACAGCAGTGTGGTACAGCTCAAGCCGGAGCCCAGCTAGGCTACGTCTGTCTCAGGCTCTCAGGGAGGGGAGCAGCCAAGTGTGGATGCACCTCATTACCTCACTCATCCACACACCAATTACCCCTAAATAAATACACCCAGCCCACAGGCAGCAACAATGACATCCAGCCTGAAAGGGAAGAAAGGACGCCGTTCAGAAAGCATTTGCAGGCACAGAAAAGTGCTGTTGGATAATGATGAAAAAAAAAGTACAGAGAAAAGAAGCAAAAAAGAAGAACATGCAGGGGGCTCCAAGTCTTTTAGAGAGCTCAAAGACGAAACGGAGAAAGAGAAAGAATGAAACAAACACCGAGCAAGCAGAGTGAAGTGATTCAGAAAATGATAATTTCTTGCTAAATTTCACCCAACACATCCGCAAATGATTGTTGTGACGAGGGAGGGGCAAAGTTTAATTGTTTTAATGCATGCAGCCATGAGATAGCTCTGCCACGGACTATAATGGTGATCACTGTAGAGCAGACACATATTTGCATGTAAGACGGACCGCTTGGGGTAATGGTAACAGCAGTGTGTGTGTGTGTGTGTGTGTGTGTGTGTGTGTGTGAAGGCCAAAGCACACTGGCTACAAAGAGAACAAACTAGCAGCCAAAGAGCTCCATCCCAGGAAAGTTTGACAAAATATGGCAGGTGGCATGAAAATGTGACAGGAAACACTCTGAAGGCACAGAAAATATGGGAAAACAATTTAAGCTGCTAAAAGTGAAAAGTCTCTGTTACTAGAGTGAGAAGGTGAGCAAAGGATGCAGGGAAGGTGTGTGGCAGAGAAAAGAAGACAGATGTGTTTTCAGGGTAGGGGGGTACAAACGAGAGAGGAAGCCAAGAGTTCCTTCATGCCCCTCCCCTCCCCACTCTGCCCACTTTCCCACCTCCCTCCATGTGGGATCTTTCTGCATGAGTGACTCTGTCATACCTGGGGGACAAAATGGTCTCTCTCCCTCTCTCTCTATCTCTCTGTCTTCCTCTGTCTGTCTATCTCTCTGCCCCAGTTCCTCCCTACCCCTTCTCTTGTATGTCTGTGCTGTGACTGTGGTGAGCCGACCCTGGTTAGTTGTATGGTACTGTGTGGTAAATGAGCCTGAGGACTAAAGGAGTAAGTATAAAATATCATCATCATTAATAATCTCTTAAAAGGTTTTAAAAGATTCTAAAAAATAAAAGACATTAATATAGTTTAATTCTAAATCGCAATCTTGGCACTCAAAGGCAAAAAAGATCATTCATTTCCTCCTCCGACACCTGAACAGTCAGGTGATGGGTGGAACTGTAGGTCATTGAGGGTGGTGTGGAAGGGGGGTGCATCAGGATGTAACTCCTGATAGGCTGTTCTATAGTCACCAGGATGCACAAGCACATCCCGCACTTGAAAAATAACCCACATGACCAGAGCCGGTTGGTTCACCTGACCAGAGGCAGATTCCTGGTTAACAGAAACAGCGGCTGGGAACGTGTCAGTTTTCCACGCCGTTGATTCGATGTAATAAACAGAAGGTGATGGACAGAATGGAAGTGAAAGGAGCAGGTTTATTAGGATTCCTTCCTGACGGAAGGATAATTGAGGGAGGGAACGCTGCATGCGTCTGGTGCCACAGGTGGGTGGAGTAGTGTCAACATGCTGTGGCAGCATTGTCAGGATTCCTGGTGTACAGCTCAACCCTCAATCAGACTGCATGGGAAACCCAGGCCTCTTACATACACAACACAACACAACACAACAGACAAGGCCGGTGAAGACCTACTGGCCTTTTACTAACCACTGTGTCTTTTGCACAGGTCCAGCTAGTATGACCTGCAGCTGGACCTAAAAATAGAAAGGCCCCCTCACCCTTTCTCCCTTCTTCTTCCCTGCTTGACGTTGCCTGGAGGTTCCTCCTGGGAGTTCCAGTGCTTTTAATTACCTGCACCCTACAACACCTACACATGCTGTTGTCAAACCCTGCAGCGCCCTTCACACACATGCACACACACACACACACATTGTGAACACATCACACTGTCTTAAAGGTTTATGTTTCTTGTTTTTATTTGATTAAGGTCTGTAGGCCAACACACACACACACACACACACACACACACACACACACACACACACACACACACACACACACACACACACACACACACACACACACACACAGCACTAACGTTTCCTCAGAAAGCGTGTGAAGAATGGAGGAACTGCCATGGCAAACATGCCAACAACGAACTCCAGCAGCAGAACCTCCTTCATAGAAAGGTTTGCGTGACCTGTGAGATTTCACACACTAGCTGTGCCTGAGAGGAATGTACAGGAGATATGTAGGATCCTCCAGTTCACACCCAGAGATGCTTGATGATCTGAACAATCAATCAAACAAACAAACAAACAAAAGGAAATCATCCTGCTTTTGTTTGTGGGCAGGATCCGGCACGCCAACCAGTTCTGTTTTTACACAAGAAATGGAAATGATTGAATTCACTCACAATGAACTCACAACCACAAGTCTGTCTGTGGTTTTTAAATATACTTTCCCATACAGTTTTTTTTATTTTTTTATTTTAGCTTTGAGGTCATTGAGGTCAGTGAGACTTCAGTTCAATATTATTATTCCTTAATATTTTTGAACACTGCACAGTATGCTGTGCAAACTCTATATCTCTTTGGTACAATGTTTAGCCTGACTTTTTAGCTATAAGAAGACCCTTCATTATAGCGCCTTTGCTTGTTTACACTTAACCAAACAAATGTGACATATTCCAGCCCCAGTGTGTGACTTTGCTGCTGGAGTTCTACAGTGTTGTAGTGTGACATAAAACATACGAGTCCGAGCATACGGGCGTAACGTACAAATCAACAATGGAGGGTGAACTGGAGTTGTAGAGGTGCTTTAGCTAGCTGCGCACCTTTTGACATATTTGACAAAGTTTCTGTGCATCATATACAACGTGTTGATTCCTTTAGGTCTGCTGCTAACTTCTTCTTCAGTCACCTCTAATTCCCCGGTGGCGGGTCGCACACTTGGCACATCATCATAACGTCACACTGCGTCCCGCGATGCCAGCTTTCCCTTTTACAAAGATATCAATTCGGCCCTTTTGCCGCCTCCTCTGCCGGCAAAAAGGTGGAACCACAATATCCCCCCTTTCCACCTTCATACCGATTATAAAGAAATACAAAGTGGAACAAAGGCACAACATTTTTGCCTTGAACCTTGAAAGTTCCAGGTAGATTATTTTGTAATGCAGTGTAATTCTACTGTTCAACTCGATACTGAGGATACTGAGGAGGATAAAATGACTGTCACCGTGATAACCGTCTTCAAGTCCCTTGTATCTGAGGTAACACAGCTTTTGTTTTTTTTAACTGTAATGTTTTCAGTCTGAGTGTCTGGTAAATCTCATACATACCAAATTTGTGGTGACCTCCATCTGATCAGTCACACCACAAGTCAAACTAAATTTTCTATACGTAGAATTTTTACATCACTTCAACAAACGATTAGTCATGATTATTCACTGGTGGTCTAACGTAAGTAACATTAGTGATGCTAATAAGGAAAGATGGAAGACACTATGGGCCCTCCTGTACTTCCTCGTGTAAATGATGTTCAGTTTACTTCTGTATGAGCACGCCAGGTGTCACATTGTGTTATTGTCCATTTGCGCATGCGCAGGATCATCAGGAGCGTGACCTGTTCAGACAGGTGTTGGTGAAGCTTGTTGTGTGAAAACAGGATTAGTATCCTATCTGAGGTCTTAAGTGTTTGGACTGTAAGCATGCATGAAAATAGAGCACCCTACATTTAAATACTTACTATACAAATAATAATGCCTCACTTGTTTTGTCTCCTAATGAGTAGGAGAAATCATTTATAACTATTATGTGGAAAATATGCACATGGAAAAGGTAACTTTAAAGGTTCTAGTATTTACAAGATGAGAGTTCGATTATCTATATTACAATTTTATCATCATTAACACACATTATAAAAGCATGTCATCTGTTCACCCACTTGAGAGATCTCCTCTGAATAAGTCAGAAAATGACAGAATTTATTATAAACAGGGCTGTGGTAAGCAGGCTATAACTAGACTTATTGTAACATTTGAGTAGGAAGAATTTTGTATGGTGTCAGCTTTAAGGTGATTGGGTCTGAATGTGTCATTTCACAATGTAATCTCACAATCACAATCCCCCCCATGATGGCAGAATCTCAGAATTAGCAGGACAAAAACTATGCATCCCAGTATACACTGGCAAACACACATACTTCATCTGCCAAATCCCTAAATTAACACCTTTTTGGTGAGAAAGCTCAATTTGGAACATATCAAACCAACACCACAGCTGGCATTCAAGGGTAAAATTAATTACTTCAGATACATGTGCTTCCTCTCAAAGTGGCAGACTTATTTGCATTGAGGAACATTCAGCAGAAGTAATCGATGCACACACAAAATACGGCCACCCGATGACCCCAGCCCCGTCTCAAAGTCCCTCCCCATCCCCAAAGCCCTGACGGCTCAGCCATGCATGGAGGAACAAACACAGGTAGCAAGAGCAAATCAGACTGCAACAAAACACAGAAACATGAATGGGAAGCATTACAATGACGGCCTGGAAGCGGGACAATGGGCCCGCTATTAAACAAACGGCAAATCCCAGGATGGGCTGTGGGAGTATGATACAGATTACAGGCACCTAGTTCCTGCCTGGGGAACAGGGGAGAGGGAGAAAAAAGGACACAATATTGCAATCTGACAGCTGACGTCTTCATATAAATGTATGAATTTACATTCCAATTAGAGGAAATTTACATCTTAATCACAGCGAGCAGTGTGTCGGTCCCTCGGTTAGTGTGTTGCTACGGTAATGAGGTGGGATGCTGCTGTGCTCTCTCATCCAGACAGTGATCTGTCAGCAGACGACACCTCCCTGTTATGAGGGAGCTGCACCCTTAAATGCAACCGCCACCACGATCCAGTAATATTCGTCGAAATCTGTCTTAAATACCAACAAGGTGTGGGCTGCCACCCGAGGATAATTTGCCAAATATGGAGTTTGAAAAACATCAAACATATCTTAAATACAGTGCACTGAACCAGGAGTTTCTTTAACTGTCACTCAAGTGACAAGCTTTCAGTACTCTATGGCATTCTGTTTCTAATTTCCATACTAATAATGGGTATATTATCTTTAATGGTTTGACTTTGTTTTATGGCATTTGAAATGAATGGTGAAGCCGTCTGTGGAATTACTCAAACATATCTTGTCATCAGATCACATGCTGCTCTGGCGCTAACAAAGGCAAAGTGAATGGGTGAGATGGAAGGATTGAGAATCTATCATCAATATCCTACTGGTCATCATATACATGAATGTAAATCCTAACATCCAAGCTCCCGCTCCAGGAAAGCACGCGATGAGTCCGTCAGAAAGTGTGTGTATACTTGTGGGGAGAGAAGAAAGTTGGATAAGTACGGATTGCTGAGAGGAAACAGTTAAAGTCTGCTGAAAGAACAACATCTTGTTCAAGTTTGTAAAGTCTTTTTGTGGACACTTGTTGTGGGTTTGCTCAATTAGCAGACAAGAGCAGTTGGTTTGAGGTTTTGGAAGGGAAACCACACAGACAAGCCCAAGGCCTGGGTAGGGTCACTTTATAAGCTCACTAGAGAGAAAGGAAGAACTCCACACTAACATCAATTTTCATGAGTTCAGAAAAGGGACCGTTTAATGAAAACTTCTAACTTTGCTGAAACAACTTCCACCCAGTGAAATCATTTACTTGTAAAGCAGCACCGATTGCTGACAATGCAATCAGGAGGAGCAGATTAGCCACCACCACACAGGAGAGCACATAAATCAGTTTAACACAGGCCTTTGCCATCTTCACGCTTGACTTTAATACAGGGATGTGTGAACAAAAAATTGGAGGTAAATGAGGCATGGCTTCTTTATCACCCACCTCGTAGCCAATCAGGCCTCTCCCGTCAGAGACACTGCTCTAATGGCTGATATCTATGGAAGCAGCCTATTACTGGATACTGTCTGTAATTAAGACAAGTCAGATTACACCGGGCCAGTGCCTAGTCTCTGATATGTAGGCTTCCATTAAGGCCAGAAGTGGTAATGCACTTGTGTTGATTGAGAAAAGAAAGAAAGGCTCGTGAGTGTCCAGGGTGGGTGCCCAATGTGTCCCCAAACATCACGTGGGGCGACATGTGGGGCGTGGCTGGGATTCCACTTTAGCCTGCAGTGTGTTTGGAGAAGATGCCGGGAGGGTGCACACACCCCTTTTGGCACTTATCTTGCATATCCTACTCTTGCAGATTGATTCCCACAGCAGTGCTGCTGCACCTGTGCACTTCTCTCAGAACATCCAAATGAGATCGCCTATCTTTTTTTTCAGGTTCCGGTTCAGCAACCGAGTGTAGTTTGAATTTTCACCATGATTACAACTTTCTTTCTTTTTTTTTTTTATTATCTAAAACAGACAGCAGCTTATAAGATGCCAAGCTGACTTTGTGTCTGGTAGCAAATGAGATGAAAAGGGTAAATGTGAAGGCAGTTAAGTTGGAATGAGGGGCTTGAAATGTAGAGAAAGCAACACTCTTAAAAAGCTGACTATGATTAAAAAAACAGGAGTGGAGGGAGGAAGCGTCTGACAAAAGAGACAGAGTGAGAGGGAGATAGACAGAGGGAGAGCAAGTGAGTTTGAGATGGGAAAGCACTTCTTTCTGTACACAGAGTGACCTTGCTAACACTCAGCCTACTCTAATATTCACCACTACACATGCTTTTGTGCGCTATTCCTTGCCCATCTAAGCACGCAAACCCTCCTCTCAGTACACACACTCCTCATTATACAATTTCACTAGCCATTTATTCAAGACTTGCACAGGCATTAACACTCTTGCTAAGATTCAAAGACACACACACACACAAACACCAAGATGTGCAATCTATTGAGGGGTGCAAGAAATTCACTGTACTGATTTAATTATAATTTTGTGCATTCCAACTTCTGTCTCCTTGCACTTCTGTTGATGCAGAAACCTCAAATGAGGATTGCTGAATGTCAGAGTGTGTTTAAGGACGTGCATCAAAGGAGGTTGTTAACTTTCATGTCCTATGAGATTTACTTGGAGAGGGACGCTCACTGGGATCTTTTCTCTTGTTGAGGCCAGAATGTTATTTTTAATATGAGTAAAACAAGTCACTCAATAAGTGAAAACTTTGGATGTCTGCAACAGAGACATAAAATATTCCCATCATGCCTTTGAGTGAGCAAACAATATTGAATTTCTTCAAATTTTTTCAACTTAGCCATTGTATTTGTCAAACAAAGTAAAGTAATGAAACAGTGTTTAGGAGACTCAAAAACAATACTGTTGCTATAAAATAACCAAGGCAAGTAAAGATACACTGTCAGGACTAAATGCACGCTAAACACAGGCGCAGCAGCACACACACATGCACACACACTCATGCGCATTCACTGTGGGTGATGAAGCAAGCGGACATGACGTCCCCATACAAACAGTATGTGTAAGTGAGCGTACAACATCAGGCCATCAGATCACTTCCCTCTCCAAACATGAAGTCTTTAATAGATGTGAAACTCCAGTCCCTGGATCTTTTCACACCACTGAGTTACAACTAACACAGAAGAACAGAAGACAGAGGATGATAGAAACAAAAAAAATAAAACAAAGGAAGACACTCAATATTGAGCAAATACATTTATGATGAGGGGATCCAGCAGAAATTTATATATGATTCCATTTGATTTACGCAAACACTTCAAGACTTGACAGAAATATATATAAAAAAAAGATTCATAAGAATCCTCAGACTAACATATGGAGTAACCTTTGTGGCCTTCCGGGACTTGGGGGGTGGTGGTGGGGTTACACGGGGGGGTCTAACGCTCCGAAGACCGTAGGCACGCTAGGGAGAGGTGAGCTGTCACCCCCCATTACGATCACTGCCTGAGCTCAGAAAGGGGGAGGGGTAGGAGGAGTGCAGGCAAAAAAAAAAAAAAAAATAGTGGTTCCTCGCTAACCGCCATCTAGAGCCATCCCCGGGCCTCAGAACCCTCAGTCTACAACTGCCTCCTGGGAAATACTTGCACGCAAGTTGTCCTCATCCCAGGCTAGCAGTGGGGCATAATGTGTATGTGGAGGTAAGAGGAGGGGTGTATGTGTGTTGTTGGGCTGTGTAAGCAGAATGTATGGATTCTGTTTCTTACTTGCTTCACAGAGACGGGACAAACAGATATGCAGTGGAAGTTAGAGTGAGCATCTCGCTGCATCTCTTCTTGTTATTAAAGTTTAAAAAAAAAAGACAAAGAAAAGGCAAACGGGTATTTTATTTTCAATCTGCTGTGATAAGACTTCCGATTTAAAACACTTGGGAGTAATCAATAACTGACAGAATTTGTATACTATACTAAGTCCTTTGCAAAATTATCTAGGGTGGCACTGAAACTGCATTAAGATTATACTAAAAAATAATACATGTCAGCCTGAGCACAGCAAAGAGACATGAAATGTTCTTGCTTATTATGGAGCACATAAAATGGTGCAATATTATATGCCAGTGGATAAGAAGCTTGCCTCAGATTTGACCTTTTGCTGCCTTTTGTGTGGGTTTGGGTGAGCACTGCTTAGGTGCATTCTGTTCCCCAGATCCCACTCCTAACACCCCTGTCACTCATCATCACTCATCATTGTTAGGGACAAAAGGAAAGTTTGGTTAAGCCACACACTGGAGTATTCTCCCACCCAGTGCCTCCCCCACCTTCACACATTCATGTATGTGTGTTAGGTAGTGCGCACGCGCACACATGCACACACACACACTACACACACACTACACACGCACTACACGCACACACGCACGCACGCACGCACGCACGCACGCACGCACGCACGCACGCACGCACGCACACACACACACACACACACACACACACACACACACACACACACGCACACACACACGCAGTCAAGGCACAAAGAAAATTGCTCTATTTTTGCCGGATAAATACAAGACCACTGACTCACACACGCGCCCTGATTCATGGATGGGGTCACAAACGTTTCGATAAGGCGCCATCACCTTGCCCTCTAACTTGCCTTTTGAAGTGCAGGATTGTCCTTCCAATGGCCCCTTTGACTCATCTGCTGGGTGTAATTAAAGTCTATTCAGGGCTCTATATGTGTCCTAACTATCCTCCATCATCTGGCCAGGCCTTTCAATAGCCACCTGTGAACTCTGAAGGACAGGGACACTTGCCCTCATAAAATTCATGAGCACTGTTACATTCAGCGGCCGGCTAACTTCTCTCAATGGCCAACACCGCTTTAAACAACTCTGTGTTGACTGTTGGGTGAATCCTTTTTAAATACAACCATATTCACAGTAGCAGGGGTTAAGTAGCTGCCATGATTAGCTGAAACAAATGCCTTTATGGTGTGCTCCGAGATAAAGAGAAAGAAAGAGGATCAAGAGACCCAATTTGTTTTTGTCAAGCAAGGACTCATTGAGGGATTGCTGACAGAGAAAGCATTTAGAAAAAGGCTAAGTGTCCAACTGATCAGGCATCTCTAAGCCTACTTTTGTTTGGGATGCAAACAAATGAATGAAGTAAGCACACAAATTCTGTTGTGAGGAGTCTAGAAATTATGGACTCCTCACAATAAGACTGTGTCCTTGTGTAGACAAGCTTTTCAGAGACATCAAGACACGATGTAGTGAGAACGGGAAAAACAAGCTTTTAAAAATGTTGACATTTGACTGTCAACCTACACAGATATGACAAAGTTTGTCATATCTGTTTGTCAAAAAAAATTTGTTAATTAATTAATTAATTCTTAATGTGTTTTAATCTCAATTTGTGTAACTGTGTACGGTGTCCTTGAGTGCCAAGAAAGGCGCCTTTAAATAAAATGTATTATTATTATTAAAGTAGTTTCATAAAGTAGTACTGTTAGGGATCAAGTGTCTATATGCATCAGCCATGGAATTAATGTTAGCTCATTATCCCTTCACCAAATAATTTTATACAACACAAAAACATTTGTCGATAATGTCAAACAATTGAAGAGGAGGAAGAAGAGACTTAACTTTTTTTATTTTTATTTTTTTTAAAAAGCTTGTATTAAAACTATCTGAAAATTAGTGCAGACAGCACCATATTTAAAACATTATCTGTGTTTTCAAATTTGTTCACATTTCAACAGCGTAAGATACATAAACACTGAGCAGACACACACAGAAATACATACACACACTCCTCCTCCTGACCACCCCAGGACACTGTGCGGTGAGAGTGTGGGAAAGTTATTTTTAGGACCCAAGCAGAGAGCCTTCCTGAGTTTGATGCTCCTGCTCCGGATCAACATTCCACCTTTGAACCACTCCGACCATGGAGCTGTTTGTGCTCCATGATGGCAATTTTAACTTTCTCTGTGGACCAACAGCTGTGAAGTCACTGCTTCATTTAAAATTGGACAATCACTGCCTTTTGCCACTTTGTAGTCAAGTCTCAGTAACAATGGTAACAATGTTTCAGGGCAATTTTATAATGGGCATTGTTTAGATTGCTGGATTATTGACCTCTGAAGGTTTGGACTTTCAAATACCAACATGTGGTTCTTTTTAAAACATATGCATGATTGCAAATTCTAAGATCCTGTGCAGCCTAACTTGCAGAGTGACTAATTATTTTATCGTTTCTATTAAATAACAAGTCTAAGGCTGCGTCCACACTATTACATTTCCATTTTGAAAGGTTTTAAAATGAAAACTATCTCCGTCCAGACGAGCATTTTAGCTCTGTATGAGAAAATAATCTCCATCCATACTAACACACCTGAAAATGCATATCACATGACCATTCACGTACAGTGGGTGTGTGTGGTTGGTTTGTCGCAGAAAATACTACGAACGAAGAACAGCAAAGGCAGAATTTAACTGCATGACAGCTGGCAGCAAAGACAACATCAGAAACAACGTCAGAAACGCTTGTAATTCATTATCCATGTTGCATGCACTACTGGTAGTCGTGACGGATAAGACCCAATCAGGAGGCAAGCCTGGTGTCTGTGTCATTGTTTCTAAAGGTCTCATTTTCTGCCCATCCAGACTACAATGCAACCCCAGAGTTTTCACACTAAAACAGGGCCAGCAGCATTTCCAAAAGTCTCAGTTTTCAGGGCTCGAAAACGGAGTAGTGTGGACGCCAGGCATAAGTGATGTGTTTTAAAACTAAAACATATCAGTGTGGTTTTAGTCTTAGTATTAGGTGTACATAACCAAGGATCAAAAAAAAATCAGGAATTAGGAATTATGCCTGAATATGAGGAAAAGCAGTAAAGTTTTTTTTACAAAGGATTTACAGTGAACACATTTGCCAGCCTTGCCAACAGTTTTTAACACTTGCACAAAAAGTGCATGGACCTAAGGCAAAATTAGACCCTATTTTCTAAAAGGAAATAACAATGAAATGATTCAGAAGCCAAAGATACAGCGAAGACCCAGTTTATAAGCACCAGGGGGCCTGTGGTTCCCCAGTCACTACCATTATGCTAATGGAGAGCCCTTTCTGAACACACTTATGAATACCCTATAGTACCACAAGACCCCATGGATGTAGGGTGGCATGCAAGTTACAGCCTCTTTCCCCTCCTCTCTCTAATGGGAGCTGAAGACAACTAGGACTACTTTAATCAGGTCTGAGTCCAATGTGGCCAGTCTAGTCTGATGGGGGCTGAGTGGTGCATGGACTATGTTAAGGGTTCACTGCTCACTGATGAAACAGCTTCACTTCCAGGGCGAGTTCATGCAGACCACACTCTTACTCAGACTGGCAGGAGGAGCACATATGCCCTGTTTTGTTTTGCTTTAACACTGTCCGATTGCAAGAAACGTTTCGGTGTTGTGATAATTCAGTACAGAGGGCAGCACAGCTTTGACTCGACTACAGAAACCACAACTGTTACTGCTTTTTCTCCCTAGGCATTTGACAAAAAAAAAAATCTCATTGGGGACTGTTTTAGCCTTAATCATTTCTGAACCTTGACCTTGTCGTAAGAAGCACATCCTCCATGCGCAGGCTACCTTGGTGCCACATCAGATAATGTATGCCACTGTTGGGGGCCAGATTTGGTGTTAGAAGAATGGCATTATTGAAGTGGGTTTGGTTTTCTAAATTAACAGAATTAGCAAACATCCGTCCATGAATTTATGCAGCAAACCTGAATAACGTGAGGTTCCCACCATGCACAACAAGCAACCCAAAAAAAAACTTGCATGTTTGCACCCTCCACAAACCCAAGACCAGCATTGAGACCTAACAAGCTGGACCTTTTCAAACACACATGCACATTTGCAGAATAGATAAAATCCCTCTTAAATAATAAATGTAACTCTGATGTATGTTGTGAATATTGTTCGGCTGAGGGGTACGATCGCGTGCAACTGACTGGCCCACACTGAGCTCTCACTCTCTCGTTCTCATATATGCACAAACCATAAGCACACCTCATTCCAAAATGCGACAGAGGCTGGTGTGCACCAACGGAGGACGTATAAATTATTCAAGTGGAATATTATTCCAAAGGTCCATTCCCATCTGATCATGATTCCCAAGGCAGATGTAGGAATCACAGGCAGATGTGTAGAAAACCTTTTTTCTGCATGCTACTAATAGGTTCAGGACATCCAGTAAGCTTATTGTTCATATTAAGTTTATTGTCAATCTGCAAGTCATTGTGATCCACTACTGGAAACAGTTATTGCCCTACAAGTGCCTTGGGGAGGGACTGCCCATCCCCCCCAAAAAAACTAAGAAAAAAAAAAAAATTGTATTTATGTTATTTACCTAATTTAAGTGCACTAGTGTAATTTCAGCTCAGTGTGAGGGTCTCTACTGCGTTCTACTCTCATTCTCTCCTTTTCTCTGCTCTCTGTTTAACCGTGTGCGTCTTAGCCCCTCCCCACAAACGCAGAGCAGAGGAGAGACAGGTTGACAACTCCTTACGTAAAGTGCAATAAAAGCTTTCCAACAAGTGTTAGAAAACCAAAGATGGGCAGACATCGACCCCGAACGTCTGAAAGTCAGGCCAAACTATCCACGTTTTTGTAAACGCACAAAATCTGGCAAATGTGGTGAAAGCAGTCAACTTAGGGGAAACACTGTATTGAATGACCCAGTTTAGTTCTTTCTCTGTATGAGTTCTTTTCAATACTGGCTTTTCTTTGATCTTTAGTACCAAGCATTATTTGAGACTTGGGTTAGGAGATATACGACCAGGCATGGAATACAAACAAACATATAAACAAATACACAGACAAGCCCTGAGGCCTGGGTCTCTGTCTAACATGCTCTGCATTCTACAATTCTTTCTTTCCCTCCCTTTTTATTTCTCTCTCAATAAGACGGTTTGGTGCCTCTGAGGAAAAGCCCTCATTTTAATTAGACCTGACCTGAGAATCACTTAACTGCTCCTCTCCGCTTACGCCTCCCCCCTCCTCTCCAAGCCTTCGCTCTGTTCCTCACATAGGTCCATTAACACCCTTCCCTCGGCACCCACAGGCTTCAACAGGGGGCAGACACAGGCGTTGTCTTAAAGACGTTTTGAGGACATGCCAAGAAACATTAACCTACTCCATACACCTCCCTTGGACTCTTTCAGTTCGCCTTCCTCTTCTCCTAAAGACTTCTTCTACTCAGCACAATCATCATCTTCATTCCTTTTTTCTTCTCCCTCTTTGCTTCCCCTCTGCTCGACTGAAGAGTCTACTCGATTGGCTAATGCCAAGTTCATGTTATGTGAGATGGAAGGTCATTGGACGCGAGAAGGTTGCATGATGCAGAGTTGTTAGTGTGAGGCTTACAAAAATGCACTGCATAGTCATTCTAACACTGTGTGTTTGCTTTTTGTGGCACTGGGCAGCCTGAGTGGGGGCCTGTTGTTTCAAGTACCTGTGAGCCGATGAAATTCAATCCAGGAAGTGTAGTTTGAGGAACAGATCCATCAGTCTCATGGTCTATCAGATGCAAAAACACTGCACAACAGTTTATAATACTCTGAAACCAGTTTTTACAATTGACGCAGGCAATGTCACAGCAGCAATAATTTATCTTTCACTTCAGTGATCGCACCATAAACAGCACAAAAACGGTATTCGTGTTACAGAGTAATCTACCAGGAACGTGTGTTTGCATGTATTTGACAGGCCACCACAGTGAATTGACAGATGAACTGCACTGTGAACTGCACTACACTGTATTTCAGCCAGGTTCAATGGTTTTGCCAGCATTTTTTTTTGCTAGTGCCTTCTGTGTTAGCACCCCGCTGCGTCAAAGAAGCAGTCTCTTTCTGATGAATGAAGGAGGCTGTGTTTTTTCATGAAGGGCTGAAGTTGGTTTGAACACTGTTTTATTAAGTGTGAAGTCAGATATATAGACGCTTGTAATTCTGACTCAGATGCTGATGTGAACTGTATTTACAAGTCAGAAACTGTGAAGTACAGTAACTGCCACGTTAAAGAAATGTAGCCTGGGAACTTCATCACATGCAATCCTCTCTTCCATCTCTCTTATATTGACTCTCCACTGAAGATCTCAAAATACCACCAAACAAAAAACCATTAACATTAAATTGAAACTAGAGACTAATTGAGACTAGAAAGTTTTCCTTAAAGCCAATACATGTGCACAGCCTACACAGCCATAGTGACATAGCTTGTCAGTGCAACAGACACCTCCAAAAAGCTCCTCTAAGAGAAGACTAATTTGACACAAATCCCCGTCTTATACTGTATTTGACCCGGTGACCTGCCTCTAGCACCCCAGTACCCCACAGGCACATTGCCTGTCAGTTTAAAGGGTCAGACAAAGGTAAGGAGAATGTAATTGCGTATCACCTGCATTCTTCAGACCTTCATCCTCAAAGCATCTTGAATTGTGAAACTACTGACAGAAGCCTGTGTCGGCTTAACATGAGTGAGTGGGAAAAAATTCTCACACATATGCATGTTTAAGAAATTTCCGTCACATATGTGCGTGCTTGCATTTCTCAATCAGTATGCGCTCACAAATTTCAATATCTTCACGTGTGGGAGCGAGCAATGTTTGTGTAT
The DNA here is from genome assembly GCF_021018895.1 of Seriola aureovittata. Lineage (NCBI taxonomy): Eukaryota > Metazoa > Chordata > Actinopteri > Carangiformes > Carangidae > Seriola > Seriola aureovittata. The sequence goes on from NC_079364.1 coordinate 18,957,275, forward strand.
GTGTCTATGAGTATGTGTTAATCTTGTCTAAACACCTAACACTCCCCCTACCTGCTCAGACAGGGCCATGGGTTAATTCTGGCCTCAGGCCTTATGGCTAATAACTGCTCATCAACCGCAGCTTGAACTCTCGGAAACGTCAAACTGTTACCGTGGTAACCTTATCACGGAACCAGAAGAACATTGATAATGGTGCTGAGTTTGAGGTTGGGAATTAATATTACAAGTGTTATCAAATTTAGAAAAAAATTATTATGATTATTAATTATTAATAACTAAATACATGAGATACAACCCTGTACTCTGCGTGCTGGTAAACAACTACTTTTCCGCGTTCCTGATGTGCTAGGTGATGGAGGTGTGTTTCAAACAGCAGTTAAGAAATTAGTCATCAGCATGACTCCATGTGCAGTTGGGTGACACGTACCTGCCTGACCTGGCTGGTGAGCAGCTAGCGCTGTCAATCACCTGTCATTCACCTTCGCCATATCACAAATTAATCCAGATAGATGATATGCAAAGATTGGCTGAATTTCCTGCTTTTTAAATGTGGAAAAGGAGTCAAAAGTTGAAATAAGAACATAGCAGCAGGAGAAGTGTGTTACCTCTGACATGATAGATGTGTGGAAGAAGACAGACGGAGCAGCGCAGAACAAACTCAGTCAGAGAATGCTGTATTATGTGGCTCCAGGCAGAGGAGTCCTGTAGCTTGAGTAAATGAGGTGATTAGCAGGGATGGTGTGGGCTGTCACATGTCAGACACTGGGCTTAGACTCCAATCACCATGTCATTTGTCAATCAGCGGCCCACCGAGGCAGTTGACCAACAGGTCAAACACAGTATATGATGAGTCACATAGTCAGAGCGCAGCGGTGGTCCTGTGTGTGATCTAATACACAGGTATACCAATGCCTCTGCATCGAGGAATGAAGAGCCAACATGCACTCATACCTTTGTGACATCTCCATCTCAGGTGGTTTACAAATTAATGACAGCCAATCAAAGTTCTACAGAACACAACATGAAAACATAATAGTGTATTACAATGACTAATGACTAATATGTGTTTTGATTGATTTGATGCATAACTGGTGGTATGATACAATGTTGGGAAATTCCCTGCCACATAACAATGTGTCATGACCAAGGACTGTGATTGACATTTCATATTATTACTATCTTATGTCAACAATCACAACCATTTTAGAATTGTGAGATTTTCTTATAGTGTTATGTTCTGAGGGCAACACAAGGGTATGGTTCACATTCAACAAAAAACTCCAGTAAAGCTCCTTAAACAAGGAAGACAGACAAAGCTTGGTCTTAACAGTGTGCTGCTGGGATATATGACATGGTATCCAGGCCCCATAGAGCTACAGAGATTCTCTAGGCCTCAGCCCCCTGGCCTGCTCAATACAGAGGCCTAATTAAAAGACCATTGAGGATAACCACCTTGACTTTTACGGACCTTATAAATCTATACTGGAGTGGCCTATTTGGGGGGTCAGAGAAAGGGAGTAGGTGGGGGAAAATGCAGACAGGAGAAAGGGTTAGAAGGATGATGCAGGCTGGCAGAAAATGAGAAGGGGATGACCGTAGGATGTGAGGAGGCTTGTAGGGGGGAGGGGGTCGGGGTGGCATTCCTCTCCTCCCTTTCACCTCCTGCCTGAGACAATAGGACTCACTAAGAGCCAAGGACCAGAGGGTGTGATAAGGTAATGATAATGTAATGAGGACCAATCATGAGCCTGAGCTAAGAGGAGGGCCCCTTAATTTGTCTCTAGAGTGGTAGTTCAGTGACAGATTGATTGCTCAGAGTGAGAGTGATGATGTGACACATGCAAAATGGATGTGTCTTTGACAGGACGAGAGAGAGAAAGAGGTGAAAAAATCATAAATCGAAATTAATGAAGAAATGGAGAGGCCTCTATTCTATGCAGGCTTAAAATGGTCAAGCCAATCAAGAGATTTCAAGCTATGATGCGAAAAAAAAAAAAAAGGAAATTCAACAATCGCTTTTGAAGAAAACATTTTTTTGTGTATTTCTGACACCTAATAAAGCCTTCAGACCTCAATCCAACGTGTCTCAGAAGATGTGGAGAAGGCAATTTGGAAATAACACTGCAATTCAAATTAGCTTATAGGCCGCAGTTTAAAATACACCTGCTGCTTACTGCTCCTTTTTCTCAACAGGTCACTGCTGTTCCCAGCTGGGAAGTGAATGAACAAGAACCTGCTAGACAAAATAAACAGCATCTACTGTGCATAGTGTGCTCACCTGAGAGCTATTGTGGCTTAAAATGTTTGTGTAGCGAAACCCTGTTTGTATCAATATCATGACTGGTGACTAATCCTAACTACTGAACTACTATAGTATAGCAAAAGTGCAAACTACACCTATAACTTAACTGCCACCAGTATTTTTTCACTACATATTCAAGCATATAGATAGAAATTCTTCACACTCTGTTGCCTCTTGATGTTGCACTGGAGTAAGTGTGGTAGCAACAGTGTATAATCAATAGCTTCACCTTTGATTTTGCCACCCAATAACAGATAAAAGGTAACACAGGTTGACGGAGCTTGGCTGACGTGAGAGACTTCTCATTATCATCAGCACTTAATTTCAGCACTGCTATGAACAACTTAAATGGAACAAATGTAATGGCTTTCTTAATAAATAATTACTGCATGTAAGTTCTTGTTTTAGGTTAATGGTTACATGGCAAGTTACAAAATACATTAGAAAAGTAAAATTGGGGCAACAAAACAAAACAAAAAATATGACTGAGAAACAGCATTAAAAATACAACAAGATGGTAGGACCGGTGAACACCTATGTTTTGTTTATGAAGAAACCCTGGGTATGCTAAGTAACCCAGACAACATACCTCAATACTGAACTGTTTTCTCTTGAGCTTAAAGGCCAGGTCCTTGTGGTCAGGGAGTTGATTCGCCAGACAGTTCAGGTGAGGTACCTGGCGCACATGTAGCAGGCCTGTGAAGGACAGAGAGTGCCGATTAAAGCTGAAAGCGCTTACAAATACAACAGAAATACAAGGAAGATATTCCTGTCCCAGCCACAGTGTGCATGTGTTATGTGACACTGTGCCGATAACAAATAACTTTGTGCTGGACAGTGGTGTGCAGAGTGTTAAATATGTAAAAGAGTTTTTTTCCTTCCCCAAATTACACATGCAAGATTCGGTACTTACTACCACTAAGAAGTGAAGATTATTTTACTCAGTAAACCTATTTCAAAGGAATCTTGCCTTCTTCTAGGTTTGCAAGATAGCAAAAATTGCTCTATACTATTAATTATTAATTGTAACAGAGCAAATATCAAATAATGCCTGATATCTCACCCTGATTTCATATATGTATGAACTGTTTGTTAAACACATTTGCAAATGCATTTCTTAATTTGTTTGACATGTAAAAGGCTATTTCTATTTAAATGTGGCAACTGCTAAAAAAAATTCTAATGATGAAATCTTCAAATAAGTTTTATGACAACCGAAGGGAGCCATTTTTCTGTTCGTCAAGTCTACAAAATCTTGTTTTCCTTTGAAGCAAGTTTGACAGTTTACATCTTAAGAGGAAGCTTTCAAGGATCCACCATTATAAAGTGCATTTGTGAAAATGTTGCACTAGAATCAAGGTTACATTTGTCCTCATTTGATTTGAAGTAAACTGTGCTCATCTACATGAGTGACTGTGGTACAATGTAGTTTTTAGTAGTAAAATTAGGACACGCATTAACAAACCGGTATATTACAGACGACAATATTTGCACTAAGCAACATAGTTACAGTCCCTACACGCTGAAGCATGGGTAACTGTTAACTGCCAACTATTATTGGGACACATTGGAGCAATGAGGGACAGGAAACCGACATACAGAGGCAGGGCCTTTGCTGTCAAGGTCCCCCGAATACTTTGTTTCTCATTTCCATTCAATAGAAAGTTACATTTTCATAAAACTGGAAAAATACTGGAGAAGTGGAGTGGTATAAATGAGCGTGAGAGAGAGAAAAGAAGAGATCGAGGGAGTAATGGAGAAAGGGAGACAGACAGAGAAAGTGGGGGATGGTGGGTTCTCTCCTCTGTGCACTTGGGTGATTTCCCCTTGCCTGATTTGCAGTGACAGGCTTCCCAGCATGCTTTGAGCAGCCCTGAACTGCTGCCGCAAACACGCACGCACGCGCATTCGCACGCGTATTCGCACGCTCTCTCACACTCGTACCAGATGCGTTTGCACTCATGAACACACATCAAAACAGTCATACAAATAAATGTATTTCATAACCCAACCAGAATTTCTCTGGCTGGTTAAACAGAGGGCAAATATCTTTTTGAACAAGACATTCAAATAATATTAATTGGAAATTCCAAAGAACATTTTTGTAATTCATACAATTTTAAAGAAATTATTCACTGAAACACGCATATGTTGAATGGGTTTACAAGCCACCTGGCTTTTCAATGCAGAGGAATGTGATCACTATGGGGCGTGTTATCTAAATAAAACATGCTGTTGGATGAAACCAAAACCTGCCATTGAATGTTTTTACTCCTCATCCCTTCATCTGTCACAACCAGGGCTGTCTAACCCATGGAGGGGAGGGAGTGGGGAAATGAGAGGAATAGTGCAAGAGTGAGTGGGAGAGTTCGAGAGGCACAGCTAAAAATACCACACTCGCTTAAACTGACCTTTATGCGTGGAGAGTGTGATAGAGTGATAGAAAAGAGGGAAGCAAGAGGGAGAAAGAAGGAATGGTAAAATCGTACAGGAAAAGTGATGGTGAGGACTGGGAGAGCAGAGACAAACAACAGTGCCCTCCTTTCCTCTTTCTTCGTTTCCTTCTCTCCATTTGTCCCTTACCAGTGTCCTCTTCCTCTACTGAAAGCCTTGCCCTCCATTTATTAGCAGAGCATGCTGGCCATGGAGACATTGAGCGAGGGACAGAGAGATAGAGGCAGAGAGGAAGAGAGAGTGATGGTGAGAATATCGATTCCCCAGTGTTGGTCTGCTCTGCTCCAGAGCCTCAGGGGTATGGGACAAGGGATGGGACTAGGGATGGAGAGGGGGCGAGGCGAGAGGGAGAGAGGCTCTGCTGGAGGGGGGGAGGCAGGGATGGAGGGGGGTGAGGGTGCGAGGGAGAGGGGGTACAGCGTGGCAGCTGAATCCCCCCCGGCCTGTCTACTGAGGAGCACGTCTGATTGAGCAGCAGCACACTAACACGCACTGACAGCCTGGCCTGCAAGGGGGCTGCCCTGCCTCCATCCACAGCCCAGCCCCAGCCTTAATGCACTGCCTGTGTGTGTGTGTGTGTGTGTGTGTGTGTGTGTTTGTGTGTGTGTGTGTGTGTGTGTGTGTGTGTGTGCGTGCGTATTTGATGGAAAAGAGACAGAAAGATAAGCGAGTGTGTGTGTTCTTACCATGGTAATCTTTGTAGAGTGGGTTGGTCTCTCTCTCAGAGCCTTTGAATGATTCCAGCGCTATGGCATTGTCACATAGCCTGGTTATGCTGCCCATTAGAGCTCTGTCCTGTAGGATCGAGCGAGGGAGGGAGAGGGAGAGGGAGAGGGAGAGGGAGAGGGAGAGGGAGAGAGAGAAACATGAGCAGGTAATTAAAAGCCTCCTGACGGGCCATCAGTGTTGCAATTAAATTAGGTCATCATTTCCCACGGCCAGGTCATTTCTGCCCATGGCTTAGGTGAGGGTGATGAGGTATAGAGGGGAAAGAGCACTGATAGAGGTGACACAGGTGATGTCGGTGCAGACCAGTGGACATACACCTTACATCAAGCATGCATCTAGAGAAGAGGCATGGGAACAGTCAATGAGCAACACACTCAAATTATTTTACTTGGTTCAGGCTCCAAACCCGCACACAGCAGGGGAGGACAGAGAAGTAGGAGAGAGCAAGAGAGGCTTGATGATGAGAGCTCCCCCTACTGGTTAGGTCAGTGACTTGACAACAGACCTAACCAGGTCTGTGGTGGATACAGTAGATAGAGAGAATGAATGAGAAATATACAAAAGGATTGAGGCAGAGGGTAAAGGGAGTGCGGGGGGGGGGGGGGGGGGCCACATTGGGATGGAGGAAGAGAGGGAGTCCTGCATTATTAATCCTTTTGCCTCTTGAATCATTCACATCCTTCTCTCTGTGTTGGCTGCCACCGCCTAATGCAGTTTTCATGCCTTCATGTCTTTTCCCCACTCTTTCTTCCTTTTCATTTTTGTCCTACTTTTAAAGTAGGCATATACCACCAGTCAGTACCACCAGCACTTACAGGGTACCTGAGGTCACTCACAAGCAGCAATTAAAGCCAGTGTAAGAGTTTGAATACAACAAATTATTCAAAACATCAATGGTACAATATGACCAATGGTGTCTGTGTGAGTGAAACTTTACCTGTGCTAATGTGTCTAACTGTCCTTTGTGTACTAACATACAAAGATATGGCTCCTTGGAAAAGAGTCAAAAGTTTCAAAGTCAGAGGAGTCCAAAGTGTCCACACAGAGCCGTTCAGTACTGTGACAGCAGGGCAGAATGAGGTCAGTAAGACATGCACATGCTCCACAGCTCCTTGAATTCAAGGAGGTGGTCAGGGAAACGCTCACCTTACATCTTTTAAAATATTTTATATTTATTCTTAATAAGGACCTCAAACAAGAATCAATTCAGTTCTGCACTGAAAGTCTATGCTAGCTCAATTAGCTCAGATTTCATCAGTGTAAATCCCGTGAACACCCTCAGCCTCAGCTGACGACCACTGACATGTCAAAGGGAGGGCCCAGCATTTATCTTACCCTGACTAGGCAAGTGGGTAGCTCATGACTTGACAGGGCTCACCCAGTTACTGATTAACCCCATTTTGCTCACAGTTGTTTGACTCAATGTTGTACTGCGTAAGACGTGTCACTATGTACACACGTGTTCGAAGATTAGATCGCAAATGTAGTATTCTACAAGTAGACAATCTACCCAGTACTACACAAAATTCAATACATCGCTCTGAGGGGGGCAGCGATGACTTTTCTGTTGGGACTGGAGAGTCTATATACAGTACTGTATGAGACAAAATAAATGCACATAACGACCAAGGCTACAAATATAAACAGCAGTTTGTAAATATATTTCTAAATTACAATTGGAAATGGGAAAATGTGTGTTGAAAATATGCAATTAACACCCACTAACAAACGTTAGCAACAGCAAATATTACTTCACAAATGATGAGATCTGTTCTGAAATGGATTACAGAATGTCCAAAAAAATCATAAGAACTGGCAAAGTGGTTTCACATGAAATTAATACAATGTTTCCTGTTTCCTGTAGATGTTATGGACTTATAGGGACATCTTGCTGTATTGTTCAGTAAACTTACAATCAGATTTCAGGTACGGTCTTTCAATTACATAAATAGGTCAATCTTAAGACCTTTATCATTCACAAGCAAAAAATGACCATAAGGAAATTGACATTTTTAGCTAAACTAAACAATGCAGTGGGGTTCAAGAGTACTTTAAATGACTACAAGTAAAAAAAGGGTCAACTGAATATTGATTGTTGTGATGAAACCATTTCTTACAGCCCCACCCCACAGGGCTGTGGTACTAAACAGCTGTGCTTGACCAGTCCAAACCCTGAGTCAAAATATTTGCATAGGTCAGGACACCACTTAGTCTGAGCAGCAGGTGAGGTGTACATAGATGCATTTTATGGAGGACTGTGGATTTTGTATTTGTGTGTTTACTTATGGGGATGGGTGTGGTAGCAGGAGATAGTATGATGGAGGTGGCCTGGACTAGGACAAGCCTAATTAATGTTTCAGATGGACTGTGGCACTGGGCTGCTGTGGGGAGGCTTTCAGTGAGTTGCTCAGCTTCCCAAGCTGCTCAATAATGGATAGAAAGTCCAGTGCGGTCTCGGCCAGCTAGCCCACTGCTACTAGTCTAGACAGTTTTCCAAAGGCCACACTCTGTTAACTAAGCTATTAGATAAGCAAAGGCAGGGAAGATGCTCTGCTAACATTTCAATTAAAATACTAAACACACTGTTGCCATTCACTTAAAGTGAGCAGCTTTCACACGTTGGCGACCTCAGATGATCACTTTTCTTTTCTTATGACAACATCATCAAGTGAGATTCACAGTGTTACTAAGCATAAGGGCATTTCATAGATGGCCATCTTAACAGCCTCTCATTACCTCCATGTTGGCTTAGTCACCCAACACCTGATTCAGTCCAAAATTTCCCCCTCTCCTCTTCTTCCCCCGCTCATTCACTTCTCTCCCCAGGGTGGAGAAGGGGGAGGAGACAGATTAAGGGTTTGGAACCCAGGCCAGAGAGGGACAGGGGGACCGCTCCCACCACAGCTGACATCTGCTAGTTAGCCACTTTACCTTTTTTGACTAGGCCAAGGCCGCTGCGCACTGAGCATATAGGCCTGGAGCCAGAGCATGTTGTGACAACACAGCTGTTCTGAAAGTTAAGCATCGACCTATATCTTTATATAAAGGGATCACAGATAACGCAGCTTCCATGCTCTTGAGAATGAGGACTATGAGGAAGTGGGGTGTTTGAAGCATGGGCGAGATAAAACATTTTAGTAGAAAGTCTCAGATGGCTTTTCTGGTGAGTGTGCCTCTATGGTCGAGTGTTTGGGGGAGGGCTGTGGTTTGCCATATGCCTCAGCAGATGACTCCACCTTCACACTGAGAGGCCAGACTGGACACAGACGCATGCACGCGGACTCATACCCCCCCCACCCCCCCACCCCCACCCCAAACCCACAACACACACACGCACATGCACACACACAAACACACACACACACACACACAACTACAAGGAGGGAGATTTGTAAGAGAATATAATGCATGCACAGACACACACTCTCATTGTGTACAGCTTCAAGTAATTAAAGTCCAAATAAACAAACATAGATTTAGAGGCCTTTGAATGAAGTGTGCACTCGACTGGGTCTGTTGGGGGAGTGATGCGTGGAGGGAGAGGCCCCTCACAGGCCTGAGTCATACCAGGATGACACTGAACCACAAGGTCAAGAGGAGGCCCCATGACAAAAGACGTCCAACTCCGTGCCCCATTAATGAACGAAACAAAGCAAAAGGACATGGCCCAAAAATCAACTCGCACGCAACAAAATCTTAAGTGTCCATTAATGGCAAATTCAAGTCAATTAGAATTTAGCACTTTATTTATCCCTCTGAGGGCAATTCAAGGTAAGTGCATAGGACACAACAGGGGAGCGAAGCAAACGTTGTGAAGAAGGCAGTTATGCAGTTATACCTTTGTATACTGTTTAACACTAGCAAAAAAAAGTGTGTACATAATTATTTATATCCAGCCAGCCCGTAGTCACTAATCAGATAAGTTGTATTCCGAGCGGATGCTGATGCTTACGTACTCTGTCGAGTTGTTCTCTTGTGTCAAACATCGCCTTACCTGGATGAGATGTGAAGGTACAGTAACTACTGCAACTGACAGTGATGACCTCAGCAGAGCACGCAGTCCATAGAGAAAGGTAGTGAGGGCGTGGCGGTGTCTAGGGTTGTCATGGCAACTCAGGTCATCACCCCAAAGAGCTGAGCCAAGAGAGTGAAGCCCAATGCGCAGGATGTTACGTGACTTTGACTATAAGAAAAAAACAAGCAAAAAGAAGGGGTCAGGAAGATTTCAAATGTGTTAAGAGTCATGGACATATGCAGTATTCTCTTGAAGCACAGCCACAGATCATACTAAAGCAACGATACAGTTTGATTTAACTCAAGTTCACGGAGTGCATTTGAAGATGAAAGGAGAACTGCTTTTGAAGTATTTCAGAAAGGTGCTGCTGTCTTGGGTAGTATTCTCAAACTCTGGGGGAGAGCGACTGGACAGTCTGCTCACCAGCACAGACGATCGGAACACAGTGCCCAAACGTGACTGGACACAACTGCCCAATCACAGAGGCCATCTGACACACGCACAATGGACCTGTCAGACAGGCTTCCAATATGGCTGCCACCCAGAAACCCCAGCACATTCTTGGCACCACAGCGATGCTCTGCAGCCAAGGGGGCCTGGGTAAGGGTGGAGTGCCTTCCCTTGAAACCCCCCACCCCACCACAAGAGATCAACGGTAACCCACTCTCATGAAGACAGAGAGAAAGTGGACAAACAGTGGTGGGATATATATCACTGAAACTGAGAGAATGGAGGAGCCTGTCCAAACTGTGAGAGGTTTTTAACCTTTAGTACAATTGCCTTTTATTTGGGTTTTCTTCGGGATGGCTCCTGATTACTGAGGTGAGAGCCAAGAGTGATTAACAAAGCTTGGCCTAAAATCTGCTCACTTTTTCCTTTTTTCCAGCCTCTCTTTTATCCCTCCCCCTCCATTATCTCGACCCTCCCAAAATCTCCTCCGCCCAACTCCCCATTGCTTCCTCTCCCAACAGTATGACCTAAGCTTCGTTTGGATCTGGATCAGAATCACAAGCATCTAAGAAAAATAAACCCCATTGTTTCTGGGAGTTTTTCACAGTTGGCTCATAGTTTCCCAAGGCAGTACTCTCAAATTGTATTCTATGTTCATCCTCTTCTACATATTTAACATCAGTGCTGCATTTCTATACCTTAGTATACTTAAATATTAGTGCGGTGTGCGTGTGCGTGCGTGTGTGTGTGTGTGTGTGTGTGTGTGTGTGTGTGTACGCCTTTGTCATTATTTGATTGGAGCTTTCTTTGTTTAGCAGACGTTGCCTACATACAGTAGGTTTTAGGGGCACAGAATTAGAAATCTGTTTCTATGTGCGCAGCCCATCAGGGGGGAACTGTGGTAACATGACTGTTGCTGTGGCAACATCAGGATGAGAGGCCAAACTTAACTCCTATAGTTTAGCCTATAGAAAAAGGAGGGAACCGTGCCAGTAGAATCCAGCCAAGGACCAGAGGCCAGCCATATAGACTACAGCCAGCCTGGGACCACAACCTAATCACCAGCCAGTCTCAGCGGAGACTCACTGTCCTGCTGCCACTCCTGTCTCACTCATCTCAAAAGACTCTAACATATATGTTCAGGAAGACAAAACATTGCTCAAATCTGTTATTTACATAACACATTCTATATTTATATGAAATCTGCATCTTGTTAAAAATCCTTGATGGCAGATTAACAAATAAACGCATACACACTAACTATCACCCATACTGGGCATTCTTGTGCCAGTGCCCATGTCGCTCTGTGCCGGTCTGCATTCCTGGACTGTGCCAACAGCATGTCAGGCGGCCACACTGCTTTAATGATGTCAGCAGTTAATCTGGTGTGTGAGTGACAGCGCTCGGGGAGGGAGGGTAGGGGGTACTGGAGGTAAATCCTGTGTGTGAGTGACAGGGGGAGAGGTGGCTCCAGGTGACGAGCAGAGGGGTCACCGAATGTAGGTGAACACACACACACACACACACACATAAAATATATATATATATATATAATATATATATATATATATATATATATATATATATATACACATACATACATACATACATACATACATATATACAGACACACACATGTATATGCAGGCATATCACACTGTTAACAAAAATACACTTGGCCCTGTGGAAAACATAAATAGGAATGCCAAGAGAGACAGATGGGGTCATGGATGTTTCTGGCATACTGTAGACGACTGATGATTATTAAGAGGATATGTGTCAAAGGTAAGACACACACAGCTGGGACACACACAGGTGAGGCCAACCCAAGCAGGTGAAAGAGAGGCAAACAGACTCAAGAGAAGTAGTGATTGGAATGTATCTTGTCACAGGTGCAGATCTAGTATCCCCATTTTTCTTTTTGAAAATGCTCCTTTTATGCAAATCACACATTATAACTGAAATGCATAATAATTTGACTGGGCTCAAAGTGAGGATACAAGCAGATATTTGCAATCTGATACACATAAGTACAAGCAAGTCAAAGAGTTCACCTTTAATGACATTCAGTGAATGTAGAAAGAAATGCATACCTGCCTTTTGTGTTGCTTCACTGTCAGCGGCAGCTTATGACATGCCTGTTTCATTTCAGCAATGTTTTTTGTCAAAACCACAAACAAATCCACAAATTCTGAGAGGCAAATTGTACAACAAGTTGGACTGATAAGTACTTTTTGTTACTAATGTAGAGTCAAATAAATAAACAAAACACTTTTAACCCTCCACTTCAACTCAATTGGTTGAACTGGATGAGAGATGATAAAACTTAACATGAAGGGAATGGTGGCCTGAAGTGAACAGTATTACTTGTTCAGTTGCTTTGGCTGCTGTTTTAGCCACAGATGCATACACACACAGTCACTGTACGATGGCTGTTTGTTAATAATTGGAGATACTACAAATTTCAATAAAGTTGTAGTTGCAGAAAATATGTGACAGAAACCTCTGAATCCAGGCTAAAGTTAAAGGAAATGCAAAACATTCATTCAATTCTACTTCTTACCATGGGGGCTGCTACTTCAAAGCCTTCCCTGTGTATGACCTCTTGGAGTGACTTCAACAGCGAAGAGTAGGACTCGAGCATTGGACTGGAGAGAGAACAGGACAGAGAAAAGAGGGGACACCATGGAGGAGACAACCAGAGAGAGAGAACACAGAAGGGTTACTTTGGGGGTGTAAACTGTAAATGAAACCATTTTGATAAAACTGGGCCAAGCTTATCATCGCAGTAGCTTAATCCTCCATGACTGCAGCATGTTCCTCCTGACTGTGCTTTTCTGGAGCCACTGAAGCAGACAGATGATCCATATCAAGAGATCCAATTAATTTATTTGGTTGATTAAATTACAACATGACTGGTTCTCTGTCAGCTCCCTGAGGATCTGATTGTGCCGAGACAGACAGACAGATGAGACACGCGTATGCACAAACATACACACAACAAAGACGATAAGTGAGAAGGAGGGGGGGGGGATTAATGGGCTGATATCTAAAATTAACAGGGAACAGCATTTTGGTGTTTAATCAGGGGTAAGATGTGCACCACTGACAAAGGGCATACAGTACCATCGGAGCAACATTTAGCAACAGTCAACGGATGAATTGCTGCTGAGCCCACCATGTGCCTATAGGATGGCCGATAGGAATGTTAACCCCATGTTTTTACACAGGACCCTCCACTTAAGAATGCCCGACCATTGTAATGACCACTCTGTAGTGAGTCACAGTGGGCTGCTATGTCAGTTGTCAATTCGACCTGCGGGCTACAAAAGCTGATACACATAGATTGGTCACACGCCAATAGCCCTGCATAAAGAACAGTAATACACACTTGTGTTGATTACACTTGCGCCAAGTATATCCATGTACTCTATTTCAGTTATTCAACCCAACAATGGTGCCTCCTGACCCCGCTGGGGCTAATGATAGAGCTGGTTTGGGGAAAAAGGGACACCTACCCTCCTTGGCCTCTCTGCCCATGCCCCTGCTCTGAGGTAGGGGGCTGGGATGGTTTGACAAGTAGTTGAGCAGGAGGTTGCCTCTGGTTGGCAGCCATTGTACACGGCATCATTGTGTTTTTAGCTACCCCTACAGAGCACCCCTTATTCAGGTACCAAAAAGGTCTAGGTGCTTAGCTACGGGGTCTAGTGCGTTGGCTAATTAGGATCATACACAGGGAGGCTTCTTTATCTCAGTGTTCCTCTTTCAGCGAGGGAAGAAAGGAGGAGAGAAGGAGGATGCTTGGTCTTAAACAACAGGATCTGTATCACCTAGAGAGCAATTTATGCCAATTATGCCTTCAAGTGAAACGGAGCAATTTAACAGCCAGGGTATCAACATGGGGCTGTGGACACGTGCAAGGGGGAGTAGCCCGCTTAGGAGTTTGTGTGGTACATGTGCGTTTGTAATGTGCCGGGTAGTGTGTGTGTGTGTGTGTGTGTGTGTGTGTGTGTGTGTGTGTGTGTGCGCGTGTGTATGTTTGTGTGTCAGTTTTGAGGCGGGGCTGAGGGCACAATGGTGCAGTGCAGGTGTAGTTTCCTGCTGTCAAAATGTCTGTGAGATCTATAACTGATTCAGACGCCACATCGGCACAACACTGTCACTATTACTCAGTAGATCGCCACGAAACACTGCTAACATCCATGGAGAAGATATTTTGTTATTTTATTTGTTCTCTATTAATAAGCATCATTATGTTGTGAGCTGATATTCAGCAAAATAGCGCATGCTGCACACTTCATGGTGAACACTTTTGAAAATTTATATTTTAAGCTGAATATCCACAGCATTTAATGTGTTTACATGGGTGCGCCATTAAACAGCCTCTGTTTGCTGAAATAAAGGAAGAGGGATTCTATAAAGCCTCCTCCACATCCTCTGTGCTCCAGATTGCTGTATTTACCCAGAGTGTGTGAGTGGGCCTTCGTGTGCCCTTGTGTGTTCAGCAGCACTCTCTGAGTAAAGAGCCTGCATGACCTCTGAACCCTAAGTACACTCAATGCAGGAGAAATCAAACAGACGCTGAGCAAATAAGGCTCTTATTTGAATAGACATACACAACCTTGAATTGAGTATGTAACCTCGAAGGGTGAATGACGTCGGCCATTGGGAAACTACTCAGAATAGGGGTGAGACCAGGTTGATTTTAACTGATTTGTATCAAAAAATAGTGAAAGGGTAATAATAATGAATGAGTCAGTATTTTGAGTTAATTTTAAAAAATGCTGTTTTGTTGAAACCCAATATTCAAAGTGAATATGATGGAAACTGCATGCTTTAAGTTCTTACGCAGACATGCAAAATGTTAAATGTAAAAATAAAATCTGGGGTGATTTCAGCTTTCTATTTTTTTATATTTTGAAGCAATTCAATGAATCTCAATAACTATCGATACAAATGTAATAAATAGTATTGTTTTTCTGCAGCCAGAGGTAATGAATGCACACGGTTTATTAGAGCTGAAACAATTAATCAATTAGGTTACTGCTAGAAAACTAGTTGTCATTTTCAAGCAAAAATGCTGCACATTACCTGGTTCCAGCTGGCTAAGATGTGAGTATTTGCTATTTTAAATTGCAGTAAATAAGATACGTTTAGTTTTTGGACTGTTCGACTACATACTGTGACTCCGGCTCTTCGGACTCCTGTGATGGGCTTTTTTCTTTTTTTCTTTCTTTTTTTTTTTTTTTTACAATTTCTTGGACATTTTAAAACAATTAATTAACAAAAGAGACAGGATTCATTAATAATGAAAACAAGTGTTAGTTGCAGCCCTATAGTTTATTAAAGTCTTACAAACGTGTATTGGGGAGAGCTCAATCTAGAATTTCTTCCTCTCAGGACAATTTTTCTCTAATGCAAATGCTGGTTGCAAGGCTTATATAGCATGTGCTCTTTAAATTATGTTGTCTGTCTGCATTGTTGGTTCACCTGTATTCTGTGAACGATGCCATGTTTGCTTAACAGTGCTCTGTGGATGATGTCTTATTTGTGTAACTGTGTTTTGTGGACGATGTCGTGTTTGTGTGCTAGTGTTCTGCAGATGGTGTCTCATTGGTTTCCATGCGTTCTGTGGATGATGTCTTGTCGTTTTACCTGTATGTGGGTGATGACTGGGTGGGATGTTCAGGAAGGTAGAAGCGGTGGCACTTGGCTGCCTGGCGAATTTCTGGCTCCATCGTCTTGGACACGTCATAGTAGTGCCCGAACCGAGAGGAGGATGCCAGGGCACTCTGAAGAGGTCAAAAAGTCAAACTCGTGGTAAAGAATATGTACACTAAAGCCCTTTAATGAAAGAGCATTTTAAATTATATTTGACACTACTGCCTGCTTCCAGATCTGTACAACAACTGGTGTGCATTTAACTCATTTCAGATGACAATAGAGCAATTCATGAGAAAAATAATCTTATTTGTGTTTCTAACATGTTAAATGAGTGTGCTCTGCAATACTATGATAATGCAATTGCATTGTTTATGGGTCATTCCTCAACATTCCTACAGCAGAGAAGTTAAATAACCACTACGACCACGCTCTTAATCATTTCTTCACATAAATGTCCACTTCTGACTGTGAAAGCAAACGTGTCAGGGACGCAGGGGAAGGCGGATGTTTTCCTGCAGCTGAAAGAGAGAGTTTTAGCTCTTCTCTCTCAGTGAAACCAGGGATTCCATTGTTAGAGGGGCCCTTAATCTACTCCTAATCTGGATTAGGGCCCCCGGTGTGTCCCTCTCCTGGCGGGACGAGGGGGTCAGCAGGGCAGGGGGGTCAGGGGCTCATCTTCTCTTTGTGAGCTAGGCAACCCGCTTAGCGTTCCATCCTCGCCCTGACGGCCTCACCTTTGATCTGATGTCTTCATCGAGAGAACGACACAGTGGGCTGTGCCAGGAGAGGTGTGTGTAAGGGGAAAGTAAGCGTTGACTCTGGGGGTGAATTTGAGATGCAAATCCTCTGGTGGGGCTTACTAGTGGTTTGTAAAGACGATTTTACAGAGGAAGGGGGAGAGGTGAGGAAAGGAGACAGATATAAAGAAGTTTCCAGGGAGAGAGAAAGAGGGAGAGGATCCCCTGGGACACACTGTGTGCTGTTAATCCACATAGCGATATGGATTATAGACCGAAGGGGGGAAACTGCAGAGAAGAAGAAGGGGAGGGTCACCTCTCCTCAAAGCGGAAGAAAGAGTGTAGAGCTGCCGACCCTAGCAGGGGGAAAGGCAGGGATTTGGGGAAAGACAGAGGAGCAGGTCTGGGTCATAGGGTTGAGCGAGCAGACATGTCAATGCAGAAGCTGCAAAGTACTCTTGTTTCCCAGGCTAAGCAGGGGTGCACGCGTGTGTGTATGTGTGTATATGTGAGTTGGGGACCAGTGGAAAGCCTACCTATTGCCAGCTAAGTGTGAGTAATCTGGTCGAGCTCTGAAAGGAAAGGCTGAGGCCTTATTCACTCCACAAAGGAGTTTAGAAGCTGATGGATTTAGTGGTGGAGACAATTGCCAAACCACTATGACCAGAGAGCCAGTGCTGTTATTTCTCATACCATCAATAGGAAAGTAACAAGTTGGATTTTGAATAAAAGTAGCATGATCACACTATTGTACCATACACTGTAATGAAAATAAACTGCTATTATTATAATTAACAGACAATTTAAATTTTCATTTGATCACCTGATTACCTGTACTTTTGGAAGATTCTGATAACGCCAAGCAATCTTCATGGCATCCAAACTGTCCTGAGGTTCACAAGACAGCCTGGGCTGCTCTGCTGGTTTGTGGATAGCAACATCGTCCAAGATGGGGGCCGGGAGTTCCTGTATAAAATCATACAGTGAACACAATACATTCAAATATGCTAAGTCTAATTGGTCAAACAGACATTTAATTTTCCTCACTGTTGCTGCTGCCATGGCATTGCAAGACAGTACAGTCATGCTCATCCTTTTAGTGCACAACAATGTTGGCTTTATGTTTTCCTAAAAGTCATGTAAATGAAAACAAGCCTGGGTTTCTTAATTGTGGCAAAATAATTAAGACAAGAAGTGAATCCTCATTACTTTTTTCACAAGAGCAAACGTGCATGACAAAGAGTTCAGATGGGAAAAGT